>NC_067451.1:26450000-26776250 GCF_025434085.1 Hippocampus zosterae
CCTCTGCACTGTGAAGTCGACGTGCTAACCACTGGACTACCGGGCCGCCCCCCATCGATCCATCCATTTTCTAATCAGCTCATTGTCACAAGGGTCGCGGGTGTGCTGAACCCTATCCCAGCTGTCTTCGGGCAGTAAGCTGGTACACCCTGAACTTGTTGCCAGTGAATCGCAGGACACACATAGTCGAACAACCTTTCGCACTCATAATCACACCTAGCGACAATTTAGAGTGTTCCATAAACCTGCCACACATGTATTTGGAATGTGGGAGGAAACTGGAGTACCCAGAGGAAAGCCATGCAGGCACAGGACGAACATGCAAACGCCACACAGGAAGGCCGAAGCCTGAAGCGAATCCGGCATCCACGCACTGTGAGGCGGACGTGCTAACCAGTTGATCTCCGTGCCGCATGCCCATCCCGCAGATCACGCACTGTTCAAAGAGCACGAACAGCAACAACAAGATTAATGTCGCCGGTCGATCCTGTGCGGATCTTTCGTCTGTCGACTTTTTTTTGCTTACATTCCCGAGTAGTTTGTTCCATTATGCCTCAATCACAAATCTGGCCGAAATTTATTTTTGGATATCTGGACATGTCGTCTAAAAGGCTTTGTGAGTTGGGGGCATAAAATTGAAAAAGAAAAAAACATCAGTAAGATTATGCTCAAGTGTCACTTGCAGTTACTCCTGCCAAAACCAAGAAATGCTAGTGGCGATTGCCTCATACAAGCTCGCCCAAAATAACGCTGCTGTGGAAAAGCTGTGACCTGCACATTGATTACGCTATAAAATTCAGAATGTTACGACACTATCTCTCTGTGTGTGTGTGTGTGTGTGTATACATGTTGAGCAAAACATTTCCAACCCGTGTTAAAAAAACACGTCATATTCCTTTTAACTGTTTACTTTGTTTTTGTGTTGTGTGTTGGCAACTCGCCGGTCGCCAAATTTCCTACAGTACTGTAATGCCCCTCAGTAGCGGAGAGAAGGATGCTCGCAGTCGCTGACACTCTTAATCATTTTTAATAACAAAATAAGTAATAAACACACGCATTCAAGGAGTTGCTGTTCGCCACAACTCACGCCCATGCGCTCCACACTCAGACTAACTCCCTGAGCCAATATTCCCCCCAACCTGGCTCCTCCCCTCCCTAAGTTGTCACACAAATACAAGAAACATATATTACAGTACTTAAAGGGTTCACTAGTTTCTCTCAGTGGGTCGTTTTGATTTGGAGTTTTATAAAGCAGGATTTAGAGTTCGATTCGTGAGCAAATAAACACCTTTCACATTCAACTGAAAAATATAAGTCCCATTAATCGATCAATTCTGATCCCTGCCGCGACACCATCACCCTTAAGTGTAATGGTACATTCCACAGAACCAAAACAAAAAAATGGCACATGGGATGCAGAAGTGGGCTAACGAAAGCGAAACGAGGCGACTGCGTTTGTATTTGACACAAACGAAACCTGTGGAGCTTGAATAAAACGTCCCACTACCAAGTGAGACATGGCGACACACATACTAAGCCTACTTTCACGAATCAGAGCCCCGCTACTGTTCGTCGAGGGTCCCGTGTGCCCTGTGGCTGCCACCGGTGTCAGGTTCAAACATATTATTTTAACTCCTGGAAGTTTCCAGCTGGGACCCAAGCCAGCGACAAGTCCCGTCCCCATCCATATTAACACCGCGAACTTTACAAACACCACAGCAACCCGCGGGAAGTCCACCCGGGAGACTCGTTTCTCTTGTCCGCCAGAGAAACGTGTTCGGTTGGCCACTGTCATTGGCACCGGCGTGCTGACAGCGGCTCTCCATACTGGGACTATGGCAGCCATGAAAGTTGACCTGAACTCCACTGAGGGCGACTGGAAGGAGATCAAGGGTGAGGTTGATTGGTGCACCTTTCAGGAGTCATCGTCTTACTGGTCTTTCCGACATGAAATGTGAAACGTTTCCAATTGGAAAAACGTGGAAATGAAATAATCAGTGCCAGTGTCAGACGGAATAATTGAGCACCCCAAAAGGTTTGTAATTGTCCATAGATACCACATGATGGTGAGAAAGCACAACCCGAAGCTCCTAAAGTCACTTCAAGACAGTTTCCTTCTCACCAAGGCAAAGCGATACTGTACCAAAAAAACACTCAGTCATAGCACCCTATATCTGCCGACTCTGCAAGAGAAAAACGATGACCGTGTATCTGTTAATTAGGCTTTACATACCTTGTACTGTACTGAATCATTGATTATAATGCAAAAACATGGCACAATTGTCAAGGAAAGTGAATGGGCAATAATGAAGGAAAGTATGTGGATATTTTAGAGTGGCTTTCGGCAATAATTTATCGCTCCATTCACTCACTGTGTTTTTCTGATAACATAAGGTAAACCAAGACCAGTGTAGTATGAAACTGTATATGACTAGAAAAACTTGACATCGGAGTCAGGCTCATTGTACCTTATAAAGACTGGGAAAGCGGTGCTTTACCCAGTGAGTAATGATGGAATTGGTAAGTCTGATTGCGTATATATGGGGGAACATTGCATTGTCAACTTGAATGAGTAAAAGCAAGTAGACACTCAAATCTTAACGAACCAAAAATCACAAAGGCATAATGTGTAAGGGATTCTCATTGCATTTCCATTTTTTTAAATTAAAACCATTTTGTCTTCTGAGTTGTCAATGAAACTATTTTTGCAATGTGGGAGGAATCCGTAATCAGGGTAGAACATAATATCTTGAAGAATAAAATATGTTTAAATTGTTCTAAATCTGTTCAATTGTTTCTCTCAGAATTCCTGCTGTCTCAGCCTGTGGAGGTCAGACGCAAATACTACAGGACTGACTCTGTACGACTGGACGATATCCCAGTTTGGACTCACGCTGGAGGTCTGTCCGCAAAGACAATTCCTTTTATTACAAGTATTGCGCTATCATTAGTGTCATTTACCAGTTACTGTACATACTTGGTCTTGTATGTTTCCATGTCAGATCGTCCTGAAGTGAGTCACTATCCCAGGAATCAAAAGCTTGATGGGAAAATCTCGGTCTACAGCGGCAACATCACAGTACTGGAGGTAGATGCCCTTGTCAACGCAGGTATGTGATACTGTAAATGTTGTCTAAATTTGACATACTGTGGAGAATACGAGAGGAAAGTGTTCTGAACCTTATTGTCTAATTTGAATGATTAAAAAAAAAAGAATGGGCTCGCTCGTATGTATAAAATGAGGGTTAAAAATAGTAAAAGAAAATGAAGGTCTTGTAGCTGCTCTCAAATGCGCTGGGTGTGTCTGCTTAATATATGAAGGCATGGCTTGCTGAAAATTGGATGCTACTTTGTCTAGCAGCTTATATTTGCTGACTTTGGAGCACCAAACGATGTCCACTTGCGCCCACTGGTGCTTGGAATATATCCCACAAAGTTGTTGTTGGGTTTTCCGACGAGCCCCGCCGACCAGGGGAGGGTCGTCTCTGCCGGCGGGTTGGTCTGCGGCATCGCCTCCTCTCGTGGGAATTTAAGTCACGATAATGAGCTATTGTATAAATTGTGTCGTCCTGGGAAGATGCATGTTTGGGGTTTTGTTTATAGCTAGTTAAATAATTGCACACTCTATTGGTAGAAATTACTTGGTGGGGGAGGGCTGATTAATGCCAGACGTTCAAGTCGGGGTGCCTTTTTATCAGGAAAGCTGAAATGGTTTCTCAGTGATTTCAAATGTTTTCAGCAAGTGACTTGTTGAGATGCATTGTATTGTAATTATGTTCAGACAAATCTCTGAATTCACTTCACAGGCTCTTTGTTTGATCTGAAAAAGTAATTTATTTACCACAAATAATATATCTTTGATCATCTACCATCTATTTATGCCAGCGAGTCATAATGACTAATAAAACAGTATGATGCTCTTCAACCAAATGGCAGAGGGTGTAATTAACCTGTGTATTGACCTGTTGAAGAACAGAAGCTTTGTGTTCAAATTAACAGGCCCACTTTTTACACCATTAAATTGAAACACGGTCATCATCATCATCATCATCTCCGTATGTATACTTTTGTGACATTTTAGTTTGGTGGAGTTGGGTGAGATTTTTATCAAATGTCCTGCTCAAGTCAAGTTGAGAAACACTGCATTCAAGCCACCATCAGATGGCAGTGATAACTCGCTCATGAGCCGCTCAGCTTCCCCAAACGTCTGTTCGCACATTTGGGAGAATCGAATCTGTGTCTTGGCACGGGAGTGCGTCAAGGGAGGGGAAAGGCGGGCCAGCATGCCTAAATGATGCTTGATGATGAGACTGTAGCAGAGAATGATAGATCTCCATTTGGCAGCTGACTGTCAGCAGGTGCCAACATCCAAGTGAGTGTGTGGATCATTCACTCTCATTTGCCGCATCACTGCTGCGCGTGTAGGCAAACATTAAAAGTGCACACAAACAGAGGGGATTATGTGCTTGTATACAGCATGTGATGGTAATTTGTGTCCGTGATGACAACTTTTGTGTGTTGAGCTTGTTTTTACAAGAGATTTTATAGCGCTGCAAATGGCAAGAGCACCAGTAAAGTAAAGTGTCATTCAGCTGAAAAGTATTGCGAAAGAAAACATGTCTGTCGAACACAGAACTCAGACAAAAAGGAAGATGGGGGCCTGGAAGAGACTGCGATAAATGTGAGGTGGAGCGAGGCTCGCATTTAAATCGCCGACGGCATCACCATGGCAACAGGCAGGTACAGGGTACCCTCGAAGGGTTTTTGGGCTGAAGCGTCCGAGCATCCTTTCTTCTGTCTGACTGATTTGCTGTCCAGCTGACATTCTCTGCAGTCTTTTGTTGACTAAGACGCCGACCTTTTCACGTGGTGACTAACTGATTGACTCGGAAGCTTTGAGCGAGGTCACTTCCACGCTGGACAGTGAGTGATTATAAAAAAGGGTGAGTTATTTAAAATAAATAAACATTTAAATAAAATCAACACCAGCATACTTATTCTCCTGTGGTAGAGATGCCATGCAAGCAAGCAGCTCGCACTATAGCTGTTATTGTGGCTGCATCATTTAGCCTAAAACAGGCAGCAGACATTCACTTGAAACCAACTGTGGCCAATTATACGCCATGCTAGCTGACTGGTAGACCAATATAAGGTGGGGTGAGTGTTTCATGGCCCGGGGACACACAAAAACACTCCCTAATATGTACCCTATCTCACACCGGTTGTGACTTTGCATTAAATGAAGGGAGAGAGGACATTTGCCCTAATAAATATTTCATCTTTAATATAGAGAAGTGATTCAAATTAATGTGGATATATAAACCTGCCCAAGAATCCTCATAGTGCTGGGAAGTGTTTTCTTGAGTGTGTGTCTGTGACTCTCTACTTGGCTTTACCGTGGCTCTATTGCCGCATTCCCGTTGGTAGAAATCGGCACCAGCAGGTACGAGAAGGTAATATTTTGGGCTCAACAATTAATTGAATTCAAATCGGCATTGCGGTGTAGCAGAATGCAATTATCAAATTGCAAAGGTTGTCGTATAGGAAAACAAAACAAACAAACAAAAAAGTCAAGTCAAGTCAAGTCAAGTCAACAGTATTTATAGAGCACTTTCAAACAGCCATCGCTGCATACAAAGTGCTGTACATGGAGCGATTTAACATACACAATAAACAGTAAGACGCATCGGTAATAAAGACGGTAGAAAGCACCAAGCAGTAAAATCAAGAACAAATCAAAGTCATGCTGAGTCGAACGCCAAAGAATACAAGTGAGTTTTGAGGAGGGCTTTAAAGATGGGCAGCGAGGAGGCTTGCCGAATATTCAGTGGGAGGTCATTCCAGAGAGAAAAAAAGTGTCATTTTGGTTGGTTGGGAAGCTTTTTTCATTTTAAATATATACAATATATGTGTATTTTATTTATTGATATAGTATTTAAGTAAGTTCAGTACTTACGTGCAGTGCACATGTTTACGCATCATTCTTTCATGAAACAGTTGCAATTGAAGTGATACAGTGACAGCTTTGTTTGCATTATTGTTGTCATGTGACATATGGTAAATGTTTTTCTGAAAAATCTGTTACCCAATATTTGTTCTGGAACTGAGGCTCCACTAATTAATTGTTCCATCGCTGTAGCTATGGAGGGCTTGAAGCTTACTGGTACTTTAACTCATGTAATTGCTCACAAGTGAAGACAAAAAAAAAAGTTCAGCGATTGCTTGTACAGTATTTTGAAAAAACAAAACAAAACTCCACTATTTGTAAATGGAATCCATATTGGCTAAAGGCATGCATGTCCAAAGTACGGCCTGGGGGACATTTGTGGCTCACCATCCATTTTTCAGCAGCCCACAACAAACAAAAAAAAGTTGGAGGTGGGCAGCGAGAGAAGGGAGGGTATCAAAAAATAATTACTTGCTTTAAATATTCCAGAGCTTTTCTAAATATGCAAAAATACAAATCGACTATTTATTTTCTGCGATAATAATAACAGAATTTGTCTTCAATACACTGTGGTGAATAAAGATAACCCAATTTTAAAAGCGAAAACTGCTTCCTATACCTTTTGCTCCGTGTCAAGGTACGATTTGCGGAGATCTGACATAAATGATCATCAAGCTATTTTTTGGTTCTGAATATGGAGATGGGATTTAACCGCTGTTCAGTGCAGGGGTGGCTCTAGGCTAGTGGGATACAGGACCATTCGACACCGCAAAATCTTGAAAAATCGTTAACTAGTTGCCTCATCACCTTTAAAAGAAAGCTGTTATGAAGCAGCTTATCACATTCATGAGAAAATATAAACAATATACAATGTCTTGCTTTGAATAATCTTAAAATGGCCACAAATGAAAAAAGTTTGGACACCACACTGGGTGAGAGGAACTTTTATTGGAATAAACCAATCTTTTTATTGTTCAGTGGGGCAGTTATGTTTGTGCCCTATGAATTCTGACAAGCAACAAGTGTAACAGCTGGCTCAGGAAAATAATCTCAGCAATATTGTGCCTCGGCTGGATTTGAATAATCACATGCTGTCTTTCCATTGACACTCACTGCATTGTTATCGAAGATCGTGAGAGAGAAAATTGTCATTTTTTCCATATTTTCCTACCCTAGTGACAGGAACCAAAGATTTGGGCATTTCAGACGTCACTGAAGTATACGCGCCTATGAATGCACATTTATGACATTTGTTAGCACGCCCTGATTGATCAGGTAAGTGAGGCGTTGCGGAAAACTGGGCGGGCGCTAAATGTCGTTTGTGTCGCTCTCAATAAAGATTGGATTTACAGTAATTCCCCACTTCGCCTCGTTCTCCTCCTCCTGGCCCGCCCCCTCCCTCGCTGCTTCTACACTTTAACTGCCTCTGGCTTCTGCCCACGCCTATAAAACACTACAAACCTAAAAACTCACATGCACTTAAGAGCTGTCCTGGCGTGGAGGTGGGCGGAGGAAAGTGGGAGAGGGGGCGGTACAATACGAAGGGGGAGGAGACGCTAGGCCAAAACATTCTCCTCTTTCCACCCCTCAATCACTTGCTCCGTAGAAAGAACGAGAGATGGAGGGGAGGATATATTGTCTCTGATGGGCTTGCTGATTAAGATGGATTGCACAATGAAACGTCAATGAAGTGAGGAGTTCTCAGGGATTGTGTACATGAATGTGTGTGTGTGTGTGTGTGTGTGTGTGTGTTTGTAGGGGTCCGCAACAGCTAAAAAAACCCTTTTTTAAAATTGATTCATGCATATTCCCCCCATGGTAATAAGCTCTATTTTTAAGTGGCAAAAATTTGATTCTTTAATTGCATTCCAGCACTTATTCCTCCCACTTCCCAGTGCAGTATTTAACGTACATTTGTGTTTGACATTAAATGCCATTTATTGTCCTGAGCACCATTTGCATTGGATTAAACTTTAATAACGGAATAAGATTTAAAAACTGTTTGCTCTGCTCTCTGTTTGAATATAAAGCCCCCTTTTGCAGTAGCACCCTCGGTGCGTGTGTGAATAAATGCTCCGGCAAGGTCTGATAAATCTTTCTGGCGAGACTATTAAAATGGGAAAAATGTGTCTCTAAAATTAAGTCCCGTGTCATCAAGTGATAAAGAATATGTCTTTAGAGCTGCTGCAGTGCTTCGTTCTTTTGTATTTGACACATGAGGGCTGAACACAAGTCATGTCTGCCGTCATGCACATGTGTACCGGTATATGCCTTTGCCGTTTGTGGGATATCGTTGTAGATGACGGGATTGTGTGTTTGTGTGCAGGTACATTGGTGCCTGTGCGTGTGTGAGATATGCTTCCTTTAGCTTTTCTCTACAGGTAGCAGATAAAGCTATTGGCCGCTGCTGGAAACCCATTCAACCTGGCAACGGCTGAGAGATACAAGATTAGGCTCGGTATTTTTATTTATTTTTCTCCTTTCTGGGGCCGCAGTTGGGAGCGACGGCGACTGTCGGTGTGTGTGCTTGCACTCAACTCTAACGTCCTTGCTGATAAGAAGTCGAGAAAGTGAGTGTAGATGGGGGGGGGGGGGGATGAGGCGGGTCAAGTATTGCACTAAAGACAGCGTTACAGGCACCTTCGGCAAGCATGTATAAAAGGCTGTCATTTAATACAACGTGGTAGGCCAGAAGGGCATGCCAGGAAATTGACACTGGCCATCAAAGCTTTAAATGGGTGGATGTGCATGTTCATTCAGAAAAATTGAACCTGACAATAAAATGTAAAAATGAATGGGAAGGATTGGCAACAAATGAAACAAGCAAGGAAAAATAGCGAAAATAAAATAAAATAAATAAAACCATGGACACAACACCAATATTTGCTTTTATTTCAATTCATAAACTCTATATAATAAATACATTTGATAGACATAAAAAAATCAACACCAAAATGAAGCAGAACCCCCCCAAAAATCGGCATTTGGGAATGGAAAATTGCATTCTACCACACTGCAATGTCAATTTGAATTTGATGAAGTGTGATCAGCCTAATGTTGAATGCTTTTAGAATCCAATGATCCTATTGATTAAAAAAAAATAGGACCCCACCAACCCCAAAATTTTACAACATCAAAATGAGCATGTGAGATGCATGTCAATGACGGAGCGTGTAGTTGGCTGTTGGTAGCTGAGGTTAGCCGGTCTGCGCACTTTGGGCCTTCTCTGCACACTTTGGGCCTTCTCTGCTTCTGACTCGCTACCATTGCTCTGACTGATTTCTTCATGAAGTGGCACGTACATTTACAATAACGCTCGTCTGTTTGGAAAAATGTTCCTTGCGAAGCTTCAAGGCAGAGACTTTGCTTTGACTTTTTTTTTTGTCATTGATTTATTGAATTAGTTGTTTCAACCTGCACAAAGAAGGAGTTTCACCACATTTTATCATAAATATATGACAATCTGGATTAGTGAGCACTCTAGTAATTCACAATATCAAGATGTTGATGGAAGAGATTACTCTTGGACTGACCTCGGGCTGATCACCCAAGGAAAATGTGCAGCTCTTTTATCTCAATACATTTGCAAATCCGTACAGTAATACATATTAAAGAGTTTCAACAGAAGGCACAGAGGGGCATTAAAAAAGCAGATCGTCCTGTCTGCCGGCGCCTGACAGATGGTCGATGACGGAGTTGTTCGTCATTCATGTTTGTGTCGTCCAATGTTGGCGGCTCGCTGTCTCTCTGCTGCTCCGTCAGAATCTTTCAGTTTCACCCCACAGTCACGCCAGAACATCTGAATATGCCATATTGAAAAGGGTTCCCCTGCTTTCAAGACCGTTAAGTGAGACATTTTCCATTCTGATATTTTAATTTGGTTACACCGCAATGATTATCAGTAAGCAGATATTAATTCATAGGGAAGAAAGTGTGACAGAACATCCAAAATTACAGTAAGTTTTATCATATAACTTTTACCCTCCATTTAATTAAATTTACATAAATTAAATCCACGAAAAGATTGTAAAATAAAATAAACAATAGAATTGTCCTTTGCTTTATTTAATTGATGACATGTGTTGTGAAATGTGTTTACTGTAGTTGAATTGCAGGCAGTCTTCCAAAATAGCGAAGTATTTTTTTTTTTAGCCGCACTACTGTTAATGACATTTAAAATAAGGGTGATGTATTTGTGAAACCCAACTTTCAACCCAGAAAGAGCTTCAAAGGCAAAGTGGAAGCTCAGAAAAATGTGTCCCAAAATGACGCATGAAGCTGAATGCCTCAAAGCACTTTAATGGCCGTCTTCATTAACAACCGAATAATCCACTTTGAAATGTACAAAAAATCGTCTGAGAATTTGAAGAGAAAATTACTGTCATTGTGCCAATGTTTCCAGCTTTATGTTAGTCTATTCCCCAAAATTTGGATGCTTATTCCATCCATTTTCGCACTTCAACTACTTCTTCAATTCTCGACCAACCTAATCTCGCCAGTCACAAAATTACGATCTTTCACATTCGAATTGTTCAGCTCATGCCAAAATCATACCTGTCAACTTGTACGTTTTCCCCGTATTTCATGTGTTTTTTTAAATCACTTCAATTCATGTATGGCGTATTACAACTTTTATACGGGGGAAAAAAAACAATTGTGAACTGATCTCACAAAGACCATTTTGGCTCAAATCCAGATCGTCCCATCGCTGGTAGCCAATTACTATTGTCACGGCAAACCAGCAAAAGTAATCCTTAATCGTAGATATTTTTTTCATCGCAGTGTATGGTCGGATTGTTAAAGCATGATGTGCGCATGTTGCTTTGTAAGGGGAATCGTAATCATTTATAAGGGCAGCTATTGGCCGAGGTTGAAAGGTATGCAAAATCAAAATCACCAAATTATGAATGACTTCATGTTTACCTCATGTCACCGTATTTATTAACTTATTCCAAACAATAAAAAATTTATTCAATTATCTCATTATCATCTCAGAATGAACGATAGATTGCTCCTATATTGGATTGGATTGTCTTGGTGTTCCTAATGTTTAGGCTGGTTGAGTATACGTGTTTCACATGTATTGTATTTGTTATTGCCAATATGCTTGACTGACTGTCATTGGATAAAGTGTCACACTTTGAGTAATTGTTGAAAGTCAAGGTACGCTAATTAAAAAGACTTTTGCTCCATGTACCGGTACTTGTGCTTCTCCTCTACGTGAGGTCAGTAAGAGGCTTAATCAAAGTGTTGTTTTTCCCTCATTTCATCAGAAGTGCTCTCTATTTCAGGCAGGTACGCCTACGCCGAGGCGCAAGAGTGAGCGATGGATATTGTAATCAAAGCTGTTGTAAAGTGAGAGGGGGCTGAAATAAATACATGTTTAAAAATAAAATGCTTGCTTTGAAAAAAATACAAGAAAAATCATAATAATAATACAGCACAAAACAGCATCAATGAATTATTCTCTTAGTTTTTCTCAAGTACCAGTGATCCCAGCCATTTTGGATTCTATTGATTGAGATTATTAATCCCATTAAAGCCTGCTAGATCAAATGTTTTGTATGATAAAGGCAGAAATATGTTGTAGATTTAATCAACAGCAGCAAAAATCTCACAGTGGACATCAGGAGGATGCTAGCTAAGCTAAAAGCTATGATGGACATTCTCTCCCATCCCCTCCAGGCCCTCCTGACAGCACTGGGCAGCTCCTTCAGTCAGAGAATGATACACCCGTGCTGCAAGGAGAGGTGCCGCCGCTCGTTCCTGCCGACTGCTGTCAGGCTATTGAATAGACGGTCCTGAAAACCTGGACTCACCCCCACTCACCCATCTTTAATATGTTTATATTTATATTTTGTATTTTATATTTATTTTAGAGCTGTCAAACGATTAAAATATTTAATCTAATTAAAAATGCAACTGTCATAATTAACTCAAATGGACTAAAAAATTAATCGTGATTACTCACACATTTTTTATCATTTCTGAATTTCTTTTTATATTTTTTGTCCTATTTCCCCCCATTCTAATGCTCTCATCAACATGGAATCATGAATCAGTTTTCAATGTGCCAAATGCAAATATTTACTGAAATAACAATTTTCGATTTTGAATTTTACATGAACATTTTTCACTTGGAGCAGTTATTCACACATAATCTCTCACACAATATTACTATGCATCAACAACAGTGAAAACTATATTTTGTCACACAACAGCTGCTTTAACAGCTTATTTTATAAAATCAAAACAGAGCAATATAACATTATAAAGTGCACATCTAAGGTAAACTAGTACTCAGCCTATAGTAGATTTAAACCATGGTTGCATACTTCATTTTTCTCAAGTTTACTTTGAACACAGCAGCCTGTTTCTGTATGTTTGTTGAAGAATAACGAGACACCGGACACCAGCATTTATTATGTGCCGCTGCATTCCAAACTGCCCGCCATACAAAAAAGCGCACACACTTCCCCCGTGCTGCTGGGGCAAACCATTCTGAACGGTGTGGGTCGGGGAGCGGGGGGGTCACTCCCCCTAACAAAGTTAGGCTATGTTGATTGTGTTGGTCCTTCTTGTGCGGAAGTCTCTCTACAGTTTTTGTGTAGACCTCATTTCGAATGACTACACTTGGTTCGATGACAACAATGGAGACGTTTTATTTTCGCTAGGTCGCTACCACTGTCAGACAAACACAGAGAAGCTCCACCCGCTCTTTTTACATGGACGCAGAACACTGTAACCTTCCACACAAAATAGTTCCAAACAAGAAACAATCGTGTCAGTGGCATACATCTTATACCTGTATGATACAGAGAGAGAGAAGAACAGATAACTTTGGTCTTGTCAGTGGAGCAATCGGGCAACTTTTTAAAAGTAAACTTTCCATTCATAAACTCTTTCAGTATCCGTTTTCGGTGTCTCATGCTGCCGTGGCTGGCAAAACAGACATGGGCGTGGACTTCTGCAGCTCGCTTGTTGTTTTGTTCTGGTGTATTTATAGAGCAATGTAACATCCGCTTGTGACGTGAACCGCGTTAATCTCGCGAGAAAAATTTTAATCTGTTAAAATTCATTTAAATTAATGGCAATAAAAACGCGCTAAACTGACAGCTCTAATTTATTTACCGTATTTTCACGACTATTCGACGCATCGTACTAATGGCCGCAGTCTCATTAATGCGTGACATTTCTGTATTTTACACATACACAGGACGCATCGTACGAATAGCCGCAGTTTTACAGTGTTAAAAATACGCCAGCTTAAACATACGGCATGCATGCGCGCACTCTAACACGTTAGCTTGAAGCATACGGTAGCATGCCAAGACATACAGATAAGATAAAAACACGTTTTTAAAAAGGCAACGAAAGCAGAACTGAGTTCGGGTGTATTTTATTTAGCCATCGTACAATGTTCTCACGTTTTTCGATCAATCATCACCCAGAAATCCATCAAAGTCCTC
The DNA here is from genome assembly GCF_025434085.1 of Hippocampus zosterae. NCBI lineage: Eukaryota > Metazoa > Chordata > Actinopteri > Syngnathiformes > Syngnathidae > Hippocampus > Hippocampus zosterae. The sequence goes on from NC_067451.1 coordinate 26,463,417, forward strand.
ATCCTCTGTATCAGAAGCAGAGGACTGCACATCTCAGTTGTCATTGAATGCAACACATGCTAGTGTGAGTTGCTACGCATTGCCGAGCGGAAAGAAGGAGCAGCAACAGCAAAGTCAACATTTCTCTCGTGTGAAGCTTTCCCACATTTGAAAGTAAAGAACAGAGCGAAACATGTTGGCAGCGCGTGTGTGTGTGTAGAAAGAATTGAACAATTGTGCAAGTACCGTAATCCATCAAAAACGCCGCGTTCCCTCTCGTTGTTGCGTATTGTGGCGTAACTCGCCAAGCGCTGCCTCTCACTCTTTGTAAAGTTGTGTTTGCCACCGATCATCCATTGTTCCCATGCCGTTTGCAACTTTACTTTGAACGCCCGGTTGATGCCAATGTCCAGCGGTTGGAGTTCTTTAGTCAAGCCTCCGGGAATAACGGCAAGCTCAGAGTTCATTTGCTTGACTTTTTTTTTTCACCGCTGCTGTGAGATGGGCACGCATGCCAAAAGCATAACCGGTGGCTTTAAGTTTGAACTGAGCTTCGTAGGCGTGCGTGTCTTTTTGTCGAATTTATTTTCACGGGTTCTTAGAAACCAAAACCGGAGTTGTTTTGCAACAAAGCACATTGCCACACTCTATACAAGTGTTGGTACTGGCTTGAGGCGTCCACTTACACGCCCACCCTTCACCATTGGCGGACTAGCTTGTCTGTCCTCTCTCTCCCTCTCTCTCTCTCTCCCTCTCCATTTATGTATATATACACGCCCACCCTTCCCTGATTGGCCGACTTCTTTCACAGTCACTTCCGCCTTTTCTCTATATAAACAGCGTGTCGGCTGTCAGTCAGATTTTGGAACTCAGCGCATATAAAGGACGCTCCGCACCATAAGGCGTCCTGTCCATTTTGGAGAAAATTTAAGACTTTTAATGGTGCCTTATAGTCGTGAAAATACGGTATATACTTTGTTCTACTTTCTCCCTTTCATCATTTTTCTGCTGTAAAATGTGAATTTCTCCATTGTGAGAAAATGATGGTTTTCTTATCTTATATATATATATCTATATATATTAGGGATGTGAATCTCAGCACTGAGGACGATTCGATACACATCACGATCCACTGCCAGCGATGCGATACTTAAACGATACATGGAATTTTCTGGCGATACGTTTCACCGTCGTCACGATGCGATATGATTCGATACACATTAAGTTCAAATAAATGCGATCCGATACGATACAATGCAATTTGTTGCGATATTGTGCAATTAAACATGATGCAAATAAGCAAAGAAAAAAAGCTTTTAAAAAGATGGAATTCAGTATGGCATTACAAAAAGGATACCACTTTATTCCTTATAAAGAGTAGAACTTGTAAAACAACTTATTTAAGCCCTTTCACAATTGGGTTTTGTGCAAAGAAAATGTAAACAATTTGGCACCTGAGACTCACAGCTGTTGCTATAGTGTAAACACAAACAGACTATTCTCACTGAGTGTCATAATATGAAATATAATAATAATATATATATGTATATGAATCTCTAGCGCAAGATGTCCACCCATCCACTGTAAGTGCAACTCTTTGCGCACTGTTCAGCGACACAGTAATCTCACTTCTCACTTTGTTGTACACATCGGGAATATGTTTGTAAGTGAACACAGACCTGTCTGGTATTTTATACCTGGGTTCCAAAACGTGCACGAGCTGTCTGAAACCCTCGTTGTCCACCACGCTAAGGCTGGAGGTCTTTGCATATGAAATAAGCAGTGGCCTTAGTTATAGCCATTGCGCGGTCACAGTGAGTTGCAAGGGGACTCCCAAAATAAGAGGCAATTTTTTTCTGATCCTGACCTGGTTTACCAAGAGTTTCTCCGGTGTCCGACGAGGAACTGGGCGGGGAAGCGGGAGGGAAACTTGTCGGTGATCTGGTGCCATCGGTTTAAGTGGGTCTGCATATTTGTGGGGCTGCCGTTGTATGGCTTCTTAGTGCGACATTCCTTGCAAATTACGGAGGTTTTATCAAGCTTTCCGTCTTTCTTTTCGAAGCCGTAGTATTTCCAAACATAAGATTTGAATGTTGCGGCTGCATTAAATATAGTAGTTTCCTCGCCTCCCCTTGCGCTAACTTCCATAATGTTTCGCTCGTTGTGTTCTGGACTGTATGTGACGCACGGCTACCGTCCGTATTCAACACAAAACGCAAAGCAATGATGGTGCATTCATTGCGCCTAGGAAAGGGCAGATATATGACGTTTAACATGAATAAAACGGCGATTGAATCGGATTTTACCGATACCCATCAATGCATCGTGATGAATCATGATTTCACCGATACCCATCAATGCATCGTGATGAATCGCGATTTCACCCGTCAATCGCGTTGTACCCAGTGAATGAGCCGATGCACTCGGATCGCGGACGTGCGCATCGATGTATCGATTAATATCGATTATTTTCCACACCCTTAATATATATATTGCGCGTCGTCCAACACGCGGTCTGTCCTTCCGTCTGTCCCTTTTCAAAACGTACCTACTTCACCGCGCCGCTGCGTGCCGCCACTGCGCCGCTCAGGCAGTGGCTCACTACGATCGCGCGGGCATCTTAGCGAAAAAATGTTGTCTACCCACAAGCATTGCAATGAAATTGTTAGTTATTTAGTAGAGCTAAACATCTCTTTATTTTCGCGATAAGCAATGAAGATGAATAAAAAGTTGAACCAAGCAACAACACTTTTGTGGGCCGAAGGCCCACCTTACCAGCCTTCCGGTAGGAACTAGCTGATGAGCCGCCCGGAGGGCGGCGAACCACCACCTTACCAGCCTTCCGCAGGAACTAGCTGATGAGCCGCCCGGTGGGCGGCGAACCAGCTAGTATATAATAATTAAGATTATTTTTGTAAAATAATATGTGGTAAGAAGTGCTGAATGCAAAATTTATAAAAACGGATGACGAAAACATCGATCAAATTGTGTGCCTTCGTAGATCACACAAATTTGTTATCAAGCTTTATGCTCTGAGGACTTTTGAACACTTGTTGAAAAATGTGCTTGAGATTCATTCATTCATTTATCTTCTAAACCGCTTTATCCTCACTAGGGTTGCGGGGGGTGCTGGAGCCTATCCCAGCTGTCTCCGGGCAGTAGGCAGGGGACACCCCGAATTGGTTGCCAGCCAATCGCAGGGCACACAGAAACGAACAACCATGCATGCCCACAGTGACCAATCAGCCTGCCATGCATGTTTTTGGAATGTGGGAGGAAACCAGAGTACTCGGAGAAAACCCACGCAGGCCCGTGTAGAACATGCAAACTCCAAACAGGGAGGCCGGAGCTGGAATTGAACCCGGTACCTCTGCACTGTGAAGTCGATCTGCTAACCACTGGACTACCGGGCTGTCTCTGCTTGAGATGTTATGGTTAAAAGAAATGGCGTTATGGCGAAATTTGTTTATCTTGATCTGCACTTTTATATTTGTATAATCCTGCTGGCAAAAAATCAAATCAAATCAAAATATTAACATTATAGCCTCACTGAGGTAATTATACTTAACATTTGTAGTGCCGCAAAAGGATTACTGCTGTTTTCACTCTCATAATTTGCGACTCCAAATGAACAAGCGGACCCACGCCAAGTGGTTTCAATCTGCTTGTTTGGTCTGCACCAGAGTTTGGAGGGCAGCGTTCACACTTGACCCAGCAAATAGCACTGGTCCGAGCACACGTCCAACTCTGTTTTAACCACTTGTAGTTGTTTTGGGCCAACAAGACCCTGTCTGCCGGCCTAAACACAGCCAGAAACACTGACTTCCATTTACAAGATGAATTCCTGACATTTCTTCCATAAAGTTGTTATAATTTATTCCCAGCAGTCTATTCTCATTGTTTTCTAGTGTTTCTCTTGACCACATGTTTGGAGGTGTTAGAATTTTTTGTCCAGTCAGATTTAAGCCTCTATGTGGTCTGGCCTTCAGAATCAGTCATGCTGCCTATGGAAATGAAACTATATGAACAATGGGACTGTTTCTTTAACCAGTTAGATTTCAAATGTGTCCTCACAGGGTCCCCCACTGCTCCTCGATGATGTCGGCAATTTTCTGTCCTCTTGCTTATATATTGATGTAGAACCTTTCGATATGTGGTCCATGAGTTGTCTGCTGTTAGACAGTGTTTTCACCAGAGCAGCATTTTTTCATCTGATAAGATGAAAGATCACTGCCTCGGCACAAAAATGATGATGCACCCATTTTTACGCCGAGCGGAGAATCCTTCCTGTTACCAAATTGTCAGGTGTGGGGGCAAGGCAACGCCATGTGCCGGAACGCTCAGAGGTGTAACACAGTCCCAAACAAGGTCGACTCGACTTGTGCCATCATGAAATCCAAGTCTGCCAAAAATTGGGCAGTCAAGCTTAGTTCTGACTTATTTTTTTGTTTTTGTTTGAGACTGTGAAAATTGTTAGGTGTAAGCCGAGCATAAGTGACTCTTGTGACGTGTTGGGCATACTTTTTGCGCTGGACACCCATCCGTTCCTTTGTTGGGCCATACACCCTGATTGGGATTTGAATCCCAATCCCTGTTTCCAAAGTCATCGGTGTTAACCACTGAGCCATCGAGCCATCACTTTTCTAAGAATGTGACATTTAAATTGACTTCAACTTCAAAAATGGTTGTTGCTTTTAGTCCACCAAACCAAATCTTCAACCCAATATCCTGGGTCAGGATGGAAGGAAATTAAATCTTGGGTAAAAATAACCCAATCTGCTCAAAATCCACAGCTACCCAGCGAGTGGGTTTGGAAAACAAAGTCTGTACATTGCCTTAAATACCAGACTTCCCCAGTCTCTGGCACCGTTGTGTTGTCCGGCCCAAGTTGTATCCGGTTGCAATATTTTCCACCAGCTCAGCAAATGTGATTATTTCTCAAGGTTGCGTTTTATCCTCAAACAACTACCACTTTCTAATCAAGTCACTTTTCTGAGCCTTTAATCGCGAGGGGCATGTGATCCATTGGGCTGTCCCGCTAGGAACACGGGTCTGAGTGGATGATGGAAAGCCCAGAGGAGAGACCGTTAGTGTGACTGCGGTCCCAACGGGGTGCTCAGCGTGCGCTCCCTCTGCCTCTCTTTGCTGCACTTACCATACATCTACCCAAGAGCTCTTGTCAGCTCCTCTTAAGACAGTCTCATATTACAAGATGCAACGTGTCACACCAAGTTTGCTACTCCAGATAAACACTTTACATATCCGAGCTCGAAGAACGAAGACTTTATTTATTGATGCATGTGTTGTTTTTGACGCGTTGAGATGAAACAAAAACCATTTCTCCACTTTTTGATTCAAGGCAATTAAAAACTGTGGTTTGTTTGCTTGAAAATGAAATTGGTTTCTGTACCATTTCAGCGAAGTGCACTTTTTTGTGTTCTTTATGTTGTTATTTAGCAGAATGCATTGTTTAGATATCTGAGGTATCACAAATGCACCCCCCCCCCCAAAAAAAAACATCAAAGTGAAAGTTCTGCTTCTGTTATATGACATTTTATCAGACATTTGTCTGGATGGGTGAACGTTTTTTTATTTGGCTGGTCACTTATTCTGAAAATGCTGGAAATAGGCTTCCCTAAGCTTTCAATGCAACCTTTAAAGGCTATTTTCATTATCGGTTAATCTCCCGTCAGTTGTTTTCATTTTGAAATGTCAGAAAACTAGATGAATGAAATACTGGGGCGAAAAAAAAGTCTCTCCTCTCAAGAGAAAGGTTGAGTCTAAACCGTTTTGTCAGTTGAAACAAAGTAGGACATCTGTGTGGGTAATTTGATCCAAAAGTGACCAACGGTTTCATTGAGGGGGTGCCTGGGCAGAAGGGAAGGCTGTGAATAGTAACTATAATCATTCACGACTACATTCTGTTTGTATATTTATGATGTAATCAAAACAAATTAGGAAAATAGAGTTTACCATTGCGCCGGCATACCCTGGATTTATGAACATTCATCAGGGATTTCTCTGTATAGGACACACAACAAACGTTCATTTATTCACGCTTTGGTATTGACAGTGAAAATATAATTATGGTGCAAAAATGTTGATCTCTTTTAACAATTAACAGACTATTTGGGTAAAAGGAAAATGAGTAATTCCCACACTTGTGCCGAATTGGACTTGCATCCGCTTGTAAACTGCACGAAAGAAATCCAGATGCTGAAACTTCCAATTTTTCTACGACTCAATTGATGTTTCTATGTATAAAAAGAAAAAAAAAGTTGTTTGTCCGCCAACGGCCCTTCAAGGCACAAGCTGCAAGTGAAAACACTTATCACGCTATATTGTCACGTATCACAAAGTGCCAGTCAAAACAGTACTATTAGCAAGTCATCCAAGTACATTTTGTGTGTAAAGCCCACTTAGGTCTTGATCATGATTTTTCTTAGATGTAATACATTATATACCGTATTTTCACGACCATTCGCCGCACCGTATTGTTGGGCGCAGTCTCAGTAACGGGTGCTATTTCTGTGTTTGACACATACACAAAATGCACTGTAATATTGGGTGCAGCCAGGCATGGTAAAACATACGCCTGCTTAAACATACGGCATGCATGCACGCACGCTAAAAACATGTTTTTAAAAAGGCAACGGAAGCAAAACTGAGTTCGGTTGCACTTTATTTAGCCATTTTACAATGTACTCACGTTTTTCTCATCACCTCCTACACGCTCACCCTTCACTCATTGGCGACTGGTACTGGCTAGGGGCGTGCCTTTAGCATCCTCTTACACGCCCACCCTTCACTCATTGGCGGACTTCCGAATGCCTGTCGTCACTCACTGCGCCTTTTCTCTATATAAACAGCGTGTCAGCCAAAAGCGCTCTCAGTCATGCTTTGGAACTCGGCTCATACACTAGACGCTCGCGCATTATAAGGCGTCCTGTCCATTTTGGAGAAAATTTAAGACTTTTAATGGCGCCTTATAGTCGTTAAAATACGGTACTTGATTTGTGAATGCTCGACAGTAAAAGTCAGTCAATGCTTTAAGTAATAATCTGTGTTTAACCCGCCTTAGAGACTTGAGAACAACTGTTCTAACTTAATGAACATTATGATTGCAAAATTTAAATTCGTTTGGCATTGCACTTCATTACTTTGCTCTTAATTAACCACTTCATGGTCATGAATTTGTATTCATGAAAGTCTATCACTGTTCACTTGGAGTTCTCAAAAGTTGCATTTTGCAAGTTTGCTGCATAGCCGTGTCTAAACCTACTTTGTATTCTTAATCTACATGCTCCAATCTTTATCATTTTACATCACAGCTCCAGAGTCATGTTGTTATGTCCACTCTGTCCTCTCGTATCTGCGTCTTTGCCAAAGGCGCACTTCTTAGGCTGCGGCGGCTGTGTGAATTAGCCGCAGTATGACTTGAGACAGTGCCACTGCTCCACTTTTTCTCGTCCAGATCTGTCAGAGTTAATCACGCCACGACTGTCAGAAACATGACTTTACTGGTCATTTGGGCGACGGCGTTAATGTCCTCAGGGTACTGAAAATTTGGAGCTTTCAAGGTTCACTGCCTTGAGTTTGTGTATGGGATGCTCCGGTGCTGTTTGTGTCAGCGTAGATGGATGAAAAACCACAATGCTTCACGCTGGTTTGCACGTCTACAGAGTTTTGTTCTCCCCAACCCCTCTTCTTCCACCCCCTCCTCCCACTTCCATTTAGACATCATCACAGACAAACGGGCTTGGGTTTACATCTTGAGACAGATTTACACCCCGACATTGAGAAGCTAACATATACCCTTGCGGAGTTAATCGCTAATGTTGTCCGTGGCAGTAAATGAAAAAGAAAAAAAAAAGAAACGCCAAACTGTTAGAGTTTGCAAAAAAAGCTCATTCTTGCTAATTATTTTTCTCCCACCCTCCCTTGTTCAGAGCTTTCCCACCCCTCCAATCAATCTGCACTTTAGCGAGCAGGAAGGCAAAACATACGTACTAGCCTCATTAGCCTGATTGCACCGATACGGGAGATGGAAAAGGATGGAGAGAACCGGGGTGTAAATGAGAATAGGAGTCGGCTTGAACATCAGCACTTGGCCCATCAGAGTGTCTTGGAGCGAAAATGTGCGTTTTAACGTGTTGCTTTGTTCTTGCCCAGTTATGACTCATGACATTGGGTTGGGGTGGATGAAGTTGGGCCTTTAGAGGGAGACTTTTTGCTTCCGGTAGTTACAGTTGTGCTCGGGAGCCGAGCTGTGGCTTTTGTGCTCATTCTCTGAACTGTCACAGCAAGTCGGACTAATAGGGGATGCAGACATGTTGCCTGGGTATTGTAACACGAAAACCGAGACCAAGTTTCACTTGTGATAGCATATTGAACCACAATAGAACCTGCATTATGTAGCTGAGTAGTCAAGGTGTGAAATAGCATGCATGACACATTTTCCAGCCATATGCTAAAAGTAAAAAAAAAAAAAAATATTGAGGAATCATGCGTCAACCATATGAAATTATTTCTCATTCAAATTAAAGTGTTGTTATAATAAAAACATGTATTTTTTTCATTCCATAGAATCTGGAAAGTGCTACAGTCACAGTTTAAAATAGGCTGTCGAAATGTTAATTTTTCAAGAACAATTACTGTAAATAATTAATTATTTACCCCTCCGTGAGTCGTCACCTTACCGTGGTGGAGGGGTTTGTGTGTCCCAGTGATCCTAGAAGCTAAGTTGTCTGGGGCATTATGCCCCTGGCAGGGTCACCCATGGCAAACAGGTTCTAGGTGAGGGGCCAGACAAAGCACGGCTCAAAGACCCCAATGATGATTGAAATAAATGGATCTAGGTTTCCCTTGCCCGGACGCGGGTCACCGGGGCCCCCCTCTGGAGCCAGGCCTGGAGGTGGGGCTCGTTGGCAGGCGCCTGTTGGCCGGGCCCACACCCATGGGGCCCGGCCGGGCACAGCCCGAAGAGGCAACCTGGGTCCCCCTTCCCATGGGCTCACCACCTATGAGAGGGGCCAAAGGGGTCGGGTGCAATGTGAGCTGGGCGGCAGCCAAAGGCGGGGACCCTGGCGGTCCGATCCTCGGCTGCAGAAGCTAGCTCTTGGGACATGGAATGTCACCTCTCTGGCAGGGAAGGAGCCCGAGCTGGTGTGTGAGGCAGAGAATTTCCGACTGGATATAGTCGGACTTGCCTCCACACAGCCTGGGTTCTGGTACCAGTTCTCTCGAGAGGGGTTGGACTCTCTTCCACTCTGGAGTTGCTCACGGTGAGAGGCGCAGAGCAGGTGTGGGCATACTCATTGCCCCCTGGCTCAGTGCCTGTACATTGGGGTTCACACCGGTAGACGAGAGGGTTGCCTCCCTCCGCCTTCGGGTGGGTGGACGGGTCCTGACTGCTGTTTGTGCATATGCACCAAACAGCAGCTCAGCATACCCACCCTTTTTGGAGTCCTTGGAGGGTGTGCTGGAGAGTACTCCTGCTGGGGACTCCCTTGTTCTGCTGGGGGACTTCAATGCTCACGTGGGCAATGACAGTGATACCTGGAGGGGCGTGATTGGGAGGAACGGCCCCCCCGATCAGAACCCGAGTGGTTTTTTGTTATTGGACTTCTGTGCTCGCCACGGATTGTCCATAACGAACACCTTGTTCAAGCATAAGGCTGTCCATATGTGCACTTGGCACCAGGACACCCTTGGCCGCAGTTCGATGATCGACTTTGTAGTTGTATCATCGGATTTGCGGCCGCATGTTCTGGACACTCGGGTGAAGAGAGGGGCGGAGCTGTCAACTGATCACCACCTGGTGGTGAGTAGGCTCCGATGGTGGGGGAAGATGCTGGTCCGTCCTGGCAGACCCAAACGTATAGTGAGGGTTTGTTGGGAGCGTCTGGCGGAATCCCCTGTCAGAAGGAGTTTCAACTCCCACCTACGACAGAGCTTTTCCCATGTTCCGGGGGAGGCGGGGGACATTGAGCCCGAGTGGACCATGTTCCGTGCCTCTATTGTTGAGGCGGCCAATCTGAGTTGTGGCCGTAAGGTGGTTGGTGCCTGTCGTGGCGGCAATCCCCGTACTCGCTGGTGGACACCAGCAGTAAGGGATGCCGTCAAGCTGAAGAAGGAGTCCTATCGAGCCTTTATGGCCTGTGGGACCCCAGAGGCAGCTGACGGGTATCGACTGGCCAAGCGGACCGCGGCTTCGGTGGTCGCCGAGGCAAAAACCCGAGCATGGAAAGAGTTCGGTGAGGCCATGGAAGCCGACTTCCGGACGGCTTCAAAGAAATTCTGGTCCACCATCCGACGTCTCAGGAGGGGGAAGCAGTGCACCACTAACACTGTGTACAGTGGGGATGGGGCGCTGCTGACTTCGACTCGGGACGTTGTGAACCAGTGGGCAGAGTACTTCGAAGACCTCCTCAACTCCACCAACACGCCTTCCTTGGAGGAAGCAGAGCCTGGGGACTCTGAGGTGGGCTCTCCTATCTCTGTGGTTGAAGTCACCGATGTGGTTAAAAAGCTCCTCGGTGGCCAGGCCCCAGGGGTGGATGAGATCCGCCCGGAGTTCCTCAAGGCTCTCGATGTTGTGGGGCTGTCCTGGTTGACACGCCTCTGCAACATCGCGTGGTCTCAACAGGGAGAGTGCCTCTGGATTGGCAGACCGGGGTGGTAGTCCCTCTTTTTAAAAGGGGGGACCGGAGGGTGTGTTCCAACTACAGATAGATCACACTCCTCAGCCTCCCTGGTAAGGTCTATTCAGGGGTGCTGGAGAGGAGGGTCCATCAGGAAGTCGAGCCTCAGATTGAGAAGGAGCAGTGTGGTTTTCGTCCCGGCCGTGGAACAGTGGACCATCTCTACACCCTTAGCAGGGTCCTTGAGGGAATTCGCCCAACCAGTCTACATGTGTTTTGTGGACTTGGAGAAGGCGTTTGACCGTGTCCCTCGGGGCGTTCTGTTGGGGGTGCTTCGTGGGTATGGGGTACCGAACCCCCTGATACGGGCTGTTCGGTCACTATACCACCGATGTCAGAGTTTTGTTCGCATTGCCGGCAGTAAGTCGGAATCGTTTCCAGTCGGGGTCGGACTCCGCCAAGGCTGCCCTTTGTCGCCGATTCTGTTCATAACCTTTATGGACAGAATTTCTAGGCACAGCCGAAGCGTTGAGGGGGTCTGATTTGGGGGCCTCAGTATTGCATCCCTGCTTTTTGCAGATGATGTGGTGCTGTTGGCTCCTTCAAGCGGGGCTCTCCAACTCTCACTGGAGCGTTTCGCAGCCGAGTGTGAAGCGGTTGGGATGAAAATCAGGACCTCCAAATCTGAAACCATGGTCCTCAGTCGGAAAAGGGTGGAGTGCCCCCTCCGGGTCGGAGAGGAGATCTTACCCCAATTGGAGGAGTTGAAGTATCTTGGGGTCTTGTTCACGAGTGGGGGTAGGAGGGAGCGGGAGATCAACAGGCGGATCGGTGCAGCGTCTGCTGTGATGCGGACGTTATATCGGTCTGTCGTGGTGAAGAAGGAGCTGAGCCAAAGGGCGAAGCTCTCAATTTACCGGTCGATCTACGTCCCAACCCTCACCTATGGTGACGAGCTATTGGTCGTGACCGAAAGAACGACATCCCGGATACAAGCGGCTGAAATGAGTTTTCTCCGCAGGGTGTCCGGGCTCTCCCTTAGAGATAAGGTGAGAAGCTCAGTCATCCGGGAGGGGCTCAGAGTCGAGTCGCTTCTCCTCCACATCGAGAGGAGCCAGATGAGGTGGCTTGGGCATCTGATTCGGATGCCTCCTGAGCGCCTCCCCGGTAAGGTGTTCCGGTCATGTCCCACCGGGAGGAGACCCCGAGGAAGACCCAGGACACGCTGGAGAGACTATGTCACCCAGCTTGCCTGGGAACGACTCGGGATCCCCCGGGGAGAGCTGGAAGAAGTAGCTAGGGAGAGGAAAGTCTGGGCTTCCCTGCTAAAGCTGTTGCCCCCGCGACCCGGCCCCGGATAAGTGGTAGATGATGGATGGATGGAATTAATTATTTACAGTAAATAAATAATTAATTACTGTGCTCTCAAAACACCCCTTTCTAGTCAACAATATTGTCATGCCCACCTGCCCTCTTCCCATGTCTTAGTGGGAGTCAGGCCACATTTGTGCATTCAAAATCATTGTACACACATCGCTATTAATTTCCAATGAAGGCGATAAGTCACCACCAAAATATACATAGCTCTCTCTCTCTCTTTGTCTCTCTTTCGATCAATCCCTCTCTGTATTAGAGATGTTCCGATCAGGCTTTTAGCTTCCACTATTATCTATCTTCAAATTGACAGTACCAAAATAAAACAAAAAACAAATTATATGATTCAGTTTCTACTTTGGTCTGAAACATGTCAGAAAATAGCGGTGTGTGTGTGTGTGTGGGGGGGGGGTGGTGGTGGTCATTATTGTCTCCCTGAAAAAGCAGCTGTTTGCAAGTGGCCTAGAAACCAGGGGTGGGCAATTATTTTCCCGGGGGCGCCAAATGAGAAGCAGAAAATATTGTGTAGGGCCGGGCCAAAAGTTAGAAATGGAAATGGAAAATAAAGAAGATAGCACAATGTCTTTGTATGACAGTAATAATGTAACATTCCCCTCCACCATCACACTCAGCACCGGTTCTCCTCAAGGATGTGTACTGAGCCCCCTGTTGTTCACGCTCTACACGTTTGAATGATCTCCGACTCTTATTAGCGGTCCAGTTTGCAGAAAGTTTTTAACATGATAACAATCAAACCATTCTAGGAAATGTTGATTTACTCGAGCCACAAGCAATTCACTCTGAGCATGGAAATTGCCAGAATCGGACTGAGTAAGAATCGCTTCCTTGTTTTTCAAAGTCTCGTAGATTTGAGTCTTTCCGACTCCAGGCGTCTCCTGAATGTTTCGTACTTTGTTCCCCACTTCGTTTAATCAGATACATATCACTTTCCCTTCCATGGTCATTACTCTCTCCCTCTTTCTTCGTCTTCCCCTCCCTCCCTGTGCTCTGCAACTTGAAGTAACTTTGCCACCTGGTGTTGAAATATCTGTCGTTACAAGTCCAAACGAAATGAATGCAATCAAACCTTAATTGTGCACCAATCTTCGGCGGGCCGGATTAAAAAGACCAACGGGCCGGATCCGGCCCGCGGCCCGTAGTTTGCCCACCTAGACGGATCAAACCCTAACCAGTCAGCTGTGCCTGTACATAAGATAAGATATCCTTTATTCGTCCCACACTGGGGAAATTTACAGCCTCCAGCAGCAAGAATGTATGAAGAAAGAAGAAAGGAGAAAGAGAAAAAAAAACAACAACAAACATCTTTCAATTAAATACATACATAGAGCCTTTTTAAAACTGTTTTGATGGTTTCTAAATCTGGATTCTCAAAACCTCGACTTTTGTGCATGGAGACAGAAAAAAAAGTTAATGTTTTTTTTCATTGTTCCCTTTAAAAGACATGAACTCATTTAAAAATAAAATGCACTCATGCATTCATCCTTTTTTCTTTAATTCCCACACTCCTCCCTATGGTTTCAAATTCTAAGTGACTTTGAAGCCAGATGACAGTGTGTCGTGATTTGGCCCTTTTTGGAAAGAGAATTACTACAAATTGCTGCTTTATTTGCTCAAAGCCATCACAAAGACTGATAAAAAATATGGTGTCCCGTCTGGTTGCAGTCATATCAAATGTCATCCCAACCTCTCATAAAAAAGGAAACGATCATCCACGAATAACTGCTGCCACTGGACTCAATGACAAGCACGTCATTTGCAGCATTACTTAACTTTAAAAATGTTAGTGTTAGTCAGTGTGACCTAGTTTATTTACATTTTCCTTTGAGAATATCCGACCGTGTGACAGTAATTTACGCCTTGTAAAGCTGCCAAACTTTCAAACTTGTATGTCATTCTTTGACTCGCTTAACATACTCTCAAGGATGACTAATTATTTTACGTTTGCTGCTCTTTGTAACAATAATAGTGGGCTGCCTGGCCGTCTTTGCAAAATACTTGCTCGACTGACAACCAGATAATCAGTTTAGCATAAAGATGCCGGCTGGTAAGTACTTGATGGCAGCAGTTCAGTTGTTTCAAAAATGTGGGTAAATGAAGGGAACAATCTGTGTTAAGTATAATCAAGCTTAGTCTTCATCATTGGTTGAATTAATTAAGATGTGAGGCGACATGAAGTCATTGTAGCATAACATACTGTACGTCTCATGAGTGACTCTTACTTATGGTTTTCAGCGATACAAGCCGTTGCTTGGCCAATTTTGTATTTTATTTTTTGCTTTGACTTGCGAGCAAAAATATCAGATACGAGTGCAAGATGGTTGCAGTGAATTAAACTTAACTGACTTCAAAACAAGAAGCAGTTCGATAAATGTTGTTGAAACCTGAATGAAATTTACCTGTTGCTCTTTTGCACGGCGTTATGTGACAGGGTGTTGACATTGTCTGGTTGGTCAAGAGTCAATCCCCATCATGGTTGGTGAGCCAACGATAGGTGAATTCCAGTCGTAAGTGTCGAGGTGTCTGTAGTCGAGATCTCTGCTGGCAAGCAATAATGTCAGCTTAGTTGTGTCCGTCCTAGACGAACTCGAACCTGTCCTGCGGTCGCCGGTTCACGTCATTTGCAGCAGCATCTCCAACAGGCATTGCCTCCCTTTCACGCTCTCCAATGTGCTCTTTCGCACTTGCTCAGAATCTACACACAAAACTTTCCACTCTTCGTCTTTATTGTATAAGTGTAAGCCAAGCCACTAATGAAATTAAATTATTTTAATTATCTGGAGCTCAAACAGTATATCCATGTCCATATATTAATGGTGAGCAATTCTTTAGAAAACAGGCTTCAAGATGTTTACTGCCACTCCTCGTAACTAGTTGTATACTAGTTGGGCTATAACTGCTAAGTTACATTTCCATTCGTTTTAATGTGAAACATTAGCTTGATTAATGAATGTTGCAAATTGTAGATGGGCTCACGGATACAATTACCGGTAAGTTCATAACTTTGGGGTCCACTGTAGATTGTCTTCTGGCAAACTCATATTCACACAATGAATGCTAATTCTGATATCTGGTATAATCACAAATATCTATTGCACCCTGCACATCCCCTAAAACATGAATGGAAATTGCAAGCACGCAGTGGGGTTGTTCGTCATTATTTCAGTAATGTATCCTAATGCATGGTGACAACAAGCCTGTCTCTTCGGTAATTCGAACATGTTTAACAAAGTGGCATGCGAGTGTGAGTGTTGCCTTCAAAGGCTTCAAACCAACCCCCGAGGCCCAGCTTCCTCTTCCCCACTGCCAGCAGATCATTGTCATTGTCTGATCACATGTCCTTATCGGAGACAAAGCTGCCACTTCACGCATGCGTGCACGCACGCACACACACTCTCCGCAGCATCGCACAAGAAACACGACAAACACCATACACAATTACCGTTTTATAATTGCCATCTATTTGCTGTTGTTGTGAAGAGGCATCTGATAGAGGCGCGCTGCGCCACGGCCCAGCTGCATTATCAGAGCTTAGGAAATGACATGACTATTTATGGGAAGTATTTATCCACTTATCCTATTGTCGCTATTGTCCAAAGCCAGAACGGGCAGCTCTGGTTGGAGACGCTCTGACAAACATGCTGATGAATCATCCGGAGTGCCCTTTACTCGATAACGAAACACTTTCTCAACAGGCTTTTTCCCAAGCGTTGCTTTTGTTTTATGCCCAAACTTTTTTTCTTTCATCCGTTCATTTCACAAATGGCATATAGTTTTGCGTGTCCTCCCGCTGTTTGCTGTGTGCTTGTTTTGTTCAGAGGACGTGTGAAGTTTCAAGGCAGTGCATATTTGATTTGTTTATGGCGATTCATAATCAACTGCCTCATTAATGTGTCAACCGACTCTTGTCGCTTGACACATTAACACACGTGTACATAATCTATATTCTGCACGGCAGGTCTCAGCAGCATATTTTCAACCCGGTTGTGATAATAAAAGTTATGCTTGAAAAATTTTACCTTTCCGGAGATCCAAATGGCCAATTCTGATTTTGTACTGAGTTAATCCAATTGATCATTTTCAAGCGACACATTTCAAACAATTGAAGTGTCACCATCAATATTCTGCAAAATACATACAGTGGTACCCGAACTTAATTAAAAACTATATTTGAATCATCGTTCCCCACTGAATTGAATGAAAATGCCATTAATCCATTCCAGCACACCAAAAACAACAACAAAAATGTTTGTTTGTTCTTTTAAATAAGAAATGTACCACTCTACAGTGTTATATTTTATAAAATCATACAAAAGACGTTTTAAATTCCATGCTTTTATTCAGTGACAAGGCTTTATTTCAAATTGAAAGTGCATAACCCCTCCCCTCCCCCCGACGATTTCATTATCGCTATGGTACGTAACGTCCATAAATACACATATCTGCAAGCAGTCGATTCATTGCTGACATATATTCCTCATCGGGAACAAATCACCAGAAGATTAGAAGGTGTTTCCTGACGTATATTCCAGATTGGGATGTATATGCAACGCAACCAAAAACTGGTAGATTTTTTGTTTGATTTAATTTTAACTTACCAAACGCACCTGTGTTAAAGTCTATCTGAATGTGTTGCTGCACCATTTGATTTCAAATATCCATTGCTTTACGTCTAAAAAAAATACAGGATCATTGATGCTAGTTTTATTTACTCATCTATGGCTTTTTACATTGTGTGTTAGCATTAAGCTAGTGGCCTTGCCTAAATGTTTTTTTTTGTATAGATTGACCGTAAACATCACGTGTTATTGTCAATGAACAGCTTACAGCCTCTTTTTTGAAGAGTTGTTCACTTCCACCAGGTAGGAAAGGTTCCCCAACCACCTGTTCGTGGCCTGGCACCAGTCCGCTGGCCATTTGATGCATTTGGTACCGGGCAATGAAGGCAGACAGAAAAAAAATGCGAAGCATGTACAGTACGTCAGCACCCACAGGTGCCTCAGGTCGGCGATTGCCTTCTAAAGCAAATTTCATTTGCAAAAAAAAAAAAAAATGAAGAGCTGTTATTATGCTACGGTGTAGTTCCATACCACTGCAAACTGTTTAGTTAATATCTCGCTTACTGACAATGTCAATCAAAACTGAACATTAATATCTTTATAAAGGCAGAATGCTTGCGATAACGCATGCATTGGACCTCATTCGATCCGATGCTTTGGCTGCTGAGAGTACATCACACTATTGTGTGGGATGCAATTTAATAAATATATGAGCATCAATCCACTTACGTATTGTATTATTCCAAAGTATGTAGACTGTGCCGTTGAATCACAATGCACATGGTTTGACAACAATCCATTTAGGGATTACACGAAAGCACATACTGTACCGTTGTTAAATGTGACACACAATCCATTTAGAGATTCAATTAGCCTAAATAACAAAGCTGCATGGTTTTATACAGTTTGTCGTTGAGTGAAGAAAAGTGTGTACAGTCTATAATATGCAGTATATTTTTCATCAGTTCACATCCGGCCATTTTCATACACACATTAAAAGGCTTCTATTCAACATGTGTCACAATGTTTTAATTAATGCTCAGTCTTTAGCAGTCTCTCGGAATACGTACATCTGTTTTAAGTACCCACACAAGGACATCTCTGGTTTAATCTTTACTCTTAACATGCCATGCTGTGATTAAAAAGGATCATTTATCCCTCCCCCGAGGGCGCTGTGCTCATCAACTAAACTGAAAGCAAAATACCGTACAGGTGTACAGTGTTGTCTGCCATTAAAACAAGTCAGGGCAAGCTGATGTGTTGGGATTCAAAAATGCCTCAATCACATTTATTGCTGCAACATCTAGTCATGTGATATATTTATGCATGCACGGGTGTTCGCATTGTTGTGTGGTTGCCAGTAAAGTGAAAGTGCTCGGTTAGCATTTTGCAAATGTTTGCGTGTTTTTATGTACCGGTATTTTTAAAGATACTCATGCATTGTTAATCTGCTTACAATCAACAGAGGTTGCATAGCTGCAGGGTAATGTTGCTTGCTGTCGATATACTTCTGGAGGTTAGCAAACAGTGCGGAAAGGTGGTGGTGGGGGCAGGGGGGCAGGGGGTGCTGGTGGAAGAGGAGGTTTACAAAGCACTTATCTTGGTGTGAATCACTCTGGCTGCTGAACATTCTGCCATTTCTACTGAATGTCATAATGTAGAATGTCCAAAATACATACTCCGTACCATACTTTCTCCATTACATATAGACATAAAGGTAACAAGTTCACTCTCGATCAAACAAAGCACCAGAAGAGCTATTTTCTTGTTTGTGGCAGCAATACAGTATGCATGCCGTTGTCCAACCACAATAACCTTGTTGGTGGCACTTAAAAAACGTTATTATTATTATTATTATTATTTTGCCCTTCTTTCCCTTTGAATGCTGTGAGTTTTAAATACAATACCAAACATGAGTTGATCCCTATTGGACTGACAAATAAACTGAGGTTAATAATACTGAGGAAAAAAAAGATTGGCTGTATTCATCCCCCCCAGTTGCTACCCCCCCCCCCCCAACACATATTCATCGGCATGATAACTATATTGCATCTGCTCCTTCTAATGAGATTTCTGTTCGTCGGCGTGGCAGCAGGATTATGCCAACATGAGCTCACTGATTTTCATTGCTTGCTACTTTTTTTGACAATGAAATAAAGCAGTTGACCACAAGCCAGCTTACTCCTCTCCAAAATTATTGTACTTAATTATGTACTTGTATTATTTTGCAATGTTGTTTTATAATGTTGTTGATTGGTTTCACAAGGATTTATTACTACATAATCCGTTATCGCAAAAGGGATGTTTTCCCTTTGATTTCCTTTTCTTCAGCTCTGAACAAGTATGTGGTGATGCAGCATTTGTGTGTTTATACCACTACAGCAAATCCATTCCCAAAAGTCTGATGAAAACGGAATCGTACAAAAGCCCATAGAAAATAATAGAAATCCAATTTGTTCGACACACCCAAAAATGTGAAGCAAAATACATTTGATGGGAAATAACTACATATTTCCATCCAAAAACATTCATTCATATAAATGACAAATGAAGTCCATACATGTACTTTTACCTTGATGGAATACTTTTGATTACATATTCAGTGTGGAGGAAAGACAGGGGAACGATTTTCAAGTTCGTTTTTCTCACATTTTCCAAACGGCTGACACTCTCAACCATTTTTCATATTGTGTAAAATCGATTCTTTGCCGTGTTCTACAATCAGACTGCTCACCAACACTTGGAAAAGTTTGGGCAACATCGGCGTAGCATTGTGTCAAAATTCAAGCCTTCAAAATAACTCTGGCCAAGCAGTATGCGTAATTTGATGCTGATGCTGCCTCCGATATTTGGCAGAGTAAAATTCTGCTAAACAATTCATTGGCAATTAATTAGAAAATATATAAAATATTTTGGTGCCATAACACCCACAACAATAGATATGATTTTGCGTTTTTTTGGTTTGTTTTTTTTAGGTGATGGGTGTCATTATTTTTATCTCATGCTTTAATGAGCTAATTGAAACAATGTTTTTTTTTCTTGTGCCAATATTTCAAACAAGTTAATATTGGCCAATTAAGCAATCGATTAATAATCATAATACTTTAAATAATCCGCCATGTGACCTAGGAAAGTGTGGTGAAACTGTGTTCTCATACTTCATACTTTTAACTTGAAGGTCTTTTGACAGAATGTATTTTGTTGTTCTAGACCCAGAGGGTTACTGCTTTGAGTTGTAAAATTAAACTTTACATTGTGGAATATGCCGTGCCCCTTTAAACACAACTTACAAAAATGCATAGAAGAAAAGTGCATTGATTCACAAAATGAAAGGCCGAGTCGAGTGTTTGTCCAAAGTATGAAAACCGAGTGAATCCATGAAAATTGCCAACCAAATCATGGAAAAGAAGAGTAGTGCAAAGAAAAAATGAGGTTGCATCTTACAGATAATGGCGTGGACCAAAGTGGTCTGTCTCCCTTTTTGCAATTTGAATGAATTTGAGAATTATTTTTTTTTTCAGGGCAAGGAAGGGTAGATGAAACTACCTAAATTTACCAACATCATTAGACAGCGCAATTGCACACAGGTGAAACTGTGCTTTTATCCACGTGTATATTTGA
Source organism: Hippocampus zosterae (assembly GCF_025434085.1). Classification (NCBI taxonomy): domain Eukaryota; kingdom Metazoa; phylum Chordata; class Actinopteri; order Syngnathiformes; family Syngnathidae; genus Hippocampus; species Hippocampus zosterae. The sequence goes on from NC_067451.1 coordinate 26,483,611, forward strand.
AAGAAGCCAATTGATTTTTGGTGCTATACAATGTGGTTGTTGAAGACGATGCATTTTGACTTTCTTAATATGTTTTTCCTATACTACATGAACTTCAGGAAAGTGTCAGCGCTTGAGAGATGCCACAATATGCTCCAACTACAAGTGCTGAGTCCAGTCCAGAGTGGAGCCCTGCGGAGTTGGGCCGTAGGCCGAGCATGAGTGAAGGCTGAGAGCTTTTCAAGTAGATGTCCAAACCCAGAGCCCACTGCCTGCAGTGCGCTCTTCTCCCAAATTGCCTCTGCTCACACATTGTTCATGTGGAAAAAAGATGAAAGCATAGTTCTGATCCTTGAGCCCAGGGGTCGGGAACATATGGCTCACAAGCCATATATGGCTCTTTTGATAATTGCATCTGGCTCGCAGATAAAAAAAATATTCTCGCTTGTTTAATCCATCCATTGATTTGAATTGATGTCCTATTCAGGGCTGCAGTTGCAGGAGCAATTTTAATTTGATAATACTGGCCTGCGTAGGCCGTTGTTGTGGAAACAGGTAAACGCCCCCTTTTGAATCAGCCCGCTAGGTCATTATCTCAAAGCTAATCCTTCGAAGGAATAAAATGGCGAAAAGAAAAAAAGATGATGAGAAAGGGTACCCTTCACGACGAATGGACCGAAGGATTCGCCTTTGTGGAGGGAACAGGTTCTGCGGTGTGTCTAATTTGCAATGACAAAATACCACCGTTGAAATGGTCGAATGTAAAGCGGCACTTTGACACACGCCATGCTACGTTCGGGAGACTCCAGAAAGAACGCGAGCAAGCTACTGAGCAGGGTGCAAGCTAGCCAGCAGCAACTCCGTGTACGGACCCGGCAAGCTGACTATAATTCCGCTAGCTTTCCTTAACCATTGTGAGGAACAGAAAACCTTCACGTGATGAGTATTGTAAAAACATTATTTTGAAGAATACATTCAGAGGCTTATTGTACTGCCATTTTGTTGAATTCACTTCACTTTTAAAATACAGTGTGTGTGTGTGTGTGTGTGTGTGTGTGTGTGTGTGTGTGTGTGTGTGTGTGCGTGCGTGCGTGTGTGTGTGTGTGTGTGTGTGTGTGTGTGTGTGTGCGTGTGTGCGTGCGTGCGTGCGTGCGTGCGTGCGTGTGTGCGTGCGTGTGTATATAATATGGTGATAATTAGGGCTGGGCGTTATGACTGAAAAGTATATCACATTATCAAGGATTTCATAATCATCAATATTGATTTAAATTACATTTTTAATTGTAGTTTTTTTACGATTGAAAATTAGGACCCACAAAAAATCCAGAATTTCAGTCCCGGCTTATCAGTCCATGGCCGAGAAGGAGGGGGGTGGTGGTGGGGGCCCTAGACTCCATGTGTACTTCCATCCAGGGGAAAAGCCAGATAGCGTTGTTTGTTTTGGAGGGACGGCCGCCCTCAATTCCAGACAGCCTTGAGTCCTTAGTCTGTATCTCCTCACTGGCGCCGATCAGTCGGATCCGAAAATTCTTTCCACAGCGCGGATTCCAACTTCTCCATGGTGTTGTCGATCGCGCGGAGTCGCTCCAAAAACCGCAACAATATTGCGGTTGAGCTCAGTCACCGCTTGAGTCTGAGTGTTGGACATTCGCGCCAAGCCATCCAGAGTGACCGGCAGCTTCTTCACTTCCAATAGAGCCGCTCCCGTCGGTTGAATTTTGCGATAGAACAGAAAGCTGCCAACACCAAACAGCAGCATACCTGTTATCAAAAGGCCAATAATGTAGATGTCTTCTACATCCTCCACGGACAGTACTATCAGGCACACCGGTCTCCACTTTCTCCATGGATCCAGGGCAGATCCGGCAGCAAGTGTCCCCGGAGGGCAAGCAGGCTCCCCACTGCCCGCTCTTTTCGTCGAAAAAATTTTGTCGATTACATCGAGAGACCAGCCAACTAATTCCATTGTTAGTTCTTCAGATGAAAAATATGGTAGGAGGCTAGGAAAAAAGTTAGACAAAGACAGTACAAGGACTAAGTGGCGAGCACGGAAAGAGTGGGGTGAGGGCAGGAGGGGCAGTGCAAAAAGCGTCCGCCTTCGTTGAGAGCCAAGCAGAGAAAAAAAAAAAAAAGAAAGAAAATGCTGAGAGGAAATCATGCACTGCAGACATAACATTGTTTACATTGTTTATGAAGACTTTTTATGGGTTTATTACTACAATAAACCCATAAAAATTTACTTACCGTATTTTCTGCACTAAAAGACGCACTACATTATGAGGCGCACCTTCAATGAATAGCTATTTTGTAAAAAAAAAATTCATACATTAGACTCTTCGCATCATAGGGCGTAATCTACAATGCCTCCACTAGATGGTTCTATGCTCCTTCCATTCAACTCGAGAGGCGTCCGTTCAACTTGAGAGGCGTTCATGACCGCCTCTGAAAAACGTAAATTTGTCATGATTCGGTTTAGGGACCAACAGGTGGCACTGTAGGGCTCCCCCGGCAGCTGCACACTTGTTGGTCATTTGGTCATTAGTTGTATAAAAGGACTCCTGCCCGAACACTCGGTGTAGGGTCATTGTTGCTTCTCGCTACTGTCATGTGTGTTGCTGTTTGCTCTTGTTTTCTGTCATGTTTAGTTCATTGTTATGTTTTAGATTTAGTCATGGTTTTTGTTTGAAACTTTGGACTTTGTGTATTTTGGATTTAGTTTTCTTTGTTTTAAATACAATTCTTCAAATACACCCCGCTCCTTCCTCCTGCCTGCTTTTTGGGGTCCACCACCACCTTGCAACGTGACAAAATTAACTATTACTGTACTTAAATGAAACTCGGAAAATTGAAAATAATGCATCAAAACAGAAAATTAAGCGAGGAAATCACAAAATAAATTCTATATCCCCCCTATAGAATTTATTTTGTGATTTCCTCGCTTGATTTCTTTGTGGTTTCATTGAAGTAAGAATTAGTTTAATTGAAAAACTGAAAAACGCATTGGCATTTCCTTGATCATAGCGCCACAACTACTACATTCACATGTCAGTAGTAATTGTTTATTCCTTTGTTGTGAAATCCATGTATGAAATCACAATATAAATTCTGAAGGGGGGGGGGTATAGAATTGATTTTGTGATATCCTTGCTTGCTTTTCAGTTTTGATGTATTATTTTCTTTTTTTGTAGTTTCATTGAAGTAATTGTTAGTTTACGTTTTTCGGGGGCAGTCTTGAATGCCTCTCGAGTCGAACGAAAGAAGGCACGGAGACAAAGACGTACCTGTATTTGTTGAGACTGTTTTAAAAAAATTAACTTACTTCATTTTTTCGGAGCTGCAACAAAAATGTATTTAATAAAGCAGTGGCACAGTTCACTGAACCTACTGCAAGTTATAACATTGGAAGCATTTCTCCAGGAAGGAGCCATTTAGGAGTCGATGTATTACCATAATGACCATACACAAGACGCACCGGATTTTAAGGCGCTCGGTGAGCTTTTAAGAAAATGAAAGACTTTTTAGTGCACCCAATGGTGTGGGAAAATACGGAATTAAACATTAAAAAATACTTAATTTTCAAAAGGTATTGGGATAATGTAGGCTAAATTTGATAATTTATGCTATATTTTTTAGCATTTATCCTCCAAGTCCGTTCGGACATGTTTGCCAATACGCTTGAACGAATTTGCCAAACAAGAATCTTTACTCACATACCAACACGCCAACGTGTTCCGCAAAACATGATGTCGGGTTAATAACAGTTCAGGTGACGACCGAAATTCGCTTCTCTTGGCACTTATTCCATCAATGTTGTTTCACACGGAACACATTTGCTCCGATGCTGCACCGATGTAATAATAATAATAATAATAATAATAATAATATATTTTATTTATATGTGCCTTTCAAGACACCCAAGGACACTTTACAGTCACAAAAAAACAAAACAACAACAAAACAAAAACAATACGGGTTGAGCAGCGGCAGCCAAAACACACCAGTTGTATTTTGTAGCGATATATCTTACACTGGAGCAAATTTTGTGGAGCGTTCACACGTACAAAGCCGCTGAGCGTGTTAACCCTAGTGCAGCCCCGATGCAGCCCCACTTGCATTCACAGGGCAGTTTCTGCAGCGGTGCAAAATGAAAAAAAGAGCAGAAAATAAACATTGGGAGGAACACAATGTGATCGAAGAGGATGCATTATAGTCCTCATAGTAGTCAACATCTTCTTTTATTCCTCAGGGAATCATACAGTTAAATATATCTTAGTGACATGATTAGAGCGGGAATGTGAGGCTAATTTCCTGCTGAGGCATCAAGCAGTGACACCAAAGTGTCTGTTGGATGTTTTTGTTCATGCAGTTGGTATCCGTCGAATCACTGGAGGCCCTCTCATTTTTTTCTTTTTTATTCTCTCTCCACCTTGTTGATTCTTGTGATGTCCTCTCCAGCTATTGCTTCAGAGGATTTCAGGCCACGGCTTCATGTTTTGTTGTTGCTGGATCACTTTATAGCTGGGAGGTAGTTTGCCGATTCCGTCTTTGCGGCGAGAATGAATCAGTTGTTTGTTTTGCAGCTCTCTAGATCCTTGGGGACCATCAGTCCCCTGTCACTCAGGGGTGAACAGGTGCACTTGTTTACCCGTCTCTCATTTGTTTGCGATGCTTCTGTCCACTTTCTGTCGATTACTTCATCAAAGGATTGCAAATGCAGACTGGGGCTCCAAGACAGATTGGACTGCGATGTTTGCAAATCTGAGCATGTGTGATGAATATTGATTTTCCTTTTCCTTAGGGTGTGTGCCTTTTTGCGTAATGTGTCCTGTTTTAAATCACTGTGCTGTATGATATAGTATCATTAGGCTATAATGTCCTTGCGTGTTTTTCTTACATTGCATCAAGTCACAGTTCTCTCTTTCCACCCCCGTCTATTTAGAATTTAGTCACACTGAAAAAAAATGGGCTCAGTCACACATACGTCACCGTGCCTTTAACTCTGTGAATTAGATTCCTTAATCACAGTCGATTTGGACTCTAAACTGACATGTTACAGTCGGGCTGTACAACACCAGTTATGTGTGAAATACATGCATTCAAGCCAACGCACATTTAGTGGAATGCATATATTAACAGGACGATATTGACCTTTAGCTCAAGGAGCATAATGTTTGCAAACACCCGAAGATGCTTCGCTGCTATCCTGCAAAATGTTTAAGCGTAGAGAAAGTGAAGTGGATGGAAGAAAACCCCAAAACAAAACAAGACTGGAATTTATTAAAATGCATTTCAATGCACTGAGCTAAGATGAGCTCTTGTATTGAAAATGGCTGTAATCAATAATTGTATAATAATCCCTTAAATGACAGTATATAAAATCCCACCCAGGGAGAATTATCGCCCGGCTGCAGCTGCTCTCGGCTTTATGGAGCTTCACAGTGTGCTTCATGTCATTGTTTAAGCTGCACTGCTGCAGCTGAAGTATTTTCTGCCAGTTGAACTCTGGGTGTCATTTTGGGCCTCAGCAGGAAGATGTTCATCGTAAAAGAAAAAGGGGGGTGTGGGTGGTTTGCGGGGAATCCACTTTTCAACCTCACGTTCAGGGTACAGTCACCGTTGAACACACAGCTGTTTCTTTCAACAGCATGTGGAAAACAGCCAAAGAAGTGCAATATCTTACCTGCTAAAATATAATAAATGAGAAGAATGTTCCTATTATACTGTTATAACACCTCAACTTAAGGGTCTTAAGGAGAAACGTTAAGCATTTTTTTCCCCAGGTCCCAGCTGGGTGGCTCTCAGAAAGTATTCTCCAACCAGATGCTCAAACACTGACAACTTTTCAGAGTCAATATTTTTTCCCCCGGCGGCCCAGTAGTCCAGTGGTTAGCACGTCGACTTCACAGTGCAGAGGTACCGGGTTCAATTCCAGCTGCGGCCTCCCTGTGTGGGGTTTGCATGTTCTCCCTGGGCCAGCGTGGGTTTTCTCCAGGGTACTCCGTTTTCCTCCCACGTTCCAAAAACATGCATGGCAGGCTGATTAAACACCAGAAATTGTCACTAGGTGTGAATGTGGGCGTGGATGGTTGTTCGTCTCTGTGTGCCCTGCGATTGGCTGGCAACCGATTCAGAGTGTCCCCTGACTACTGCCCGAAAACAGCTGGGATTGGCTCCAGCACCCCCCCGCAACCCTAGTGAGGATTGAGCGGTTCGGGAAATGGATGGATGGATGGATATTTTTTTCCCTTCATAATCAATCACCAGATCTCCAACATTGCACATATACTGCAGAGATAAACAAACTGACGGAGATTTGTGCCGGTGTTTCTGTGTGACTTTATTTTGAGTGTTGAAAAACACAGGCGGCAGATTCTAGAATGTTGTAAATAAGCAAGCGCTCTTTGCTGACAGAAAATGACAATACTTTATTTGTCAGAACACAAAGAGCACCGCCATTAGCTTGGTCGTTTCTAAGAAATAAACACGGTCATCTCACTTTAAACTAAGGGTGTGGAAAATAATCGATATTAATCGATACATCGATGCGCACGTGCGCGATCCGAGTGCATCGGCTCATTCACTAGGTACGACGCGATTGACGGGTGAAATCGCGATTCATCACGATGCATTGATGGGTATCGGTAAAATCCGATTCAAGCGCCGTTTTATTCATGTTAAACGTCACCTATATGCCCTTTCCTAGGCGCAATGAATGCACCATCATTGCTTTGCGTTTTGTGTTGAATACGGACGGTAGCCGTGCGTCACATACAGTCCAGTACACAACTAGCGAAACATTATGGAAGTTAGCTCAAGGGGAGGCGAGGAAACTACTATATTTAATGCAGCCGCAACATTCAAATCTTATGTTTGGAAATACTACGGCTTCGAAAAGAAAGACGGAAAGCTTGATAAAACCTCCGTAATTTGCAAGGAATGTCGCACTAAGAAGCCATACAACGGCAGCCCCACAAATATGCAGACCCACTTAAACCGATGGCACCAGATCACCGACAAGTTTCCCTCCCGCTTCCCCGCCCAGTTCCTCGTCGGACACCGGAGAAACTCTTGGTAAACCAGGTCAGGATCAGAAAAAAATTGCCTCTTATTTTGGGAGTCCCCTTGCAACTCACTGTGACCGCGCAATGGCTATAACTAAGGCCACTGCTTATTTCATATGCAAAGACCTCCAGCCTTAGCGTGGTGGACAACGAGGGTTTCAGACAGCTCGTGCACGTTTTGGAACCCAGGTATAAAATACCAGACAGGTCTGTGTTCACTTACAAACATATTCCCGATGTGTACAACAAAGTGAGAAGTGAGATTACTGTGTCGCTGAACAGTGCGCAAAGAGTTGCACTTACAGTGGATGGGTGGACATCTTGCGCTATAGATTCATATATAATTATATTTCATATAAGACACTCAGTGAGAATAGTCTGTTTGTGTTTACACTATAGCAACAGCTGTGAGTCTCAGGTGCCAAATTGTTTACATTTTCTTTGCACAAAACCCAATTGTGAAAGGGCTTAAATAAGTTGTTTTACAAGTTCTACTGTTTATAAGGAATAAAGTGGTATCCTTTTTGTAATACCATACTGAATTCCATCTTTTTAAAAGCTTTTTTTTCTTTGCTTATTTGCATCATGTTTAATTGCACAATATCGCAACAAATTGCATTGTATCGTATCGGATCGCATTGATTTGAACTTAATGTGTATCGCATCGTATCGCATCGTGACGACGGTGAAACGTATCGCATCGTATCGCCAGAAAATTCCATGTATCGTTTAAGTATCGCATTGCTGGCAGTGCATCGCGATGTGTATCGAATCGTCCTCAGTGCTGAGATTCACATCCCTACTTTAAACAAGCACCTACAGAGATCCTATCCTGGTGTGGTGTGTCAAAGTGGTTCTTTTGCTCTGAATGGTTATGTTAGCTTGGCTGTCACCTCATTGGTGGCAAAACTCGGTGTGTGTTAGGGGGTGGGGGCGATGTTAATTAGCCCAACTGTTTTGTCACAGTGGGGTAGAATGCCAACATTATGTTAAAGGGGTCGGTCACTCAAGATTTACTCGGTTGTTTAATTTCACACTTATACCCCTTTCCCACTGCCGCAAAATCACGGGTAAACACACTTTTTTGGGCACTGGGAAAGGCTCACTGGCCAGTGTCGAACCGTGTCGATCCGTGTCCACCAGCACGCCATTGCAGTCGGGTTGTGATCGCCTCCACTTGCAGTTTGAAAGCCTGACACGGGACTTCCCGTTAATTACGTGATGACATAGGGCGGTACGTGATGAGTCATAACATTGCGCGCCATCCGCCTTGTATATAGCACGCCCCCACAACAAAGCTAGGAGATCGCCCCTTAAGCTGTTGTCTCAGTAGTAGCAAAAAGTTGATCCTCCGCTACTTTTCGACCATTTTGAGGACGGTAAATAGCATGATAAAAGAAAGAACACTCGCTTCCATGTTGCTTTGTTTACCACCAAGGAGTCTGTCGCACTATCATCTTTGCAATCACAGTGTGGTGACGAAACCAGATGCAAAGTGGTGGTGGTGGTGGTGGTGGGAGGTGGGGGGGGGTGCAGAATTGCCTTCTGTTGGTCAATGGGAAAGGGGCATATTGCCAATTGGTTGCGTGGCGCCACGGATCACTACTATCCGCTAATTTCAGTGGGTATTAGTGTTGCAGGCCCTACGAAGATACAGCTATGAGTAAACAAACATTTAAACAAGTCCTTTTTTTCATAAGATGACTCCTTTAAAGCATTGTCTATTTTGGGACACTTTAAAAATGTGCCCTACAGGCTGTAGATCACTTTTGAGCTTGAAACTTTATTTTCCTCACATGTATATGCTCGCGAGACAACTGTACTCCATGAGATTCGTTTTATTCATCCTTTTTTTTTTTTTTTGTGATGCCGCCACCGAGGGGTACTCGCAATGCCAGCAAGAAGAAATATGACAATGACCGTAGAACTGGAATAAAACCTAGCGGTAAAGACAAAAGCTGTACAGGTCAGTGTGCTGCCAACACTGATGTATTGCTGCATAACAAAATGCCTCACTGCGGCATGTCCCCATAAATACTGTATACTTAATAATATGCCCTGAAAGGAATAAGAGCACAATAAACACCGTTACTGTCAGTGAGCTGCACAATGTCCTCTTTCCCTATCCACATATGCTGTGCTTGATTTATTGTTGATGATACACTTGAGTGACAATTAAGAAAACAAAGAATGAAAATAACACAACATTTGAATGCATTCAAGTACCACAGAGATCCCACTCTGTACATCCATATGTCAATGATTCAGCGCCATTTCTCTCTTCCAGTGTGTTTAAATTTGAATGAATGACCTACTAAGTGTTCGTCCGAACCGTGACAAAAAGTGATGTAACTCAATGTAACTCTAAAACCCCCACCTGGATCTCAGTTGTAACGGTGGAAGGATAAAACCCAAAAGATAAGTGCTCGAATCTACACGCCTGCATCTTTTAGTTGTGTCAAATGTGAGCATAATTTAGCTGAAAGGCCTCAGAGTCGATAATGGACTGCAACAACGATACATTTCCAAAATTATTTCAGGGTATTGCGCTGATGAGTACAGGCTGGTCCTGCAACACAGAGGAAGAATTGCAGCTAACCGGGCCTTAGCTTTGAAAACCACCCGCTGAGCCTCAGGTTTGCATGCAGAATGTACAAAAGATGCAATATTGATTGGACTCCACCTCGCCGTCACCTCTGGAAAGGAAGATTACGGTAATTTAAGAGTGTCTTATCAGAGGTGCTGAGGTTGTCATGGATACGTACACCTCACCTGGGTCCTCAACCTTTTGGTGGAGAGGCTGCTCTGCATCTCTGACTGCTAATAGAAGTGGAGAGCCAAATGACAAAAGCACAAAAAGTCTTAGTAAGATCAAGCAATTACAACCACATCTGATGCGATATGGGCCTCTGAGCACAGGAAATTGCATCATGTCAATTTGGATCAGAATCTCATAAAACTTGATTTGACATTTGAAGACGACACTGGTCAAATGCTGATCCTTCATCTTAAAATGTTGCATTTTTGGTCGGCCATGAGCCGCCGACTCTCTGCACAGGCAAAAAGGAACAAAAACAAAAGAAGTCTGTCATCTCTTTGTCTGTTCGAGAATATGAATCTGCTTACTTTTTGGGGATGTGATTCATATTTGTCATCTGTGGGCATGTGAAGTCCATTGAGACTTTTCTGTGACTATTCGAAATGGAAACAATTAAGACACCAAGATGCATTTGTGTAGTTTTTATGGAAACAAGCATTCTAATAAGAGAAAATCCTTTATATTCAACAATTGAATTCTGAAAAGGGTGAAAAGTATTCTTTTGGACAAGATTTTTTTTCTTCCAAACAATTATTACCATTTGAATGATAAGAATTGCCAATAACTCAGATATTTATATCAGAAAAATGAATGGATTTTCAAAAGAAACTTCAATGGGTTATGTATGTCTTAACTGATAGTGATCACATTTTATGAAATTGACCGATTTACAAAATATGAAGACTGACACCAATGAAAACAATCTCAAAGAAAGAATGGCTCAAAGGCTAGCAAGATGTGTTAATACGATGTTACCCTTCAGTGGCGCATCCGTGGTTTATAAACATCAACATACTGAGTCCACACAGACCATAAGACCCTTGGCCGTGCTGTTAAAAAGACTTCATCCTCTCCAGAGTTTTTCAAGGCCGTTTCCCCTATTCCACCTGACCTTCTGCGCGGCCACCATAGAAATCCAAGTGCGGTTTCACAGTCCATTAACCCCAAAGCAAGCAAACAACATCCACTCAAAGGCAAAGCGGCGATACATTGCAAGACCTCGCCACACTGGACGTGTATTATTGCCAATGTCTTTGCAGAGCCTCCAGAGTCATTAACGATGGCCGCCATCGCCGCCACCGTCCTCCCATCCTCGCAATCTGTTTTCGCCTCCGCCATCTGGGGAAGCGGTTCACGAGCATCTGTCCTAAATGCAGAAAGAATGCTAAACACCCGTCGACTCACAAAGGGAATCGAATCGTGAACAGACGGCGTTCTTCCCACACACCATCTGACCCCCCCTCAATCGCTGCAGGTCACTTTGGACTAAGCACTTTGGAATGTTACCTTTTTTTTTAAGAAATGAAAAACATTTATTTTCATTTTTGCTTACTTGGTGGGAGGAACATTAGTTGCCCTAACTCCCTGCCTTTGATATTGGGTATGGAATGAAGTGAATTTTTTTTTGTCCCTTCCCCCCATACGTTTTAAGTTCAACCTCTCTCAACCAATGTGCCTTGAGAGATCATCTGGTGTGCCACAGAAGAGTATCCAATTTCACTTAGTTGGTCTGAGTATTATATTTATCTATGACAAATAATGTGTCTTAGTGTTCATCTAGTGTACATCCTAAAAACTGACAAAATGACATAAATTAAATTAAAAGTAAAAAAAATCCCATTTCATCAAATCAAAATGAAATAAAAAGAAACTATAGTTAACAAACCCAAACTATTGTAACTGGTGCACTCTTTTCACATCCTGACATTACAACTCTAGAATGTTTTTCCCAGTTCCATTCACGGTGGGAAAAGTTTTGAAATAATTTAGCTTGATCATTTTTTGTATGACAAAACCTGTATTTGTTGTGTAGACCTTTCCCATTTCTTTTTTAGAGCCATTCTATATATGCTTGGAAATACTGTATTTCATCTTGTAATCTCAGTTTGTGCAAAGTCAATTCTTGTTTTTCATCTCCATCATCAGACCACACACATTTCAACATCCAGACACGCCGTTCACAAGCATTCACACCAAGATGCAGTCATACATCCCTCACATCGATCCATTCAACAGGCAGGAATTTGCACTCACTTGAGTGCGACTCGGCGTCTTCACTCAGGACCATAAATGGCATCTGAACAAATGCACACACTTTCTGGTGTGCTTTGACGCACAAATGTGTCAGCATTAAGATGGATATGCCTCCTAATTGTTTTGCGCTTTTCTTGGAAACTGAACGGCCACATGTATCCGTTGATGCATTCATCCAAGGTCCCTTACGTCTCAGCACAAATCATACAAATAATCTTGGCTTTGCATATCTTTTTTTAGCCCACCAAGTGAGATATGGGGCCATCTCTTGGTTTTAATGACCCTCCTCCCACACACGCACTGCATGTCATATACAACAATGAGCTCGTCGAATCACCCCTCTCTTTATTCGGCCTTTATTTGTTCGTGTAGAAAAAAAAGACAACAGACAAATAACTGGAATAGAATTTTGCACCCATTTTTATACATAACAGCATTCTCATCATCACATCGGGGGTGACATTTATTTTTTTCAAGGAATAAGGATTTGTACAGAGTGGAAGGTAGCCAGAGTGCTATTAAATAGAAACCGCAAAACAAGCACATACATTAAAAAATCAAATTAAAACAACCCAGTAGCTCTGCCAACATTGCTGCACAACTGTTCCCCCTCCCTTAGAATATACCGGCGAGGGCATTTGGAAAGCAGCTGGCATCCTCCCTGCTCTCTTGCCGTGTATGTTGAAGTGCACAGTGTGGCGGTCAGCCTGTTGTCAAAACATCACCTCCTGTATCTTTGCTGCTTGAAGGCTACTGAAACTGGACGATAGGCCCTGAGTCAACTGTGTCGTCCCATCTAGTTCATCTCACACAAGGTGGCAACTGATATCAAATACCCCGCTGAGTCAAAACAAATTATTTCGCCTTTATCTATGCGTCTATGCTATATTTGATGACATCTTGTTATATAGTTTTTTTAAAAAAATTGAGAATAGACACATGCATCAGAAGATTTTCAATTGTGGAACTTTTTCAAATTTGCTATTGTACAAAGGAGTTGTAGGACCACACAGAAATACCAGGTATCAATATCGGGCCTTATTTTTGACAGTTATAAGAATGACTGAAAAAAAAGGAATCCTGTGTACTTCAACTGTTGCTATAAAACTATTAATTTTATCCATATATTTAAGACTAAATTTGACTTTTTTCTTTTACAGTATAATGACACAATAAATAAAATCATTTTAACCATACGTTCTCATATGGGTTTAAAAGACACTCATTATATTGTTAATAAATCCAATTTTTCCGTGTAATTAGAACACTGCTTTTTTAATTTCCATCAGAAAATGATGAGGTTCTTAAACGTTTGTTTCTGTTATTTAAACTCGGTCTCGGACGTATAATTTGAGTTACTAAATTAAGAGTTTAAGATGCATGACTTGGTTTCTTTTGTGTCATTATTGAGGTTGACTTGATAATGCGAAATCTTAGTAATTCGACAGCTGATGTGTTTCTAATGTGTGGGTCTTCCTCATTTCAGAATGAGAGACAGAATATCCCCCCATGTGGACTAATCTATTCCATGTCCAATCGTTCAAGATAACTGTATTTATTACATCATCACATACGAGGAATAAGAGGGCCACTGTTAATTGAAGCAAATAGTCCTCGTCATATCTTTTGGAGCTTCACTTTGTGTAGTAGTAATTGGTAAATGGGCTGTCACTTAAAAAGCGCTTTTCTATCTTTGGTACTCAAAGCCCTTTACACGGTTTCCTCATTTACCTACTGATGACGCAGCATCAGGAGTAACTGCGGGTTCAATATCGTGCTTAGGACACTTTGGCAAGGTCGCAATGGCTGGGGTTTGAACCCCCAACCTCTGGATTGAGAGGCAACCACGCCATGCCGTCCCCAGTAATCACATTGATGGGACAGGGTTCTGATGCACCTTCCTTCAGATATCTAGCCATGTTTTGACTTACACCTACCTTGTAACAGAGCCTTTTTAACCTATCATCTTCCTCTTATGTGCCTCCTCTGCACCTACTCTGCGTTAAACTAATTATTTCTCAGTCCTAAAACAGCAGGATTCACTCTCTTTTGTTCTTCGTGTTTGCTCTTTCTATCGAAACATCTATCCATCCATCACATTGACTCTCTCTCCTCTTGCTCTCTCTCCCGCACTCATTAGTCTCCCCATGTGGCGGTTTGTGTCTCATTTCTTTGTCAGAACTCTTATCACTGCTGTCAGCTCCTTTGGCGAGAACAAAGTCGTCCTCTACTCACGGAACCACAAAAGACGAGAGAAATGAAAGCGCCTCGGCTCAAAACAAAGACGCAGGAAGGAGGAACAATTAAATTGGGTGAATTAATCCAGGGAAAAAGAAGGGGAGGGGGGTGCTTGAAACACGTATTTTCATGTCAACCGCGATTTACTGTCATCTGTGGGTTATAATAACGGTCAATTTCTCCCTCTGTCATCCCGTCATCGATACAGCAAAGAGCGTACAGTTGGTTGGAACATATGGGAGCTATCTATACACACATTAATTGCCTTTCCTGTGTATTATAAATATATTTCCTTGTACATCATCTAACCTAGTATATCAACCTCAAATAAGTTACTGTGTATGAAGAACAGCACTTTTGAAAGACACAGAGATAGCCAAAAGAGAAAAATGTAACCATATATAAATAGCTCTGATAGAAGGGCCCACTGTAAAAAGTGTGTTACAGAAGTAGAGTACAGTAGAGCAGGACAATTACTTCGGTCACGCAATAGCAATATCCGATCAACATGGCTGAGAACAGTCTCTTCTACTTAGCAAACATATCAGACGTGAACCAGCTGAGGCACAAAGGGTACTTTGGAAACCAAGGACAAAATGGCCAGCGGCCACAGGGTCGTCATCATAGAAATGGCGCCAGGCATTCAAGGCTCAGGGAGTGTGGCCCTGGGTTATCACGTGTAGGCATAATCTATGTCGGGAATGCCGCCCTCTCTGTAGCCACGGTTGGTACCATAAGTGACATGATGGTGGCTGGTTTGGCTAAGGATGGTGCCATTGAGGCTGCCGGCTCTGTGGCTACTCCTGTATGTCCCATTTGCATGGGAAGAAGAAGAAGAAGAAGAGGGGAAAATGGTGTGGATGTAGGTGACATCCTCCAGTTTGGGCTGCAAGGGCTGATGAGCCATGGCCGTCATCTGGAAGCCTGTAGGAGGGGCTCTGATCTCTAAGATGGAATTGTCTTTCTTGGTGCCCGACTCTACATAGTCGTCGTAATTTTTTGCTCCTCTGCCTCTGTTGTAGGAATTTGAGTCCCCTGACTTGTAACTTGGTCTTTGTCCATACCAGCAAAAAATACCAAAGATGAGCAGCAGGCTTACTAACGCTGTGGCTCCCCCAATGATCCCTGCCAAGGGCAAGGCTGATAGCTCAGAGTCTTGTGTGTCCTTATTTGACCCCTCGCCCCTGGAGTTCACTACAGCCTCTCCAGTTTCTATCTGAGCACAGGCTGGAGTCGAATCTTTAGTGTTCATTTCAACGCCGCCAACGCGAGCTGTCCCCATGTTGGAGCCGAGAAAGGTCTCCTGTCGTAATGGCAGCAGGCAAATGAGGTAATGCGAGTGTGGTGTGAGTTGGGTGAGATGGTACTGCCTCCTCTCTCCAGGAACAAGAGTCTCTGTGATTGAGCCGAGTGCCGCACTGGTACCTAACCTCAGCCATGATAGACGGAACGACGGTGCCGGCTGCGGGCACAACCAGCTAACGAGAACACTGTCCGAAGAGAGAGCTTTCACAGTCAGCTCTAAGGCCCCTCCGGTTACATGTCCCTCTCCCCCTGCAGGAAGAGGCATAACCATACCTGGCCGTTTAGCTCGGAGTGTGTAAAGGGAACCTTGCGTGGGGACCAACAAAGAGTTTGTGGTGGTGCTGCCATGGGATACACCTTGCCCGCCCCCTCCAATACTATAGTCACCTCCTTCGTTCTTTTCTGATGGATTTCCCCCGACTCCAATGGCCGGACCAGCTGGAGGTCCTTCGCACTGTTCCATTAGATAGGTAAGGTCTTTAAGGGACTGGCCCTTCACCGCCTCGGGCCCCTGACAGGTCAAACCCCTGACTGTTACAGCTGCCCCCCAGCTATGAAGCCATGTGTGGAGCCAGCGAAGACTGCAACTACAGTACCAGGGGTTTCCTCGTAGCAGCAGCAACTCCAGACTATCTGCATCCTTAAGAAGCCCTCGGGGCAGACTGGTCAGATTATTTCCTGATAGGTCTAGCTTCTGGAGCCGTCGCATTCCATCCAGAGCCCCTCGTGGTATGTGAGTCATCCCATTGTCCTGTAAATGGAGCCGAACGAGATGAGCTGATGGGAGGTTGACCGGTGGGGACTGCAAGGCATTTCTGACTAGTGACAGCTCCGTCAGATTGGAGAGGCGAGAAAAGGTGTCATCTGCAATGCGTGTGTTGGCGAGCAGATTCCCGTCCAGAACCAAGCGTCGTAAGGAGGCGAGCCCTCGGAAGGCATGCGTGGGGATGGTGTTGATTCTGTTGTCGTCTAATCGCAGCTCCTCCAAGGATGCAGGCAAGCCTGCAGGAATGCTCGACAAGTGGTTCCGAGAGAGAAACAGCAGTCTGAGCCGTGGAGTCCCAGAAAAAGCACGTTCCTGTATGCTCACTGTAGATATTGAATTATCATCCAAGTGTAAACGCTCCAGTAGTGGTAACTTGGCCAGAGATGATCGTGGTAACATTCGTATGTTGTTATCCTGCAAATGGAGCTCTCGTAATGATGGCGGAAGGTGTATAGGGAACTCATCCAACTGGTTGGCATACAGGTAAATAACTCGTATGGAAGTGCTGTGCTCCAGTGACGGAGGCAGGCCAGCGTTACTCAGCCGGTTGCTTTGCAGGTAGAGGATGGCGGCCGTCAACGGTAGAGGAGGAATTAGACTGAGTCCGCGGTCATTGCAGTAGACAAAACCCTCATCGCAGCGGCAGACTGAGGGACAAACAATTCCCTCATCTCCCTCACCCGTCTCCAAGGCAATCGCAGCTGCAGCCAGTTCCAGCACCTCAGCCAATAAAGTGAGGCATAGCAGGAGCAGGAAAAGCCAATCGCGAAGCTCCGCAAGACTTTCGGTTGCCATGTTGGTGCCCAGCTCCTGATGGGGAAACAGAAATGTGAAACTGTTTTAAAACTGCTGCAAAGTCTTAGTGAGGATTGTACTGTCAATACTGTATTATATAAGGTGTTTTATTGAAAGATTATTCCCACTTGCATTTTACAACACGGAGAACAGATTATTCTGAAGAAATATTTTGGGTTGACTTCCCCTTTAAAAAATGTTTTTTCCTTCCTCCACACTTTAAACACATGTAAATGTAGGTAGAAACCCTGAATCACTTTTAAAAACACTTTCTTGTTTTGCATTTTTAAACATCGGTGACTGTGGATCTCCTTTCTTACATCCGAGGGTATTACAGTACACTCGATGCCTAATAATTTCGAGAGGGTGTAATCATAAAGTAATATGATGTCATACAAAGTGTAAGCCGCAAAATAGGGTCTCCTGCCAAACAAAGCAAACAGCTAACAGTGACATTTTTAGTGACCTAAAGAGAGATTTTCATACACTTTAACGGCCAAAACACAATGAAGAGGAGACGCTCGTGCTGGTGATCCACCTTTCTTGAATCGCTTGACATATATGCAGTCAACTATTACTAGATATAAAGTTTTTCCTCTTACTTCAAGTATTCGTTCTGGGGATTGAATCGTGAAACATACTTCGCAGAGACTGTCCATTATTATTTGGGTCAGTGCAACCGAGCACAAGACCAATGGGCAATTTAACACAGTGAGAGATGTGAGGTGGAGTGATTGGCTGAAGAAGATTACGAGAATCAGGGAAACCAAATGGATGACAGGGATGGAGAAAATTGGACAGTGACAGAGATTAACCGAAATGGAGAGAGTGACATGAAACTAAAATGGTGAAATGATTGGGAGGAGGAAATCCAATGTATTGCACGCAGTTCTGTTGGTAGCTGTGAAGACAACAGACGTAATGACCTGGGTGTCACAGCACTACATCAAACCCCACAAGGAAAAGGAGCAATTGAAATGCTGAATTGCATCATGATTGGAGAAATGCTCACACAAACTAAGGAAGCGATCATAAAGCTTTCACATACTATTGTCTCAGTGAAAGCCGGCATGCATAATAATGCACATCTTGTCTTAGTTTCTCTATTGTTTGTGAAATGTCGGTGAATTATTCTGGCCTGAACTATCCTGAAATGTAATGCAACATGACTGCAGTCCTATATTATTGTTTTATGATGTGTGCAAGTGAGCACGACTATACATAACAGGAAAAAAAAACCCAAATAATTATCTGCTCTCAATTCCACTCGCTGTGAGTGAACTATTTATAGAACATGAATAACATACAGTGGTAAAAGTTGTGTTGATTACAGAGTGGCCTCGCCTCCTTTGAGTCCTTTCATTTTCTTTTCCTCAGGCTGTATATGTTTTTTTATATGATTTGACAGCACATTTGATAAACAAATCCACTTCGGGCAAGTATCCCCCCCCACCCCCCTTTCCTTTCTGTGCAAATGCGCCTGCATGCATGGGCAAATTCTAACTTGCTAGATGCAAACTAGCCCCTTAGCTGCAGTCAAAATCCATGCAAAGTGAACGAGACAAGGCAACAATAGAACAGACAGAGGGGTGGGTTTGGGGTTTTGTGGTGGATGAGAAGGGACGGATGGAAATGCGGAAAGGAGGCAGATGGAGAGCAGCTCTGTCAGTCACATGAGGAGAGGGGGGATGGCTGGAAAGAAGTGCGAGAAAGCAACTCATAATTAGAATGAGTGATTGTGAGTAGTTGATGTGTAGGGGCGTAGCCAGGAATTTTCAGAAGGGTGCCGAGGGTGACAAAACACCACACTGGTCAGATAGATGCATTGGGGTGGCCACAGGCGTGGACTGAGAAGTCTGGTTCATCTGATTTGTAGTGCACCACGTAGGAGGGGAAGACTACTCGTCTGGGATACTACTGACTATTGCCTGTGAATCTGCAAAGTTGTTTTTAGTGACAGTGTTAACTTTATATTTTACTTTAATCCCACTTGAAACATAAAGCGTAAAGTTGACCTTTGCGGTGATAGTAGTAATTCAGCCATGCAGAAGGTTCATGTGTTACAAAGGGAAATTACATAACGTCAACTTTAGTAGCTGTCTCCATGAAATGAAGAGATCAAAAAGCATCGTCTCATTTCCCCCAAATATTTCTACGTCCCGACTTGCTGGGACGTACCCTCTACACGTGGGACCATATTTACTTCCATAAACACTGTGCCATGAGTCACTTGACGTGCTTTGTGTGCATGCGCATCACATCACCGATGCCTTCCGTTCACATTCTAAATACCATTTGTTTTTCTAATGAATGAATGAGTCCATAAAACGAGACGATTTCTCAAAAATATTCGAATTGGGCGTCACACGCTGCAGTATGGACATGACCATAGTCATATAACATTTTTTGTACATTATTTTGTAACATGATAATTTTGTGTCAGAGGAGGATTAGCTCATTAAATACCCACTGATAGTCCGCCACAGGCTTGTACGCAGTGGTTAAGAAACAGACAGTATGCCATATAATTTGGTCTGGACCCAGACTTTGTTTTCTTTCTTTGGTTTTTCTCTGAATGGAATTTCCATTTCAGCATTACAAGCGTTGCCAGAATTTAAAAGGAACATATGGGCACAAAATGGACTCTGAAAGGAGAAAAACATATTGGGAACGGTCTACGAATATTAATAGGCATATGCTTTAATTCAACACGATAACAGTTCTCCTTTGAGCTTTACTTTTTAAACATTTTGGTGACACATCTTCATAAAGAGCCTCAGAGTTGTGTTGCAGTATTTACGCTCCTCCCATATCTGTTTTCAGTAGCCCGTGGCAGCCCAGCTTACCTCCTGCTTATCTTCTCACATTTCCCCCTTCAACTGTTGAATCGCACATACTCAGTTTTGATCAATCAACTCCAGCTCATTTATTTGGCCCAAATCTCTTGTTCACTTTCATTTTACAAATTTATCCGAAGAACCTGATTGACAAGTGTTTCATGAGGCTTTTTTGGGGAAGATGACATGGACTTTACTGTGTATCAATATCCCTTTAGATCTCGGGGCGCATCACACAGCGAGTACCGACAGGCCCTTTGCACTGTATTCCATGTTCGTTATTGTATTTCATGTTTCTTGTGCAGAGCGTGCCTGTCAAGTGAAATTTTCGTTGCGCAAACGTGTAATGACAATAAAGGCAATTCAATTGAATTCTTTAATAATTGCCCTGAAATTGACTGGCAACCAGTATAGAGAGCCTTAGAAAATGAATGGATAAGATTGTGTCTATTTTCTTCGCCTTTTCATCTGGCTTACTTTTTTTGGATTTGTCACACCGTAATTTCCTTTCTATTCTTCCACTTTCTGGCCACAATCCAAAAACTTTCACAGGAGTTTTTTTTAGACTCGTACGTGTAAATGTTATTGACTGCGGCATCCCACTTACAGAGTGGATGTATGGAATCACTTATAAGAGAAAGCCCCTAGATAGTGTGTGTGTGTGTGTGTGTGTGTGTGTGAGAGAGGATGACTAAAAGTGTCTTTAAGTGGCATTACGGCCTTAGGTATGATTTCATAGGGCTTGCTAACCTGTTCAGTACTTGTCTTTAACTTCTGCCGCAGTTGTGTATTTCTTTGTGAGGAACTGGTTGAAAGGAATTTTAGTTGGTTTTGTGTGAGCGACTGAGGATGTCGTCGCAGGGGGTATCGGCGCTTTGTCTTCCTCCAGCCGTTCAGATATGTAGTCTAGTTTCTTGAGGCCGTGGGATCTTCCTCAGCGTGGACAAATGATGATAGGGATAATGATAGTCTTTACTACAGGGCTTCAGTCGCAACACCAGCATGGCTTCGGGCCACCACATTCGTGAGCTGTGTTTTCATACTGCCGGGCTCTCTCGCTCTATCTGTGAATAAGGGGGATGCTAGGCCTGCCAACTCAAGTCATCCTCACCAAGCATCCACAGGCAACAGTATGGCCAGACAGTCCCAAATCAGGTGTTAGACTCTAAGGTCCTTTTCTGAAGTCAAAGACATTCCCGTATGCTCACGTGAGCAGCAGGTCATGCAAAAACGAAAACAAAAAAAAAGACCCTTTTCAAGGTGTCCTCTGGTTTTACTATAAATGTATAAATGTCCCAAAAAAGGACTTTCAATAGAAGATTCAGTCTTCGGCAGGTTATTTTTTTCCCAGTGATGCCTTTCACAGAATGATATTTTGAACACCTTTCCTTTAGTTTCTGCCTTGCTGTTCAAACTAGTCCACTATATTCAGGGCATTGAGGGCCAGTCCAGGGTAAAAAAAAGTCTCCCACAGGTCCGTAGAACTGTTCTTCCTGGTATGCTGAAGGTGACTTCAATGATGCTTGCTCCAGCAGCTTGTTATGTTGCCTGGAAGTACAAAGAAGAGTACACTATTTACACTTATTGTTTGAAATGATTGTACAGTCTGTTGTAGATCTAGTTCTAAACGTACCCTTAATTAATCTACTCAATGATCTGAATCAGTCAGGGAATTAGTGATCCAGTGTTATGAATCGCAGCTCTTAATCTCAATCTTTCTATTCTGTGTGTGTATATCTATCTATGTATGTATCTATCAACAGTGAAACTCCTCTACAATGAAATCATGTTTTCAGCAAGAAATTTTTCACAACAGGGGGGTTTTCACTGTAGCAAATTCGATCCCAGATGAAAACACACACACACACACACACACACACAAAACGTATGTGTACACGCACACACATTCAAAAGTGCATAAGTATGAGCACACACTTATTTGACACTTCATATTGTCTGTGTAGAAAGAAAAAAAGGGAAAGAAATTGTGAAATTTACGATCAGCATTCACTTTCACTTACATCAATTTCTTAGATAATGTCTTCAATTTTGCTTGCTCTGTATTTCATTTTGATCACTTTTACCCTCTCTTCCAGCATCAGAGCTCTTCTTGTCTTAGCTGCTTGACATCCAAAGGTCCGTTTTGTAGCCATTTTAGCAATGCAACGTCCATGCTCGTCTAAATCTAACAATAACCAATACTTCCTGGACCCGGTGGCTTTTCTTTCCACCATCTCATTGTCTTTAACTCGACCTCACCAACCATCCACGATCACACTCACAGTCGTGAGATGCAATGCAAATGATTTCAGCTTGAGTCGAGCTGTGGACAATGTTGACAGGCTTGCATGCAGTAGCCATACATTTAGCTATGGCTTCAGCAAATGTGTTCTTCGTCGTGTTATCCATTTTCTTGACTTTGAAATGATCCATAGCTGTCTTGGACAAGGTGGCGGAGTACTCACATCAGCTGTGTGTGCTCGGCCATTAAGTGGTATTTCCGACTCGACGTGATATGATGATAGCTCAGTTTATGACTGCAAAATATACAGGTAACTTTCCTCTTTGGTCAGTGGAACTATCTGGCAACTGTTTAAAAGTAAACTTTCCATTCATAAACTCTTTAAGTATCCGTTTTCAGTGTCTCGCGCTGCCGTGGCTGGCAAAACAAACATGCGTGGACCTGTGCAGCGTGCTTGTTGTTTTGTTTCCGGTTTATTTATAGAGCAACGTAACATCCGCTGTGACGTGAGCCGCATTAATCTCGCGAGAAAAAATTTATTCCCATTGAAATTCATTTAAATTAATGCCAATAAAAATGTGTTAAACTGATAATTTATATATCTACATACTGTATATATATATATATATATATATATATATCCGAAGAACCTGATTATATATATATATATATATATATATTATATACATACACTAGCTGCGGAAGGCTGGTAAGGTGTGCCTTCGGCCCACAAAGGTGTTGTTGCTTGGTTCAACTTTTTGTTCATCTTCATTGCTTATCGCGAAAATAAAGAGATGTTTAGCTCAACTAAATAACTAACAATTTCATTGCAATGCTTGTGGGTAGACAACATTTTTTCGCTAAGATGCCCGCGCGATCGTAGTGAGCCACTGCCTGAGTGGCGCAGTGGCGGCGCGCAGCGGCGCGGTGAAGTAGGTACGTTTTGAAAAGGGACAGACGGAAGGACAGACCGCGTGCGGGACGACGCGCAATATATATATATATATATATATATATATGCATAAAAACCATGACAAACAAGAGTGAAAATATTATCTGAAGTCTTGTTTGCAGTTCAGCCTGAAAAGAGACGAACCAAGAGAACGTCTGGGTGAATCAAATTTAATTAGTGAGACGGGGTTACGTGATGAGGATGCATAAATGTCAGCCTTTTGCATTGGTTCTGGGCCAGTTCATTAACTGCAGTTTAGGGGAAGATCAAACTAAAACTGTTGGACACAGGAGCTCTCAATATTTTTGGCTCATGACACTCATTAAATGACGGGATGCCTGCTTGCACTCCCAGTCACTTGCTGCTAATAGTGCAGTGCATCCTGCATAAATTAGGTTCCAAATGACAAACATCATCCTTTCACAATGCCAAAGCAGTAATGCAGTATTCAACTGGTTTAAAACCAACACGATTTAACGCTAATGGGACTTAATTTACTTTTCTTGTCAGTTATGGAAAATACCATCACTCAAGACATTACTGTAGATGCCATGTTAAATGAGGACCAAAGGGAAAACAGAAGCTTTCGTTTCAGTGTCCCAATGCCAGCAAGTTTCATTCTTAAAACAATGAAGCATACCTAAAAATCACGGGACCAATAATTATCCCCTTCTGATCTGATTATAGTGGAAATAAAGTCCATTGTGAAAATACTTCCTGAAGGTCAAGCCTTCATCTACGCAGCACATAATTCCCAGTGTGTGCAAGCACCCCATTAAGGAAACCATGTTTTATAGCTCTGCGCACCTTATTTATTTATTTATTAAATTTAAACACTAAGTGTTTGCACCTTGAGTGCGGAGTCAAGCTCCCAGATGAACACTGGCTTTACCAAGACAAAGTCCTCATCAGGAATACAGAGTGTACAGAGACAAACTCATCAAGGCCATTAACTGCTCCGCTGCGCTCGCTCGCCTGTTCACTCCATCCCGAAATAAGTAGACTACCTAACCAACCGGGACATTATCGTGCCGTTTGCTGAGACACAAATCGAGACAAATAAAGCTGTTCTCATTTTCATTTTCAAAGGACACACGTGCGCAGAGGAACTTGGTCAGCCCGCGTATGTCTGGAAATGTTTTCATCCTTGAACCCAACTCTGGTTGCTGCCTCAAATGGAAAGGAATGCTGTAAAATTACTGCACTGTTTACAGGAGTAGTTAGAGTTGTGTGTGACGTGGTAAATGATCCTTTGTATGAAATAAACCAGGGGGGAGAACTCATTTGCCGCTTTGTAAATAGATTTGTTCTGTATGCACAGAGAACAGTGAACGTCTGCCATGTAAACCGCTCGACAAGTGCTGTCTGCAAAGCATATCCGCTTGATGACAGGCTTTGGGAGTAGTGAAATGATGTCAATAATCACAGATGGGGCTTTGCGCTTTTCACCTCTTCTTCATTAAACACCGACAAATCCATCCAGGTTCTCCAGCCGTCATTCTTCCAAATCACTACTTGAAACAACTCGATCTCCTGACGTACTTTAGATGCAAGGTGAATCTCAAAAAGCGAAAATAGCAAAGGTTGCACGGTTCGGAATTTGACATTGCTAGTGCGGACAGTAAATGTGACGACTTTTCCCTTTGTCAAAAAAGTCAGCTTTTTGGGGATTTATTGTTTAGGGGGGTACCACGGTATCAAATAGAAAGGGTATGTGAAACTTGCTTAGAAGAGAGGCAAGCACAGTAGCACTGCCACTCACACTAAAATATGTCTCATCAGAATCTACAAGAGCGCTGCCCTTCACTCATATCAACTATTTTGCTTGATTAATCATTCGTAGTCCCCGTTTAACTTTAATTTGTCCAAATCTTTGAATTTCAGCCGTTCAACAGTAAATATCTGATTTCTGTCATTCTCAGGGAAAGCAGACCGATTACAGTATCATTGTGATTAAGCAAAAAAAAAAAAAAAAAAAACACCCCACCATGTTTGCTTATTTTCTGAAATCAGGAGCCAAATCTGGAACTAATCATCATCATTTGTTTGTGCAGTCAACTTGAAATATTTACCGGTACCTGTTTTTCAGGCAAGGGATGACATCAGGTTCCCCAAAAGTGACAGATTAATCAATTATCAAAATGGTTTGTAACGTTGTCTTGAAAGGAACGGTTTCATCCAGCCACGGCAGTTGATGTGACTACAGTTGGTAAAATAAATACACGAGACTTGAAACCGAGGCAGATAGAAAGCTCAGTCGGATGGCTAACATCAGCTCTTTCTGTTCTGATGCTACTTTTACAATGTGGAAAAGAGCAGATAATTAGCTACTCATTTTGGGAGAAAGTAATTTTTATTGTGTTAATGCAAATATTTCATAATAATACAATTTAAAGCTGTAATTGCAAAACAGCAATGTCATGAAATGGCAAAGGTTTTGGTCGCAGTCGTCATACCTTCAGACTCTGAAACAGGCCCATGCCTCGCATCGACTTCACATCCTAAGAAGTGAGTTAAGACATGAGGCTCGAGCATCATATTCACACACACACACACACACACACACACACACACACACACACACACGGGTTTTTCACTTACACTACACTTATGTTGTGGATGTACTGAAATGTGTGAGGTGCTTGTACAGTGTCGCCTTCCTGATACTTTTTATTTTAAAAAATCACACCTGTGGACAGTTTGGAGTCTGGAAGTGACCTAAGAAACATGTTTTCAGAATGTGGGAGGAAGTGAGAAAAACATGTTCACTCTCCATGAGAGCCCAGATTACGATATGATACTATACTCTGTAAAATGACCTGCACAGTTAAATTATTTCTAATCTTGACAGTAGATTATTTTTTTTTTTGCTTCATTTGCAAGGAAAATTGTCTCAAAATCCATACCGATTGAAGGTTGACCACTATTTTCGAATGACCTTCAATAATCCACTGTGTAAATTATCACTGTGGGGTTCTCATGACCTTCATTTGCCATGCGTGAACAGCAACGATTTTTGGCCCGGATAATATGCATCGCTTTAGGCAGCGTGAATCAGACAAGGGATTTGAGAGGTAAAAGATAAGAATCTTGGTAGAAGTGAAAACAATTTGTAACTAAAAGTTGCAAGAAGCCTGGAAAGATCTCTGACACTTTGGTGTCACATCACGCTGCCAGTGGTAACTCCAGGCTTTTGGAGAAGCTATCTTGTATGTTATCAGACAACGCTCGTCTGTAAATCTCTTTCCTCATGCGGTAGAGGGGAAAAGGTGAAGTCAGCATTGTGGCATTGATTCACTTGGATTTTACTAAGCAATCGGAGGAAATTTTTAAAATGGCCTTTGTGCTATTTTTCACAAGTGTTGCTGGCAATATCCTCTCAAACTGATCACTCATCACGAGTTACCCCCGCCCACCAGTCCTTTGTTTAACTTGTTTTGGTCTTGATCCAGATGTGCTGTCAAGTTACAGGCCCATTCCCAAACTGTCTTCATTTCCAAAATTCTGGAAAAAGTGGTGCACATGCAGTTGAAACTTTTCTTGGATGAACATAACATCTTGGAGGTCTTCCAGTCAGGTTTCAAGACGATGCATAGCACGGAGTCAGCCCTGTTACGCGTTTCTAATGACATCCTCCTGGCAAATGACTCTGGAGACCACGTGTGTCTGCTTTTATTGGACTTAACTGCAGCATTTGATACAGTGGATCACAGTATTCTACTGACTCGTTTGCAGCACTTGGTGGGCATTGGCGGCAGTGCTCTTGAGTGGTTTAGATCCTATCTAGCTGACAGGACCTTTTGTGTCAGCCTTGGCTGCTCTGAGTCACGCACTGCTCCCCTGTCATGTGGTGTTCCACAGGGCTCAATTCTGGGGCCTCTGCTGTTCTCGCTGTATCTGCTCCCATTGGGTTCCATCTTAAGGAAACATGGTATTCCCTTCCAATGCTATGCAGATGACTGCCAGATCTATGTCCCACTGAGCAAGAAAGACGCCTTCTCATTAAGGCCACATCTATCCTGTCTGGAAGAAATCAAAACCTGGCTGGGACAAAATTTCTTGAAATTCAACGAAAAGAAGACAGAGGTGATATTGTTTGGTCCCAGTGGCCCTTGTACATTCCATCCTGTAGACTTGGGCCCCCTGTCTCCTTATCTGAAATCAACGGTCTCAAACTTGGGCCTTATACTGGACAGTGATTTCAAACTCGATCGGCAAATTGGTGCCGTTGTTAAATCAAGCTTCTTTCACCTTAGACAGCTGGCCAAAATAAAACCTCTCCTCTCACATGAACACTTTGAGACAGTAATTCATGCCTTTGTCACATCCCGGCTCGATTACTGCAATGCCCTTTACTTTGGAGTCAGCCAGTCCTCCGTTAAGCGCCTTCAGCTGGTCCAGAATTCCGCTGCTCGCCTCTTGACTGGTACTCGCAAGAGGGAGCACATAACTCCTACTCTGGCATCCCTTCAGTAGCTCCCCATTCATTTTAGAGTTATTTTCAAGATCGTCCTCTTTGTTTTCAAATCTCTGAATAATCTTGCGCCACCTTACCTCTCTGAGCTCATCCGCCCCTACACACCTGCCCGGCGCCTCAGGTCTGTGGACCGGTCTTTGTTAGAAGTACCAAGAACTAAACTGAGGCTCAGAGGGGATCGAGCCTTTTCTGTTGCTGGTCCTTCTCTCTGGAATGACCTCCCACTGAACATTCGGCAAGCCTCCTCGCTGCCCATCTTTAAAGCCCTCCTCAAAACTCACTTGTATTCTTTGGCATTCGACTCAGCATGACTTAGATTTGTTCTTGATTTTACTGCTTGGTGCTTTCTACCGCCTTTATTACCGATTCGTCTTACTGTTTACTGTGTATGTTAAATCGCTCCATGTACAGCACTTTGTATGCAGCGATGGCTGTTTGAAAGTGCTCTATAAATACTGTTGACTTGACTTGACTTGACTTTTGTTTTGTCCTGTATAAAAGAGAGCATCTCATTGCTGAGGGGGACACACATCACTCTGCTTGTGTGTGACAGTCCATGTAACCTACTTGCATCTCCCATCCATTGTTTTCCCACTTTCCTTGCCTAGCACAATACTGAATACATGTTAAGCTAAAATTCTAACCTAAGAACAACATTGACAGTAGGGCTGGGGCCGATACATATTTTTAAGAATCTATTAGCAATTATGCCATCAATTATTTGAGTAATCAGATCAAGAACTATTTTGAAAACAAAAGATTAATACAACATATGCATGTGAGGTGGAGGTCCACACGCGGTCACTATCCTCCTTTAGTATCCATGACAGTGAATGTATGTGGCCTGACAAGGCATAGTTTGCCCTGGTGAGTGAATGTTGCAGCTGGCTGTTAACTGGTTAACCGTTAGCCAGTCTGCACAATGATTCCCTGGGTACCAGTTGTGGCCATGCAGCTCATTTATGAATGTGCTTATTACGTTTTTATTTTATGACCATTTGATCAATAAAGCAATTGAAAGCGACTGGCGGCTGCGTCTACCATTTACCATCTTTGGGGCATGTCAACACTATGTTCAACTAGTGGTGGTTGACTGTATTGAATTAGCTATCGATGTGTACGTTATCTTTTGTGGGCAATCTTGTGTAAGCCACTTCTGCCTTGTAGTCTAACGAGTTTGTTTGTTTGTTTGTTTTTTTTTAAACGTGACATCCCAAACGTTTCAAACATCTTTTATGCACCCTTTCCTCCTGGATCTTATTTCTATGTGACTCTGCAGTAACAGTCTACATTTAAAAAAATGATCACGACAAAGCGTCGAGACAGATGCCTCGTAATTTGCAAACATTCAACTTGAGAGCTTCAAACAAACGTCAGATTGTTGAGCTGAAGTCATTTCACTAAGACACCAATTAAACAATCAGGCACCATCATTTAGGACAAGGCATCCGAGTTCATTTGCAATTATGTGATATCATCTACTGTGGACCGAGTCCAGTCAGTATGAGCAAAAAAAGGTAATTGAGTAATAGACACACTCACTGAAAAGGCTTTATAATTGCAATTAAATGCCACAAACTGACGGGAAAGCTTGACTTCTTTCTAAATGAACCTCCTTAACTCCCTTCAATGTCGTTCACGGCCACCAAGATGTTGGGATTTACTCATCTGTTTCCGTCACAAAACCTCAGAACCTCTGTTGTTTTTTTTGTTCTTTTTTTTATTATTGCAGAAAAGTTGACACATTCAAAGAAGGTACAAGCCCGGTGTGAGTAAAATACTCAAAGCACAATCTGCCTCCTCCTATAATCTCCTCAAGATGACTTTCTATTTGCATTAGCGCCGTTTTGAAACAAATTCATAGACGGTGTTGGAGAAATGAACCGAATCAGAAGTCAATTTCCATCAAAGCTTTACTCCATCAGGCTGTGGAAAAAAATGGAGAGCAAAGAAAAGTGACAGCTGTGATACTTGGCAGTGTGCTCGCTCTGTAGGGAGCGAGGAGACAGGAAGTGAGGGGAGTAGGAGCTCGGGATTAATAGTGGGACCGAATTGTGAGCACTTTGTAATC
Source organism: Hippocampus zosterae (assembly GCF_025434085.1). Classification (NCBI taxonomy): domain Eukaryota; kingdom Metazoa; phylum Chordata; class Actinopteri; order Syngnathiformes; family Syngnathidae; genus Hippocampus; species Hippocampus zosterae. Next base: position 26,513,186 of record NC_067451.1, read on the forward strand.
ATGGGGCTGTCTAACCTCGGCGTTAGCGAGGTTGATGAGCACGCGTCCCCGCTGACACACACTCTCTCCACATCCGTTCTGAATATTAAAACGAGGAGGAGAATTCCTCTGAGCCCCATTGTCAGCCCGGGCCTATTGTTCTCTCCTGACCTTTGGCTCGCTACGCGTCTGTGTGTTTTTAGTATTAATGCACAAATCGGTGTCTACAATGTGTGCTTATGCATATAACGGCTGCATCTTAGCGGCATGCGGCGGCCGTCCGCAGCCGAGCAGCAGTTAAGAACGGCAGTCAGGGTGATGGGTGGGGCAATCGCGGCCCGGCATGGCCCATAAAGATGAGCGGCTCGAGAGCAATCGAAGCGCCCGTCGGGACCAAATGCTGGCAATTATTTCACCTGGAGGCGCCATCTCTTAAAATGAACACTCTCATTAAAATTGGCCATGTGTGCTCACTGTGCAAATGAGTGTGCATCTAAACGCGTGCTTGCAGTTTAGCAAAGTCTGTGGCAGCACAGATGCTCGCCTTGCAAACAGTTTGTGTTCACTCGCATGTGTCTATAATTCAGAGTGTGTGTATTTGAACTTGTTTCACGGGTGAAAATGAAGTGCATACATTCATCATTAAAATATTCATAATGCTGATTTCAATTCACACACATTCGTCACATCATGGTCTTGCATAAATGCACACTTGTGCTTTCCTTAAAAGCTATGTATTATAAAATACTTGTGGTGAATGTCGCCCCTGTAAAAAGAGGTTAATTGGATATGTGCGCTTTTCATTGCACCTGGTATGTATATTTTTAATCGACTTATTCCAGTTCCTGCAATTAGGTATGCTTCATATGAAAGAAATTTTCTGTAAGTTTTCTCATGTTCACTACATGGATATTAGTGATGGGCGTAGTAAGTGATTATACGAATCATTTCAAATTATGACAATTATGTATCGTTGATTGTTGAACAATCGTGTCTTGAAGCCAGTGAGGCAAATTAAAATGAATTCACTCAGGACGAGTGGGACCGAAGGCCCAACAACATGATGTCATTGAAGGCCCAGACGCACACAGACTGCTTCTATGGCACAACTACGGTCACCGTTTATGTCTTTTACACAACACTGACCTGGAAATAGGAATTCTCCAGATTGTAATCTACGCCTTGACGACAGTGAGTTGCCCCCCGCCAATAAATAAATAAATAAACAAACAAACAAACAAACAAACAAACACACACACGTTTTTTGGGAGGGGGGGGGTATATTTAATATCATATTAGGCATTAGGTAGCAGGGGTGCTCAAACTTTTTTGACCGAAGATCTATTTTTCGATCAACCAACCTCCCGTTACTGCGCACGCGTGCATATACACGCACGTCCACACGCACGTCCACACGCATGCCATGATGAGCAATCGCCTGACGCTGAGGCGCACGATGCACATTTGCAGCCTGTTAACGATCGTAGCTCACACGTACTGTTTTAAAATGCTTCTCCCAGCCCCCCAGATTCCCATTCTTTGTCAGTCCCCTATGCGAATTGTACAAACAAACTCTGAATGAGAGTAATGACAATGATAAAAGACATTGTAGAGCAACAACTCGGATCACAAGCTGCAACTGCAAACTGCTGACTTACTGATTTGTTGCTTTGCTTTACTGTTGTATATGTTAGTTGTTCCATGTACAGCACTTTGTGTGCAGCGATGGCTGTTTGAAAGTGCTCTATAAATACATTTGAGTTGAGTTGCTGAGCGCAAACAACTTCCGGTGACGCAGTCACACATCACCTTAGGTTAACGATGACCTGCTTTGTTTTATTTTCTTTTTTGTGAAAGTGAGACTGATAGAATGATAAGGGTGCAGTGTGCATTCACACAAAAAATATATGACTAACATGCACAGAGACACAAATGTTTAGTTTTTTTTTTTTTCCCTATCCACCTCGGATCCACTTGGCACCAGTCCTTGATCTGTCACTGAAACGCACTGGTACGGTCAATGAATCGGACGAACAGCCTCTCAAAATTTTTGTTTGTTTATTTGTTTGTTTGTTTATTGAACACATAAATAGATAACAGAAATTTGGCAGGAATTAAAGGGAAGTAAAAAAAAAAATAGTCATCATTCAGCACAATTTACATCTTCACGGGAAGTAGGAAGAAGTAAAAAAAACGTATTTAGTCCTACTAGATAATTTGTTTGATATTAATATAATACTAGATCATTCATTTCGTATATCTCAATCTGAAAAGAAAAGTCAATATATAGACCTAATCAAGTATCCAAATGCAATTACACTTTTGAGTGCTGTACTTGTGTGTGCTGTACATATATAGGGCCGTTCACACGACACACATTTGCATCGGTGCTGCACCGACGTATTTTGTTGCGATATATCTTACACCGGTGTAATTTTTGTGGAGCATTCACATATAAAAAGCTGCTGACTAAAGAGAAGCGTTTTGACCTTGGTGCAGCCCCACTTGCGTTCACACGGCAGTTTCTGCGGCCGTGCAATACGATAATAATACCGAAATAAAAGATGCGCTGTGTAAAGTGTACTTCCTTTTCCCCGCCTTGTTTGTGACATATTGAAAAACCATGGTTTATACCTCTCCGGACAAATCGTCGCGGTGGTCTATCAGACACCGTAAAAGGATGAGAGAGAGAAAGGAAAGGTGACGGAAGTACAACAGAGCACGAAAGCAACGCCTTCAATACCTGTACTCTTCTCACGCGTCAAAGCGAGTCTACCCCCGTAGCGTTCACACATCCAATTTTATATCGGTACTGCCCCGCAAACGAGCATTTACTCCGGAGTAAATTCTTAAAGCACCTCCTTGAGCAGGGTTGACTTTAAGCTGTTTTCAGGGGCTACACCGGTGCAACTATGTACGTGTGAACGCTCTGCGGGGGCAGCCCCGGTGCTGCACCGGAGTAAAAGTTGCCGTGTGAACAACCCTAATGACTACAACTTTGGGTATGTACAGGGACTACATAAGCACACACTCAGGCACATTTATACTGTATATCACTATACTCATAATCAATATTCTGTTACAGTACAGCATTGAATCAATTTCCCAACTTAAATCTGATTTATGTGCTGTTGTTGTTTTTTTTAATATATCTTTACCTTTTAACGTGTTTTTGAACACAGCAAGCGATTCACACTTTTTCATGTCAGTTTCCAAACTATTTCACAAATTAATACGTATTACATAAACACACCTTTGCTTCATATTTGTTCTTTTGTGGATGTCCACATTTATTCTCACCTGTTCCTATTTTTATGCCCATCCAGTATAGTGTATGTGGAGCCTCAAAACCTCATCCAAGGTCAGGTTTTTCTGTTGCAGTGGGTCAATGGGAGCGCTCAATTGCTTAGTGTGCAGCAAAGAGTTGCCGCCTGTCATTTTTTCCCTTCAATTGTCCACTGCTTTAGAATAAACTGCTTTAAACAAGTATCTCTGCGGAAGAACACTCCTTTCCAGTTGTGTAAAATGAACATAGAAAAAAAAAAACGTACATGTCCTCCTCAAACCTAGGCAATTAGCGCGCCCTAGAAAAATAACAAACAGTGAATTAATTTCCTCATGATGAATCAATTTACATATTTTTTTACTCAGACAGTACGTTATAGTTATAGAGCAACACTATATCGCAAGTAACTTGGTGATTCCGACCCCTGACTATTACTTTGTGTATTGGTGTCTGTGGATTTATACGCATGTATGTGTGTGTGACTGTTTAACTAACCCGCACACGTAACATTCCCATCTATGCCTCCCTGTTTCTCATTTATGGAGCAGACGGCAGAAAGAAGGAGTGTAGAGGGGGCTGAGTGAGAAAACAAGTGATTGGGAAGGAAGAGAGGGGGAGGGTGTGCGATGGTGAAACGGAGGGAGGGGAAAGGCGGTGGGGTTGCAAAGGTGCATGCAGAAAAGATGAAGTCTGGCTGGAGTGAAATGGGGAATGGGGTGGGGGGGTGAGGACAACAGAAAGAAGAGCCCGGGAAGAGGCGAGATAGAGACGCGGGGGCTGCAAGATGGGGGGCGTGAGGAGGAAAAGAGGCGGAGGAGGAGGCAGCAGATTTATGATGCCATTGGAATGTAATTTGGAGACAGAAATTACTGTCAGCCTGTGCAAGGTTTAAAGTCACTGAAGCCTGAATCCGGGGCCTGCCACCACGTGTGTGCGTGTGGCAGGGGGTACAGACAAGTGCCTCGCAAATGGGATGCACAACAACGTCCATGGAAGCTCTGACCTGCAGCTACTTCTCTTTCATCGCGAATGCATGTGCGTCTGCGTGCGAGAGCGAGCGTGCACGCGCCGCTCCTCCATGCATGAGCGATGTGACAACATGGCATAGGAACACAACCCAGCATTCATATTTAGCAGCTCATATTTCATCCATGCTTGAAGACACGGATAGACAGGCACACACAGACAGGCACACGCACACACACACACACACACACACACACACACACACACACACACAGACACACACACACACACACACACGCAGTTAAAGTATTGTCAGCCTCCGAGGGCCCGGCGGAGTCAGTCGAGGGTGTCGGCATGGACAGAATGAAGGTTGGGTGCATGTTTGGCCTGGAGGCGGGGCGGCACCGAGCAAAAGAGTGACAAGGAGCAACCAGAAAGGTAGAGGTGAGAGAGAGCGAGAGATTCTTAAGGGGGCGAAAAAAGAAGAGTGTGAGGGATGTGACCGGCTTTCTAACGCAGAGACACACAGCTTCCATTTAGCGTGAGGTGGCCAGAGAAGGCGAGAGATGAGGGGAGCGGCTGAGCAAGGATAATCAGCAGAGATCTCAAGGCAATGCAGTATCCCCCTCTCCCCTAGCATTACTGTGACACATAAACACACACATACGCGCACACACACATCAAATGACTTGCGAGTCTCTAATTTATCCTCATCAGACATAACCAGTGGACACAGCCAGGATATTATTTGTCATCCTCCGACTACCGTCAGCGAAATAAAGGAAACGGCACAGCTTTTTCACACATGGAAAATGAACAACCTCAAGCACAGTCATTCTCACTTTTAAAGAAAAAAAGAATTTGCATCTGGCGTGTGTTTTCATGAAGGTGCAAACGCTGAGAGATTTGTGCTCGTCATTCCGCACCGCCGATTCATTCACTCGTGTTAAATGTGTTGCCGTGTGTGGTCATGTTCATTGGAATGACGAGCCCATATGGCCGTGCGCATTTACATACCAAGGCCATTGACGTTATATGAGCCATAACCTCTTACCCATTAGTTAGTGAAATGTTCTAGTCGCTGAATTTTATTAATGATTTTTTATTAATGATCGAAAAAAATCCCAAACCTGTGTCAGCATTTAATGATTTTTAATCGATGTACTTGCTGCCCTTAATTCAAACCCTTCAAGGACAATTCAACAATAGGCAATAACAGATATTGAGTGCGTTCAGTAAACCTGACCGATGTAATCCAGCACACGAGGTGCATGCGAGTATTTACAAAAACAGTTGACCCCCCATAATTCGCGGGTGATAGGGCCAGCTGGCACGAGAATTGCGAAAATCCCCACATAACTCACGTACAGTGAAATGCATTGGGGAGTGTAAATATTCAACTCCCACCAAATCAAATGAAAACCCTGGTCAACAGTCAATATGTGTTTCACCGAAGGTGGTGAAAAATAACAGAGCGAAGATCCTGCGGGACTTCCAGATCCAGACCGACAAGATGGTAATGGCGAACCAACCAGATATCGTGATCATAGATAAAGGGCAGAGGAAAGCCGTTGTAGTGGATGTCGCGTTCCCAAGTGATGGAAACATCAGAAATAAGGAACACGAGAAACTCGAGAAATACCAAGGGCTCAGAGAAGAGCTGGAGAGAGCCTGCAAGGTAAAGGTGACAGTCGTGCCTGTGGTGGTCGGAGCACTCGGGGCAGTGACCCCCAAACTAGATGAGTGGTTGCAACAGATCCCGGGAACAACATCGGACATCTCAGTCCAGAAATGTGCAGTGCTGGGAACAGCAAGGACACTGCGCAGAACCCTCAAGCTTCCTGGCCTCTGGTAGAGGACCCGAGCTGAATGAGGGACGGACACCACCCGAGGGGGGGGTGAGACGAGGATAATATATATATATATATATATATATATATATATATATATATATATATATATATATATATATATAGATATATTTTAATGCTCTGCAAACATGTTAAGACACAAGTATGTCTAACTATGCAACATTCCATTTTGCTTCCCTTTTGTTCCAAACTCAAAGAAGGAAGACTTTCCCATGTGCTTGTTGTAAATCTGTTTGTGAGCACTCCTACTTTGCCGAGATAATTCGACATCTCCTCACATCCAGATTCTGATTATTGGTTATTGTATAGCTGCATCTTTGCTATGCCTGTGCCCACACTAGATCTTATTTCAGATTCCTTTTTTTTGTTTGTTTGTTTTTGCCAATATGCGGCTTGTGTCTGATTTTTCAGTGTGAACAGTACAATTCATTTAAAATATACCGGGTATATTTTTTCTAAATAAGCATGAGCCTCTTTTGGATGTGGATCTGCAGTATGAAGCTCATCCGTTCACATCTGACCAATTTTTCTGACCTTGTTCAAGCCCTAACCTTTTTGGCGCATATTTGTTATCTTCAGGAAGGCGTAATTTGCAAGTGTGCTCTAGCATTGGATTGTATATGTGTCTGTGTGTGTGTGTGTGTGTGTGTGTGTGTGTGTGTGTCAGTTAGTCTGATGTAGCCGGTGAAAGTTTGAAGAAAATGGATTGAGTGCTTGAATGGCAACATGTTGTGGTTGCTGTGACAATGAGAAAGAGCCACATTTTAGGTTTGTCACCTGTTGCCAAATCAAATCCTGTTTAGTACCACGGCTGCATGTGGAATAAAATGACGTGTTTTGCAAAAGGAAGATGAAAAGTGGACACTTGCGCTGCCCTGTGTCATGCCGTTTCCAACATAATCCAGGATTTGGAGCAGCAAATGACATCAGCAAAATGTACGCACGAGTGTACAACCACCCTGGAGTAAGTTGAGCGCTAATCCTTTCCTGTCAGAAATTGAATAAATGAACGAGATGCAAGTGCACACAGAATTTGTCCTCGCTTTCTCATCACATTGAGTTCACGTTTGATCCATTCAACACTTATTCTGATAGTCAAATGTTGGCGCTCTGTTTTTTTTCCTTTTTCTTTTGCCATTTCAGGCAGAACACTCCAGTGGTGTCATAATGGTGCCAAAAGCCCACATGGATGTCTGACATTGTCATAAACATGTTGGTATCAGCTGTTCCCTCGCAAACAAGCGTACACTCATGCAAATGTCTGACGCACGCTGACGCGAATAACCCTTGTCACCCACCCAAACCCTCGCACAAACTTATTTGCTCTTTTCAACTTTTGGGACTTTCTCACAGTTACTCAAACCATGTTCTTCTTTTTTTTTCTCCTTCCCTCCGGCGAGTAATAATCATACCCTTTCGCCCTGTGACAACGCAACCTCCCACTTACACTTTCGGCGAAGCTCCATCTCTCACAACTGTGTGGAGGTCAATTATCTCTGAATGTGGGCCGTCTCCTCATGCACCAGCAAGGTGTTAAATGGGAAAAAAATGGATGTTTCAGCATTTCCTCCTGCTGGCATTCGTCATCCTTCAGCACTTATCTTACATGTTTGCCCCCCGCGCCCCTCAGTCAGTCTCACTATATTGCTGCTGCATTCCAAATTATACGTATTTTCTCAGCTTGCATCAAGACTCAGTTTTTTGTACTTTGTGAATTGGATCACTGAGATACTGCTGTGGCATCACAATTAAAAACTTGAATTGATTTCTTCCTGTAGGTTTGCTTCATGAGGATGTACTGTATGTCAAGGTTTGCCTTCCTCGACATTTTCTTAACTCTACAGACAGTTTAAAAAAACACTCAGGCTGTGACAAGATGAGAGCAATTATTGAGAGACTGTAAAGAAGTTCTTGAACCCATTGTTAGATTGCGACGGATGAATAAAAGGTGGAGTAAAAAGAGAGTAGGGAAGGATAGGAGCGGAAATGAGGACGGACAGGGAGATAGTGAACTGTAAAATCTTTGCCCCGAAGGAAGTCTCCTCGCAAAGAGGCAAAGGAAGAGTTGGGGATGCAATGAAGAGAGCTTAAGAGGAGGCCGTGGAATAAAGAGTAGCGAGGAGTAGGGAAAGACAAGACAAGTGAAATGAGGGTAGTGATGGAAGACACGCACGCAGTGTTGTCACGACATTGTCGTACACAAGTAAAAGAAAGAAAGGATGTATCAAAGAGTATTTGTAAAACCTTTTGGATTGTATTCAGCATTTTATAAAAAAATGCAAATGCATGGTATGATACTTGCTATCTGCCTTGATGATACATATAGGTCTATGTTTTTGTGCAATCTAGTAGGGAAATTTGTAAATAATACATTTCTTAAACCTTTCCTCAAGAAATGTCATCGTCAAAACTGATGTTCAGTGGTACGTTGACTTGCGAGTGCCCCAATTTAGCAGTGTCTGAGGTTATGAACTATCACTTGGTCGCATTTAATCCTGCATCGCTGCCTTACGGTTGACTGAAATTAACATCAATGTGCCCTCGGGCTCGCATTGCGAACTTGATGTCGTCAGACCCATAAATCAGGTGAGCCATGACATAGGGCTGCACAATTATATTTTAATGCAAGAAATAGTTCATTTTTGGTACATCTCCAGCTCGCAGCGAACACTTAATGAGAAGCCCGATAGACTGGCTTGGAAAAATTTGCATTAGACATCACAGAACGGATTTCCCATCAAATAATGAATGTTCACACACAAATCCTGTCGGAACACATAACACTCTCGGAATCTGTGAAAAACTAGTTCTGTTCATTAACTTTATCCACTATCTTGTTCTTCTACTCTTTTTATCATCATGTAAGTGTATCTCCATTCGTGCAATGCCAAAAGATGCCAAAGCGCACACAAGTAGGAATGTATTTTTCCAACTAGTTTTTTTACTACTATTATTTTACTTGTTACTAATCCATTTTGGGATACTTAAATAATTGCGTTTACCAATTGTGATTTCAATATTAATGAAAATAAGCCTGATAATGAATGAATTTACCCCCGCCCCTAAAAACAAAAAAAAACAAAATAAAAAAATAAATAAAATTGACTTGTCCTACCGTGACTCGCAATACGAGCCCGACGTCAATGTCAGTCTACAGTACGGGGGATTAAATGCCTGCCCCCTGAGATGGATGAAAACGTGTGGATTAATCAGTTTAATTCTAATTCTGATTATTGCACCAATGAAACATGTACATTTCTACTGTACTACTTTTGGCCCACGTTGAGTTCTGCAGAACAGTACTACAACAAACAAAATGTTCCACTCCAGGTGTGACCTGCGTTTATGCACACAAAGACTCGGTTTGGGTAATGGACAGGGTATAAAAACATAAATGGTGTTTCTGCATTAAAATATAGTGTTTGCAGTACAGGTGGTTCATGCATCACTGCAGGTTTACGACGTGTTCAATTATTGAATAAAATTAAGAATATGTTGCATACACCCATGGGGAATTTTCATAAATACAGCTTGAGAAGCATATAAAAACTGTCAGTTTCATTTTAAACACAGCAGCTCATCATGAAAACAACAGCAAGGAACGAGTCTTAATGCCCAAGGAACAAATAAAACCATCTTTTCTCAAGGGTGAAGCAAATGTAATAATACGTCCTTCGATCCAGTTTGTTTATCGGTTAACCGCTGCACTCAGTTGTACCTTGTGAATTAAGCATCGAGTTTTCAAGAGCTCGGTTCAAAATTCAGTAATTGACTATTTCCTGCAACATGTCATACTAAGCAGGACCGATGAGCCTTTGCCAGCCTGTTCGAGCACAGGGTGAACACAGATGAAAACATTTTGCGCGGATTGACCGTTTCTTAAGGGTTTCCGCCACATCAGTGCACAACATTGTGATCCATAAAGACTCAAATGTGCCATCTTATGTCCTTTTTACATGAATCATCTCCACTTTATATTAGGGCTGAACAATTACCATTATTTGAATGCAAAGGCTTCAGTTTTGGGGGGGAAGCTCCATTCTGACAATTTTTTTAACGGCTGTTTTAATTTTTTTTTTTTTTTGATAATTAGTGCCTGGATGAGGTTCGTGCTTAAGAACTGCATTCCAATGTTTGTTTGCACATCATTGTTTCATGAAAGATCAAAAATGTAAGTTCTAAAGCAAGAAATGTGTTTATATTCGTGTTTTAACCTGATATCAGACTTATTTTTACACACTGGAAAGACCGCAAGTCAAAGTTTTTAGGAATTTAACAGCTCTAATTGAAGTACTGTACATAAACAACCTCCTTAAATCTTTGAATACCATAGAAACGGCAGTTGTCGTCAATTAAGTTTTTTGTTTTGTTTTTTTTCCCTTATGGGCATGCGGAGAAATGTCTTGGCCAACTCTGGTTGGTTGATTGAACTTCAAAAGAAAACAAACCCCCCACCCCCAAATTTGACTGCGACAAGCGGCTTGTTATTGAAATCGATCCAATCCCCAAAAAGTCATTGCTTGGCATGTTAATTCAGCAACAAAGAGTGTCACAAATGACAGAAAAGATCCCAGAGATGATTTAAATCTAGGAGTAGAAGCGGTGATGTAATGACATACACACCCAACTTCCGTGGATTCGCAGTTTCACCGATTTTTTTAAGTGCAGTTTTTTAACGCTTTTTTTTTTAACAGTGAATTGTGTTCTGCATCCTGATTGGCTAAGGCACTGACCAACGTGAGCAGTGTCCGCACCTCATCTCTGTGCAGCTCGCCAAATTTACCTTTGCAAATTTTTGGTTTTTGGTTTCATTGGTTTCACCATGCTGGTCTGTGAAGGAGGGGAAATTCAATTTCAGCCGATATCATAAAATGTATCCGTTTATTCATACGTGAATTCTATTCTCTGTTCCTTTTCAAAAAAATGAAAAGGTTACCTTCACCATAAGATCGGTGATTGGCTCATTTCACTGTCAATCAAAAAGAGATTCAGCCTCAGACAGATCATCCAATCATCATGCAGAAAAGCTGAGCGTCCGGGCCAGCCGATACACGCCCACTGTCCAGACTCCCAGAGACGCTGAGCGTCTGATGGGTGGGACAAAACCAGCATTTATCCAATGACTCGTCTCGTTTCAATGCATTGGGAGAACCTACACATTGTCAAATGTAACATTGTTACAAATGGGATATTTGTAAATACAAAGTACTTTATTTTGCCATCCAAACACATTTTCAATGTAACTGTTGGTATTTTATGGGACAAAAGGACTGTTCAAATGTTTAAGGTATCACCAAAAGATTCTGAGTATAAAATATATCTTTTTACAAAAATCTTGTTTTCTGTGTTCTGCATTCAAAACAGTAATTCCTCATTTTTTTGCGGTTAATTGGTGCCGGAACCCTCCCATGAAAAGTGGAAAACCATGAAGTAGGATTTGACCCCCCCCCCCCCCACCCTCCTTTTAGTTCACTCGAGAATCTTCTGCTGGAGGAACCGACTGACCGTGTAGCTGAGGTTTTTAAATTGGAGAAAAACATGGTGATGGGTAGCACTCTGACATTCATCTTGTCTTCTTTTTCATTGAAATAGGTTTCAGGTTTTTCTTTTGTTTTTGTTTTTTACAGACAATGGTCTTTTTTAGTGAAGAAAAAAAAACAACTCAGTTTCGGCTGTCTCTTCAGCCTTCGCCTGAGCTGTCAGTGTCGAGGCTTCCTTGTGATGTGTCTAAAACACAGCTGACTGGCTCCAGAAATGTTCAAAATAAGGCTATCCGGTGAAGGCTGTGAACCAACTGCCCGCCGCCGCAGTTATAGCGATATGTCTCCGTTGATGGTCCCATCTTCGATGGTCAGATGGAACGCATTGCTTCAGCAGCAGCAAGTGGTTGGAGCGCAGTTTATTTAATCCCCCCAAAATTATCGCTTAAACAAAAAAAGTTATCGCGAACACAACGCTAATTCGATACAGTATGCGAGACCAATCAACAGACTGGCGATGATGCTTAGCCAATCAGCTCACAGGATGAATCCACTCAACCTCTCATTGGTCGGTGTCGTGCCGAGAACCAATCATGCGCCTTGTTTGAATGGGCATGTACAAATCCTCTGAGTCACATCAGCTTTTTGTTTGGCATGCAGCGTAACTTTTTCTTTCGCGCATCAACATGAAACAACGCGTCTTTCCGCAATATGGGTGCCGATATGGCTGTATTTATTTATTCTTTAACCCTTTCAGGCACAGCGGCAACTACAGTGGACAATTTTACCATGTTATCAAGTTTCAGGGTGCATGAAAGAGTTAAATTAATTTTAGTGAGAAAAAAAAAACACGAAACACTGAAGCCGCAAATCTTGAAGCACGAAGTGGCGAGGGATCACTGTAGTTGGTTTGGGTTACTGCTGATTCCTAAAAAAAAAAAAAAAAAGAAATGGAATCATATTTTTATGTGTGATGAATGGAAGTTTAACTTTCATTTGGTAGAGTACACGTTTGCATTGTCATTAAACAATATTCCGTGAGCATTGAAATATGTCAGAATGCTCCAGTTCGACTTTCATTAGATCGTTTTTTTCTTTGTTGCTTATATTTGACGGAAAAAAAAAGAACATAGCAAGATACTGAGGGGGCAAAATACTTTGTTAAAAAAACACACTACTATGTACTTATTCATACTTCTAATCTATACTCACATGTCACTCCACTGTGTTCCTAAGTTATGCCCCATTTCTGTTTCACTTTATAGAAAACAGCCACCAAGCACATCTGAAGAAAATGGTCTTTTACAATGACTTTTTAGATATGGTCAGAAGCGGATCGTTTGTCCCCTCAGCAGCAATCAGCCCCGCAGGGAGCCGTGGGGCTGATGACGATAATGAGGGTGCACTCTTGGGCAACTGCATTGAGGGAGCCTGCTGCTCTTGCACTGTGCTCTGTGTCAGCGCATGATGTGGTGAGGTGTACACACATGGAAAGGACACATTTGTAAGGCTTTAAGATCACAGGCAGTTATTAGAAATCCAAGTAATGCCAGTTTGATGAGAGCATGGCTTTTATCGGCAACCTTATCACAGTCCTCCAGAGTTCGTCTATCCCACGGTAAGCTTCTCAGAATTTTTTCTTTTTATCTAGTCTTTTATCTTTGTTTGATTTACTACTGTGCTGGTGCAGTCTCAAGAAAATATAATACAGTTGAGTTCGCTCTCTCTCTCTCTCTCTCTCTCTCTCTCTCTCTCTCTCTCTCTCTCTCTCTCTTGATCTCTCTCTCTCTCTATCTATCTATCTATCTATCTATCTATCTATCTATCTATCTATCTATCTATCTATCTATCTATCTATCTATCTATCTATCTATCTATCTATCTATCTATCTCTCTCTCTCTCTCTCTCTCTCTATCTATCTATCTATCTATCTATCTATCTATCTATCTATCTATCTATCTATCTATCTATCTATCTATCTATCTATCTATCTATCTATCTATCTATCTATCTATCTATCTATCTATCTATCTATCTATCTATCTATCTATCTATCTATCTATCTATCTATCTATCTATCTTTAAAAAATCCTCATCTCACTCCTCGGGTGGTGTCCGTCCCTCATTCAGCTCGGGTCCTCTACCAGAGGCCAGGAAGCTTGAGGGTTCTGCGCAGTATCCTTGCTGTTCCCAGCACTGCACATTTCTGGACTGAGATGTCCGATGTCGTTCCCGGGATCTGTTGCAACCACTCATCTAGTTTGGGGGTCACTGCCCCGAGTGCTCCGACCACCACAGGCGCGACTGTCACCTTTACCTTCCAGGCTCTCTCCAGCTCCTCTCTGAGCCCTTGGTATTTCTTGAGTTTCTCGTGTTCCTTATTTCTGATGTTTCCATCACTTGGGAACGCGACATCCACTACAACGGCTTTCCTCTGCCCTTTATCTATGATCACGATATCTGGTTGGTTCGCCATTACCATCTTGTAGAGTCTGGATCTGGAAGTCCCACAGGATCTTCGCTCTGTCATTCTCCACCACTTTCAGAGGTGTTTCCCATTTTGACCTTGGGGTTTCCACTCCATACTCCGCACAGATGTTTCGGTAGACTATGCCAGCCACCTGGTTATGGCGTTCCATGTAGGCTTTCCCTGCCAACCAGGGATTTCACCAAGCTTACTGTTTTTGTCAATACTAAAAGTTGTGCTATCAATACAGTGCAGTGCATACACCCTTATTTTTGTGACGCCGATGAACGTAACACCGCATTACTGCACTGGCCTGTTGTATGATCTGGCCACTGTTCCCAAAGTACATTGTGTGGCACAATATATTTAATTTGTGAAGGTATAAGTATGTTAATGCTTCTCATGTCTCTGTTTTGTTATCAGTAGTTGAATGCGTGTCATATTGTTCTATCATATTGTGTCTCCTCTTGTTTTATATTGAGAGGGAAGAAATTTCATCTGTGCTGTATGTTACACTTACGTACAGTACATTTGACAATAAAGTTGTATTTAATTCAATTCAATATTAAAACACGAACATTTAGTTCTGTTAAATATTGAACAATTGAATCCTTGAGTGATCGATCGGCCTTTAAAGGCCTTGATCGCATTTATCGCTCACTCACTTTTTCACAAATATCGGCCGATAATGAGTGGCCACCAATCGATCGGCGCATTCCTCGTCCATTATACATATGTACGTTATCTCTTTCCTTCTCTCTGTCTCTCTCTGTCTCTCTCTTTTTCTGTGTGTGAATGTGTGTGTGTGTGTGTGTGTGTGTGCGCGCGCGCATGCATGATGCAGGCACTCAGTATGACAAATGAAACAAGCCATTTTGTAAATAGAATGAGATGTGAGGTCTTTGTGGCTTCCAGGTGGCAGGCTGAGGTGTGATGCTGAAATATGAAATGGAGCCGAGAAGCTTTGTTACTCTGCAGCCGCAACGCTTTATCTCTCTATTAGTTTCTGTCAGTTTGTGTTTCCTTATTGTCCGTGGAAGGGGGAAAAAACCTGAAAAAAAAAACCTAAAAAAAGAGTTTGGGTCAAAATATGCTGATTTTGAGCAGCTTAGAGGAAGTAAGGCAAATAACGCTCCTGAAAGTCATGAGTTGTCTTCTCTTGAGGATATCATTCTAGAGTGACAGGCCTCACTCTGCAGAAAAAAAATGAATATCAAAGTTTAGCAGAATCCCTGTCACACTTTGAGATATTTTTAACTGAATACATCAAGTAAAACACTTGAGCTGCTGCGTGCCCTCACGTTTGAGCGGCACCTTGTCCATCTTTGCTTTGAGCGTGATTGAGTTTGTTTGCCCTTTTCATTGTCTGCATTGATTTTGTGTCGGCGTTTAGTTTTGTTGCTGTGCTAGTTAGTGGAATGTGGAACTGTGTAGCGTTGACCTTTTCTAACCATTTTCTTAGCCACAATATTAGGGAGACCTGCTCGATCCAGCGAGGTCCAATACAAGAACAGAGCGATGTTCGGCAGGTAACAAGCTACTTCTTGGTTGGTGAAAGATGACATCAAACATTGCTTCAGCACAGAACGTGTTGTTTGTAGGACTGTCTAGTGATGCCTTTCATCCATTTTTTATGATGCAAGTTCAATCGAGTTGACAGTTTTGGTGAGCTGATATAAACAGATAAGCAACATTCAGACATATGGGTAATTTAATAATTAACCGACTATTGTTGCTCTTGATGGGAATCCTGTATGTTCAAATATGGTCAGTATCCTGTTTTATTTTTTCACAAATACTGGCCTGTCCCCACATCAGCTGTTATTTTTACACCAATATAAAGAATTGAAAAAAGCTTGGGTACAAATTTGTGAACTCTCTTGGAAACATGAACAGTTTGAGAAAGTGTTGCAGGAGCCGTACAGCATTATAGTGCCTCAAGATTAAAGGTCTGGATGTTTTTTGTTTTTTTTTAGCCAAGAACACGTCTAGTCAAGTCAAGTCAACAGTATTTATAGAACACTTTCAAACAGCCATCGCTGCATACAAAGTGCTGTACATGGAGCAATTTAACATGCACAACAGTAAACAGTAAGACAAATCGGTAATAAAGGCGGTAGAAACCACCAAACAGTAAAACCAAGAACAAATCTAAGTCATGCTGAGTCGAATGCCAAAGAATAGAAAGAAGTGAGTTTTGAGGAGGGTTTTGAAGCTGGGCAGCGAGGAGGCTTGCCGAATGTTCAGTGGGAGGTCATTCCAGAGAGAGGGACCAGCAACAGAAAAGGCTCGATCCCCTCTGAGCCTCAGTTTAGTTCTTGGTACTTCTAATAATGTCTGGTCCACAGACCTGAGGCGCCGGGCAGGTGTGTAGGGGCGGATGAGCTCAGATAGGTAAGGTGGCGCAAGATTATTCAGAGATTTGAAAACAAAGAGGAGGATCTTGAAAATAACTCTAAAATGAATGGGGAGCCAGTGAAGGGATGCCAGAGTAGGAGTTATGTGCCCCCTCTTACGAGTACCAGTCAAGAGGCGAGCAGCGGCATTCTGGACCAGCTGAAGGCGCTTAATGGAGGACTGGCTGACTCCAAAGTACAGGGCATTGCAGTAATCCAGCCGGGATGTGACAAAGGCATGAATTACTGTCTCAAAGTGTTCATGTGAGAGGAGAGGTTTTATTTTGGCCAGCTGTCTAAGGTGAAAGAAGCTTGATTTAACAACGGCACCAATTTGCCGATCGAGTTTGAAATCACTGTCCAGTATAAGGCCCAAGTTTGAGACCGTTGATTTCAGATAAGGAGATAGGGGGCCCAAGTCTACAGGATGGAATGTACAAGGGCCACTGGGACCAAACAATATCACCTCTGTCTTCTTTTCGTTGAACTTCAAGAAATTTTGTGCCATCCAGGTTTTGATTTCCTCCAGACAGGATAGGAGTGGAAAATAAGTTACGTTAATAGTGTGCTGCTTTGGTGGAGAAGGAAGGGTGTCAGCTACAAAAGTACAGGACTACGCTTAGTCAGCCCTTCATTTAATTTATTTGTCATCAATTCCTTTGTTTTTGT
Source organism: Hippocampus zosterae (assembly GCF_025434085.1). Classification (NCBI taxonomy): domain Eukaryota; kingdom Metazoa; phylum Chordata; class Actinopteri; order Syngnathiformes; family Syngnathidae; genus Hippocampus; species Hippocampus zosterae. The sequence goes on from NC_067451.1 coordinate 26,530,301, forward strand.
TGTGTACTGTATACCAGGTTGTTTCAATACTTTTGGAGGGAACCGTACATGATCCAGCACTGCTCCCCTCCTGTGTAGTGGCTCAAAAAGTGAAAAGTGTGACTTTATACAAACCTCACCCCAAATCTTTCTTGAACTAACTCCCCACACTGTTTCCCCCCAAAATTGTTGTTTTTTTTTCTTTTTTTGAGATTGGCTTAATCCTCCGAGCCACCCACCCAATTAGACTTGGCAGAGCTACTGAAAACTAGAAGTTGGAACTCCTGAGGTCTGACCTCAAAGCATTGCAGTCGAAAGTAAACAAAAATCATCGCGAACGACAAGCATATCCTTCACCATTCAAGCAAAGATAAAAAGTAATCTGTTCTGATTAAAACTAGAAGATATATTCACATCGACAAAAGACGTTTTGTAAATGTCATCTTTTTAACCAAATCATTGAATCCAGAAATGATGGCAGTTTCTATGTAGACCAGTTTATCCTTATGTTATTGTGTGACATCATATTTTTTCATGTCAAATTCGAGTGGATATGAAAAAAAAACCCTGCACCCCCGTTTGAACGCTAGGGGTTTTTGATTTATATCCCGTGTGTGTTTTATTTTGGGACTTTAAATCATTCCTCAGTCAAGTCTTAAGAGGGGGTGCACACTTGTGCAACGACATCTCAGTTGTTTATTTTTACCTCCAATCTCGAAATTATTAGGGGTTTTTTTTTCTATTTGAGTTGTAAAGGTTGAAGTTTACATCAATGGTGGCACTGATGAATCTTTGAACTGATTTATCATGATCTCATTTTTTTAGACCACAAAAACTGCCATTTGAACACGGATGTGGAGACTTTTTATATCCGCTGTATGTGCCCAGGTTTATGAGATTTTAGGTGGTGTGCCTTTGGTTGGACATTTCTGACTTTTGTTTTTTTATTTTTATTTTTTTTAATGCAACAATAATGTTCAAGGATTTGTTTTCATGGACAAATTCAGAAAGTGTTCATTTGATCTTTGACTGCGGTTGTTTATGTGGTGTTCAAATGCACTGCATCAAAGCTGTTTCAAATATTCTGATCATCTGATGTGATGATCACTCAAAAACAACAATACCATTCACGAGGATGCATCGTGAATGTCTGCATCACGGCACACTACAACCACAATTCTAAAGATATTCTTGGAATCAAACCTAATTTGTTTGACGTTTATGGTTTGGATTCTTGCTCAAATGTATTCTAAGCAACGAAATTTGGAATCTGGCTAACATCAGTAGCAAAAAGTGAATCAAACGACTGAAGAGTATTCCCACGTGCGAGTCGCCAAATCGAAAAGCGCTTTTAAAAAGGCAACTTCCAACTGAATTAAATGCATCTTGCATTTTTATTTTAACGTCGGCTTTTGCTTGAGGCAAGCACTCAACTGCTGCAACACGTGAGTTGTATGAAGGAAGCATTTTTTTCTCTCCACCATCCACTTAGTCATAGGTGTCAAACTCAGGTCCTGGAGGGCCCCTGCCCTGCATGTTTTCCAAGTCTCCCTGTTGAAACACACCTGATTCAAATGAACAGGTTCAATGTCAGGCTTGCGCAGAGCTTGCTGATCATCTGATCATTTGAATCAGGTGTGTTGCAACAGGGAGACTTGGAAAACATGCAGGGCAGCGGCCCTCCAGGATCTGAGTTTGACACCTATGACTTAGGTGAACTTCCCACTGACGCAACCGCAGTCTGGCAAAATCTCTTGCATCTGGCCTTGCTATTGTTGATCACTATCCTTCATTAGCTGCCGTATGAAAGCCGAATGACAGGTCATTTGTGTTTCACAAGTGTGATGCAATGCTGCTAATTATCAGATGACTTGCAATGATTGGTCAGATGGCACAAAATTAATGCGCGCTCCTTGTTTAGAATTGGTTGTTGATTCGTGACTCACCTGATATCCCATTTGGCAAACTATCATTACCTGTGCGTGTGTGTGTGAGTGTGTGTGTGCGTGTGTGTGTGTGTGTGTGTGTGTGTGTGTGTGTGTGTGTGTGCGTGTGTGTGTGTGTGTGTGTGTGTGTGTGTGTGTGTGTGCGCGTGTGTGCGCGTGTGTGCGTGCTTTGATTTTTCCAGTCGTCACATCCGTTTTACTCTGCTTATCGCTGAAATCAGGCAAGGGCAGCCTAAAGATATTTATCAGTTTATGGCGCCGGCACCGTTTTGGATAAGGGAGAATCATTTCGATTTTAATGGGTTGGAATGCATTTACATTTGGGTTTCGCTTCTTTTCCCGCGCCTCCTATAGCGGTACCTGCTTAATCGGATGGTAAATGGGCTGCATTTGTGTCGCTCTGACCAGCTGACGCCATGGAGGTATTCAAACAGGAACGAGTAAACGCTCCACCATGTGCCCACACAGGCACAGTGCAAACAAACAATCATGAAACAGAAAAGACCCTCTGCTACTATTGTTGTGTGTGAAGCCTACTCAATAATTAAAACCTTTTTTTGTGGTGCAATGCATCTCTTTATGACTCTTATCTGGCAGGTACTGTGAGGTATTTCCTCTCCATAATTTCTCTCTCGACAGCCTCGGAAAAAAATGTGATAGAACCTTATTTATAAAGGCCTATTTGTTTCAATGCAATACTGCCTCCTGCAGTACTTTACCCCAGGCATAAACACATTTCATTTTCGACATCCCCTGCATAACTGTTGGTCTTCTATGGGTTATTCCACCCCCGCCCCCCCACCCCTTCCCTACAAAGGAAAAGCCAAGGAACAACTTGACTTTTCAATTTGGATTCTGAATCAGTTTTTTTCATGGGCTCAATCCCTTGCAGGGCCAAACGGTCACCATCTTAAAAACGTGTTCATTGTATAAGCACTTTACCATTCTTTTCTGTCAAACTGTTAATATTAGAATGTTCAAGGTGGCAAAATAAATAAAAATTAAAAAATAAGGATATTACAATTGACTGTAATATAAGTAAAATGATCTGTGAAAAAAAATCACCACTTTTTTGACCGCATGTTGTGACTTTTAATTTGAATAAATCACAGACAGAAGGTGTAACTAATTAGCTGTCGGTAATTATTTTTTCCTGCACTCGTGTGTGCACACAAACTGTGCTTTTTTTTGTTTTGTTTTAATGGTGGCTGTCATTGGTAAAACAGATCTTTTTGTAATGTAACACACAAACAGATGATGTTGTGGGCTACCGAAGCGTACTAAAATGCAAAATTTGGTGTTGTAAAGGTTCATGTTATGAATTTATAAATGTCACATGTTATGTTTTAACATGAGATTTTTCACGCGTGAAATGTATCATGTTTAAACGTGATGAGTTTCATGTTATCATGTGTCACGTTACAATATTATAAGTTTGCCTTCCCTATTGGGCAAAACAAAACAAAGCAATTCCTTCCGGTTCAGTCCTTTTTGACGGGGGAATCTTCGTATGTTATTTACAACATAATTAATCTGCTCCTCTATTGTGCTGTACAAAAAAATGAGGCCAAGATTTAAAAAGATGACACGTACCTACATAGGCTCCGCCACTGCCCTGAAGTGGAAACAATTGTTTTCTTTTGTTTTTGCAGCATGTCGAAGTCAAATTTATCTTGGGTAGACTGTGAAATTAATCGCGTTATAATATGAACCTTATCACATCTAATCACGTTAATTTGAGATGACAAACAAACGCGATGTGTATCACGTTCTGAAATGACACTGAACCTTTTCTTTTGGTATGGCAGTGATTCACTTTTGTCATGGCCGGTGAGCACTCGGGCCACGACAAAACCTCTCCATCAGTAGATGTCCAAATTCTGTCTGCAACAGAACACAAATCTTAATATGCAAGTGACGTCTCGTCGTCGTAACTGCTGCTCATTTATTCCTTCACGTCATCATCCTCCTTCAATTTCTGTCAGTGTTTTTTTGTCAAGGCAAACGATTTGAATTACTTTCGCTCCAGTGGAAAGAACTCCAGACAATTGTCCATTTGAGGATTGAGGTTAAAGGCACCAAAATCTCATGGGATTGAATACAAAATTTAGGGACATTTGTTTGGGAGTTTTTATGTGTGTAATGCAGTTTTTTGTTTTAATCTTTTATAGATTGGTAACCCGAGGAGATTCTGCCTGGTTCTTTGAGAATACGCTTGAAATAAAGTAGATCTTGTACAGATTAGGATGAAGAATCCAAGATTTAGTGCTCTGCTTTCACAAAAGACAACACAACTAATCCGGGCAGACATTATGGCGACATGAGGAACACATTATCGTGATGCTTCGGGTTAGGAGATAACCCCCAAAAAATCTCTGACAGCAGGAGTCTGTCTCTACATTTCTTTACAATTTGTCAGAGAAAAGGCACCCACTGGGATTATTCTCGATGAAATGTCCATGTGAAAGCTTCAACACAATACGCTTAATGGACTGCGCTCGCAGAGTGGTGCGCCACTGCTCTGAGTGCTTAACAGTACTGTACATTCAGACGTATTCGGACACTGATTGCGGAATCTGTAAAAGGTTCAGACTCTCACACACTGATCAGACATTTGGGCTTGGGTTTCACTTTAGGCTCAAGGACACTAAAAACCTGCTGCATAAGAACCATCAACCTCCCAACTACACTTTGGGCAATTCATTAATGGTGTTCATGCAAAAAGCAAATAACTTCAGCAGCGAAAACGCTTTTTATGCTATCAACAACTTTGCTGTACAATTTCCATTTTCAGAGCGATGAATCACATGTCATTTCGACGGCTGTAAAGATGAGTTCTAAATTCCCAAAAGCTGATTGTGACTCGCCACAGTTTTGTCAGACAGCAAGGCACGGACATGATCGCAAAGTCACTCTTTTTACTAACATTATTTCGATGACTTAATCTTGGCCCTGCGAAGAACGAGTGATTCCCTCCACTTGATCCAAGGTGACCTGGGCTAGGCTTCAGTTACCCATGTAAATCAGAATCATTATTTGTATAAAATAAACACATAAATAAACACATTGGACGGGGACCATTAAAAAAAGAAATTGCACATTGAAGTTTGAAAAATCGCACGGCACACCAACAAACAAAATTGTCACAAAAAGAGCATATATTTGTCAGTTTCTTACTTTTTACCATCTAACAGAAGGTCATTTATTTGTTCTTGCTGTCACTGTAAATTGCTGACATAGATAACCCGACAAAGATACGTTATTTGTTGTTAATAAATCGTTTTCATACCAATTACGTGAATTATGATTCGTTCCCGCGGCACACTAATGTGCCACGGCACACTGGTTGGGAAACATTGGTGTAGGGTATATTTTGGTTTCTTATAAAATTATTGGGGCTTCCATTACTCTCAAATGTTCTCTATTTGAGTCAAGGCTTGGTCCTTGACTCAAATAGAGGTATTTTGTCCCACCCTGATTGAACATCCACAAAATCTCATGTCATTCCATTATGACGCGGAGAGGATTTTTGTGCGCTACGCTAATTTGTGATGGATGAAAAGCAGGCTGTTCTGCTGACAAATGCGTCGTGGCTCCTGCTTTTGTCCGGGCATGTGTAAATAAACATGTGCCGGTGCTGTACGTCAGCAACAGACACATTGTTACGTTGCTCCATACAAGCGAGAAACAACTGTCTGCTCAGCGGAATGACGCTAATTCCTCCAATTTGTGAAATCTGTCATTTAAATAGCGACGTGCTGCTGTGGTAGCACACCTTTCTTTTGAAGGCAGAGGAAGATGATGAGCTCCATCCATCCATCTGCTGTGATGCTGATCACAGACAAATTGCCATGTCGTGGTTCAACAATCATTTGCAAGCGCATTCATGTCTACAGACAATATTCGGTAGTGCCTTGAGATTCACTCCATGACCACTTATTTCTCAAATCATCCTTCGCCATTGTAATAAATGCAAATGTCCTTCGTCCCTTCCAGGATGCCAACAAAAACAAAAACCTTTTATAGTGTGAATTTTAAAATTGCACCAAAAAAAACCCCCAACAACAACACAGCACTAGTGTGTCAAGGATATTGCAACGCGAACAGGAACCCTTCCGAAAACCACGTCAGTTAACAGTTTATCCCTAGATCTACATAAACGGAAACTCTACCATGCAAAGCGAAAGCCATATGTCAACAACAGCCAGAAATACTGTCGACCAGTAGAAGAATTTGCTGTGGTCTGACGAGTCCACACTTCAACTTGTTTTGGCGTTATGAATCGCAAAATACGACAAAGGAGACTGTTGAGTAACTGAAGTTGGACATCAAGCAAGATGGGGAAGAATTCCACGTACAGTTCCCAAACACTTCTGGGTGTTGCGAGAAGGAGAGGGAATGAAACATAGTGATAAACATGACCCTGTTTTGGAATGTGCTGTTGGCATCAAATTCAAAATAAGTGAATATTTGAAAAAAGAATTTTGGGTCAGTTTGAACAAATTGTGAAATTTGAGGTTGTATATGCACCTGTCAAATTAGCTTGACACGTGCTTTCTTCCAGCTCCACGTCACCCCCCCCCCCAACCCCCAAACACGAAACCAGAGCAGTCTTTATAAAAATGGAATTTTCAATCCAATTTGTGTATTGGGTGTCAGCAGATTGTGCAGGCGTACCTAATGGTGTCCATATTCTTCTTGATGCACTTTTGCCTTAACTCGATGTTCGACTTTATCTGAAAAAAAAAAATTACGATGCAATGCTTTCTGTATGTTATAGCTTGTACTATACGCAATTCAGCTTTACAGACAATAAATCTGGGATTTTCATGCATTGAGCACGCTAAGCATGAATGCAGCTGCTTGCAAGGATTGTGGCACATCTGTTTCTCAGGCGAAATGTCCTTTGTTGGAATCACATTAGCGCCACAAAAAGCAGGCTTAGCTTGTTGTTTCTTAACGGCGGTATCAATGCTGCGCTCCTTTCAGTCACTTTAAATGATGACAAAAGAGTTGCTCAGCCTCACTTTCACGATACAAGCGTGTTCCCTTTTCTGAAAGAAAATCCAATCCAGAATCAATAAGGAGTCGTTCCAATGGCCCGAATTGGTCAAAGTGTGTGGCTTTCACTACATTGTCATTGAATTCTCCTTCTCTTTTAGAAAGGCCACACGCTAATATTGCAGCGTGGGCATCACCCGCGTTTGGTGCGTCTCTTTGTTGACTTGGATGGAGACTAATTCTTGAATCTTTAATTGAAGGAAATGTTCACAGCTTGCCAAAGAATGAGCAGTGATATGCACAGAAACTGTCCAGTCCTGTTTTCATGCTGATTCATTATTTACATTTGCTGTGAAATATTCATGTTGAATGTCATGGCTTTAGGCCTGCGCACAAAGCTGACAGTCTTTAAAAGGATGGAGCGCAGCCCGTGAAAAAGGTAATTCCAGCACGCTTCTGTCTTGGAGTGCCTCCAGGTGTAGGAGGTGCGATTTTATTTGGGAAAATAATGAGAGGTCGACATCACAGCGGGTGGATTTATTAGAAAAGAAGGTCAAATCGCCTCAGGACAGCAGACGCACTGTTCAAAGTGCGGCAGACACCGACAGCCATCCTCTACCATCCCTCTTGACAGCATGCCGCGTCTGTCTGCGCTGCTGACCTGTGGCCTTCAACTCAATGAGGCCGCAAAACTCCACCACGTGTTCCAAGTGTTTTCTTTTGGAAAGGAACCACTTTAGTGTTACCCCTTCTGGTCCAAGACGGAATATTCCATCCCATTGTCACCTCGCTATCTTTTCCGAGTGTAAATGCCGTGGTTAAAATGCCATTTTTTTAAAATTATTTTTTTTGTCAGCTATCTTTTTAATCTTCTGCTCTCCTCTGTCACGTCCTCGTTAAACAAATTCAAAGCAAAGCTCTCCTTTGAAAGACTCTTGAGAAAGATTGAGCTGGACTCGTCAGCTAAAGAGCCTTTGACAAGATGAACTTGCAAAGGATGTGGCACTCTGGCACCCTGTCTCATCTGCTCTTGTAGCCATCAAAACATTTACGGTAAAGAATTAGCGGGCTGGCTGCCACCTCACGTCCACAAAGGCGAGCCGACCCTGAGAGCCCAAAAGACAAAGTATCTACCGTAATCAAGTTGGTTTGAAATGAACAGTTTCCTTTCAAAAAGTGGCTAGCACATAAAATTCTGAATAGAAAACTACTATTCTAGCTTTGTAGAGGGTTTTTTAATCACCATTATGCAAGTAAACGCAAACAACCTTCGGAAGGGGCATCTTAAACCTCAATTTTGGCCCATCAGGATCGGGTTGACATCGATAATCTCACATGCTTATGTGGAGACGTCGGTGTTGATGATAAATGATATGTTGGGGGCGGAGGTGATTTTATCACCAGTCTTCACTCGCCGCGCATCTAAGCTTCCCGACGCCGTATGCACCGCCAGAGCAACAAACACAAACAACAACGGACATCTGCTTCGAGGAACGCTTACATGAGGAGAGCTGCCAGTATTTCTATCCAACGCCACAACAATCGGAAGCTGTTCGTTTGTTGCTTTAAAAAAAATAAATAAATTGGATTATAAATGCACATACGCGCAGCATGTTTATTGAGGGGAATGCAACGTGCATGCATGGAATTCATACCGACGTCCTGAAATGTTTCATGAATGGAACAAGGTGCACATCTGCGGTCAATGTGCAATTTCGAAGCGCCAGGTGTTCGCTTAAAATGGAAACTATAAAAGACTGAAGGAGTCGAGTTTTAACCAGAATGTCTAATGTCTAATTTTTGGTGTGAAAATGAAAACGTAATCACTCACACGAACGCAACCAAATGAAATTCTTTCTCGCACACACTGAAAGCATGTCACATATGTGACCAATTTGGTTGCAGTCTCGACCTCTGCATCAAATAAAGTACAGTATCCTAATGTGGTCTCTTGAGATGTTTTGAATTGAAATAGCTTTTCATTTCAGTCAATATGCCCCTCAAATGTTGCAAATTCAATAAACGGCTATTTTCAGCTCTTAGCAATCTATAAAAAGGTCTTGAAACTCTGCTTTGCATCCTCATTTTGAACATTTATTTGTGTGTTATTGTATTAAATCTTATCATTGTAAGATGTGAAAAAACATTCAAATTACACTCTCACGTTTTCTGACTTAAATAATCCTCAGTGTCATTTTCAATGTCTATCAAATTTGGAGAAAAATATGTCGTGAACAACATTTTGGAACACAGGGCACATGTTGAATAAACGATGAAAAATGCATTGCGAGCTCCATTCCCACATGTGAGGGCATTAAAGTAAGTGTGTGTACCATTAAATAAAAATCACATTGTAGAGGCATTACAAATTGCAATATTTTTCCTCCATTGGTTCAAGACACATTCATGAACAATAATGAAAAAGTGTGACGTATGTTTTCTGTATCTCAGTAAAGATGGCGGGGGCATCGATTTGCGCTTAGAAGCTTTGACTTCCTGCTGCCTTCCATTTCACTTTTGCTCGTTAAAAGACTGAAATTTCTGACTACCAGCGACTGCTTCAATTTCATTGAACGTACTTCTTAAGCTGTGCGAGGTGTGTCAAAAAAACAAAAAACATACTTCAAATCCAAACTCCAAGTTTTTATTTTTTGTAGTAATCCCTCTGGCGCCTCACACTTTTTCTGAGGGCACTTTGAATCAGCCACGAGTCGTCTTGCCACAAGGTCCGCCTCTTCTCTCCGCACTAAACAAAACGAACACCGCACACGGATGTCTTTCTCAATGAGCGAATCAAATGAGGATCTTATGGCTAGAATTTACGAACATATGACGGGATGCATCGGATCAGCACATATTTAGCGTTTTATGTCACATTGGGGATTGGCTGTAATGTCATAATTTGCCAATCTATCAATAACATCATTGATCGGATCTGCAAAAATCACTCTCGGGATATTCTGTGCTGCCACTCCAAGGTTTCTCTGCGTGTAGGCTAGACCTGCATCCCCCCCGAAATATTTCAATGATGTTGGGACGTGGGGGTTTCGGGGCAAGGTTTTCAGCCAAATTTTGTGTATTGGATGTTTATCAGCAGTTTTGGGAGCATTTTTAAGATGAAGTTCTTATTACTTTTTTCAAAATGCATTTCAATGGGTGTCAATAATACGCTAATCTTTGGCTATTCGTCAGCCAGGCAGGTCCCAATCGTGAAGAGCGGGGGTTGACTCGAGAGTAAATAAGCAAGTTGTTTGAATAGATTGCATGGATTGGTCCAGAAAGGCAATCGGTCATATTTATATTTTTTAAATTCACTGGTTGGTGATTGGCTCCAAAGTCCTGATTATGGAAAGCCGACTTCTAGCCTACAAACTCCATATTTTGTCATTTGGGTTTGAAATGTAGCTTTTATGACACCGGTCGTCGAACTTCACTGACACACCTCATGCAGGGCCTCTGCTCCAGCATTTCCACATGACTCCGAGATTGTGTCGGTTGCTTTTGTGGCTCTATTTGCTGAATCGCCGAATGGAGTTTTGCTCTCATGACAATTTTCTCAAAGACCTCTTTTTTAATAGTCCGACATTGACCTCATATATCCCCTCGGCAACCTAATTGCTCCGGCTAATTCAACAGTGCAAGAGGGCAAAGGCTGTTTAACGGCCTAATCTGTTAGAACTAATTCTTTGGCGGACAGTTAAGGACCACACACATGCATACGCACCAGGAACCATCCTCTCTATGTGTTGAATAGCCAGGGTGTCTTGGTGAACAATGTTTAAGGGATGTTATGTGTTGTGTTGATTTATTTTACTTTATGTGAACTGTTTTGTTAAGCTCTTTGTTACAGCTGCCGCTGTTGTGAAAGCGCTATATAAATCAGCATGGATTGTATTCTATTGTATTTTTAAAAATGTGTACAGGAGGTTTGAGGCACGATTGCTTGCCTGACAATTTCAGCTGAATGCTGTTTTTCTTTTCCTTGAATTCGGCAACGTCTGAGGTGGCCGTTGTGCGTCTCCTTTTGCTTAATTGTGTTCGGAATGGGGCGTTATGTAAGCAGTGCTCTTTTGCTGCTGGGTCTGAATAAGAGGAGATCAAAAAGGGGGATGGAGGCGAGGAGGGAAGGCATGGAGGAAGAGCGTTTGCTGCCTTCTCATCTTCTTCCTTCCCTCCGCCGCACCACTTGCCCTGGATTTCCCCGCTCTCCCTCCCTCACTCGGACATTACACTTTAATCTCGTGTTCCGTGCTGCTTTCTCCCTCATAACCTCACCCAACTCATCTGGCCTATCACTCTTGAGCTTTCTTTTTTTATCAGTCCATCACACAACCACCCGTCCATTCCCACTCTGCCTTTCTTCGTTAATCCAGTGTCCTGTGCAGCTTTGGTGGGGAGAATCTCATTCTCATCTGGAGTCTCACACTATTGCCCGCGATGACTGTTAATCCTCTGCTTGTACATATGAATATATGAGAGTGTATTTACAGCCTCAAAAGAGTTGAGCGGGGTGTGTGTGTGTGTGAGAGAAAGGGACGTTGCAGGTGCTGCAAATGTATATACAGTATGTGTGTATAAGGGCATGTCCGTTGAAGAACGCACACACACACAACAAACACACGATTTGTGTCCCATGAGCAGCAACGCGGATGAGAGGGAAAAAAGCCCACGCAATTCCTCAAAGTATTATCTCTCGCTTTAATCTTCCCAACTGTCTCTTTTTCCTCCCCGCAACCTTGTCTATATAAAAGCAGGTGTGTTCAAATGCACGCTTTTTTTACGTTTAACATCAGCTGTCTGACAATAAAAGAGGAATAAAAGCTTCCAAAAAGAGCAGCCTTGCCATCGGAAGCTCCATTAAGCCGACACGCATCCTACCTTCGCCCCCACGTATCCCCCTTCACTTTGTGGCTCCCCCCGGGCTTCCCGTGTCAAAAGCATTCCCTATCTGAGCACTCGTTCAGTCGGCTCCGGCAAATCCCGATGAGCGACTTCTACTCCTCTCCTCTGATCGCAGCTCGTGCAGCTGCGCGATGCGATGCGATGCGCACAATTTGTCACCCTCACCTTAAAGCCGCACCACGTCGCAACTGCGCTAAAGGAGAGCAGAGAGACGCACTCACCTCGGAGGAAGCGTTTTCAAAGCCGCGGTCCGGTCGAGTCCACTTGGCTGCCCCGCAAGTCCACAACAGCGGCTCGTCATCGCGCACACCACAGTATAGCCCCCTCTCTTCCACCTCCTCCTCCTCCTCCTCCTCTTCCTTGTCTCTTCCTCGTCAAAGGGCGCAGTGTCCCTCCCTGAGCGCAAAATATCGGCGTGCGTGCGCCTAAAAGGTCTGAGTTTCTCCACCGGCTTCTGAAGCTTCTCGACACGTAGTACTTCTAGATCGGAACCTAAACCTGATGCGTTCAGGAGCAACTTTGCTCACCTTCTGCGTACTTTGTTGTCTGCCCCCCCGCCCCCTCACTCGTCTGGTACCGGGCAAGAGCGCGCGTGTCCGTCTGCGAACGCCCTCGTCTAAATACGCGCGCGCGTATTGCGAATAGACGCGTGTCGATGCCTGTGTGCGAATATCGTGTATCGATGTGTGTGTGTGTGTGTGTGTGTCTACGTGTGTGTGTGTGTGTGTGTGTGTCTACGTGTGTGAGTCAGAAGTGTACGAAATTGAATAGAATGATCTCTAAATTCAATTCTTGAATTAGGCTGGAGGTGGCAATACAGAAATAATTGCAATTGGGTTTCCAATTGCAGGAAGTATAAATTGAAATTCAAAGAACTTTATAATGCAAAATCAGTGTATTTCAGAATGAGACTTTGCAGCCCATAAGCATATTTACAACAATTTCATACAAATATTACTGTAAGGAATTAATGCACACCGTATTGAGCGTAAAGTGGAGCATAATTCTTTTTAAAGAAGAGTCTGATTGATTTGCTGTTTTATTCACATTAAAGGCCAAGTCAGATAAATTGTTCAGCCATCCATTATCTGAACTGCTTATTCTCACAAGAAAATTCACAAAGTACAAATGCTGATTGTTGTATGATGGAAGGTTAGCATTTCATTTTCCCACAACACCTTCCCTTATCAGAGTCTTGAAGATGGCGGCTCAAACATTTTGGACAACAACTTGTTTGCAGCTGATATGTCATGAGAATGTGTTTCTGACTTCCTGTAATTCATCCTGGTGGTGGAGTCAATTCAAATTCAACCATTGAATTGAATTGAATCCTGAAATTCAGAACTTTGCACACACCTAGTGTTTGTGTGCGTGTGTGTGTGTGTGTGTGTGTGTGTGTGTGTGTAATGGATGCCTGTGTTTAGATGCATATCCTTTACGTATAAAAGAATCCAAATGTGTGCCTCTGTGTAATTACATAGTGTGTTCAATATGCATGTATTCAGTTTCATGCATGCATGTGTGTGTGTGTGTGTGCTGCCTGTCACACTACTTTTACTGGGCTCTATGAGCTCGGTTACAGGTTCAGCAGGGCGCAATGGTCCAGTGAGTACAACATCTCACTGAGTGTTGGTCTAACAGGTACACACACAACACACACACACATTAACATACACACACGAAATGGCTGATTTTAGGATTGACATGCAGCCAGTTTGGAGCCTCCTTTGACAGTTGGTTTAAAGTCATATGGAACTGCAATGTGTCACGCTTGCCAAAATCAATCGTAGCCTTTATAAAAACACATATGCACTCGCTGACACTGTGCTGCAGTGGGGAAGCCATCGGTGGATCACTTGTTATTCGTTCATTCAGAATGGGATCTTGATGATTTTTAACTGCTGCAAAGACACACAAGTGTGCACCTTTGAGCCTCCACAAAACCAAATTTTGCCCCTTGGGGAGTTGTCTACTGTACAAAACAATAACCCTCTCGCTAGAGCAGGGTGTGATGAACATTCGCTCCCATGCCAAGTTAAAAATAAACATTTTAATGGGCATGCCTCAGAGCAACCGTAGAGGCTTGAATGGGCCCCTTGGGGCTTGGCCAGGGTGCAGACTCATCACCAGCACCCTCTGGTGCTTTGCCTGGCTCAGCAGGACTACCAAAAAGTGATTTCTTCATGTTAAAAATAGTTTTTGTCACAGAGTGTGGGAAATAAAACCTCAGTTCCTGTAAAAATGCGTTTTCTCTCAAACACATGTCAAAGCAACAGGTGGTGCGTAAACTTCTATCCATTAGACCATTGTAGCTAATTGGGAGCTTCAAGAAAGTCATTACCAAAAAGGCATAATAGCTGGTGGGGCAATTGCAAATTTTCTCCTGAATATCACTTGTGAAGAGAAAGTCAACAAACAAAACAAACAAAAAAAAAGAAATATCATACATGCGACTCCCTAAGATGCAGTACAGTAATATTAGACATTTCTTGTAGAGGATAAAGAATACATGCCTAAGAGTGTTGTTCTATTCCATATCGGAACTGAAGCCCAGTGGTTTCAGAACAAAAAGGACCACATCAGTGCCTCTGATTGAAGCAATTGAACACATAACGAATGCGCTGGTTAAAATCAAACTTTCAATTGCAATATTTATTGACCAAAAAAAATCCAAACAAACAAAAACCAACAAGACAAAAAAGGATTTTCATCCCATAAATCACTCACTCTTACTCAAAAAAAGCTGCGGTTAACAGAGTACACGTAAATAAGCAGGTACTGGAGCGTGTTCTTTCTTTCTTTTTTTTTTTTTTTTTAACGGCGATACCCAAATTACTCGAGGACACGCTTCAGCCCTAATCTAAAGTATTAAAATTCATATTTTTTGCAAATGACACAAATATATTGTATCGTAGTGGCAATTATACGTATTATAAGTTCTGTTGCATTACTATTATGCATTCAGCCATACTTTATGTTGAACGTTCTGGAAAAGCGCTTTGTTAAAGCTGCCGCTACTATTGTGAAACCGCAAAAATCTTTTTTATTTTATTTTATTAGGACTATGTAGGGAAGTAGTTTTACCATTAGAGAAGCAAAAGTCATATGCTGTGATATATAAATATGAGATGGAGGTGGGTTTTAATCCATTTTCTCATTCCCACTGAGCAGAACATACACAGCTTGTTTTGTTGTTGCTTTTTTTGATACGGGATCATTTTAGGTTTATGAATGCATTTGAGCTGTGGTTTGGCTTCTTGTACACGTGAGATGTTCTGTGCTGTTCAAAAACAAAACAAATTAAAGGACATCGTTTCTGTCTACATGTGTTACTCACTTGTTTGTGTTCAAATATCCATTGTCATGTTTGTGTGGGCAGTCCTAAAATGTTTCTTCCATGAATGAATGTTGCTGTGTCATGTTGATAAGGTGTTCTCATTCAGGGACTTAACTGCCGAGCGTTAGTGGTACTTCATGTTTTTATGTCCCGGCCCGGCATTAAGAATCAAACATTAAACGGTGCTGTTAATTGCCATTTGAAATCGAGTTTGGTTCTTTCATTTGCTGTCGCACTTCCCTTGATGGAAAATATAGCAGTCATATTCCTACAGGAACTATTCGTGCGGCCACTGTTGCTGTAAATTATGGTCTCGATATCCCTCGCGGTGTCAACTTAATGGCCCTGGTAAGGCAATTATTTTCTTAAGTAAAACTGGGTTAAAACACGTTTGTGCCACAATCCCCGAAATTCTGGATATCTAGTGTCAGTGTCAAGGCCCGGGGGCCAGATCCGGTCCGCCACATCGTTTCATGGGGCCCGCGAAAGCAAATCATCTGTGTCAACTTCCATGATCCTTGCTTAAATCTGTTGCGTATGTAACTAACAGACGTAACTCCAAAGTGGCCGGCGACAAAAATGAGGCTGACACCCCTGTTCTAGATAAAACACACATCTTCCAAAATGATTCAGTGTCAAGGGTTAAGTTGTTGCAGTATTGACTCTGTAATGCGAATTGATTGTGTAACTATCTGTCATCTGTTTTAATTTCCCTGGCCAAGCATTAAATTGCAAAGAGGCATTTTTTGCTTACCGTTTCTTCCTTGTTGCTTTTTTTTTAATTGAAAAGGACTATCCAAAAAGGAATCAGCCAGTGGGGGTATGTATGCTCAGGAAGAAGCTATTTACCTGTATGAGAAAGTCGCTTTTTATAATTTACAAAGGCAATATGATGGCACAATTATGTTTTCACTTTTGTTTGGAGTATTTATTTTCTTTGTTGCATTTGTGTCACGCTAAATGTATTCGCTCCACTCCAGAATGCAAATGATAGCGTCGCATCCACGTGTCCCTTGCGTTTTACATAATTGTCACTGATCCAAAGAACAGACGGTTGACGAAAGAGTTTTCACTTTTGCTTGAGGAATTCTGCCTTTTTTCATCTGCTGATTGAGTCATGCGAAAAATGTCTTCCCAAAATTGACAAGATTCATACTTTGTATACTTTGGTCTCCTTCTGACATACAACTGGACATAGACAAAGAAAAAATGTCTTAAATCCAAATCAAGTTAGTTCTCGAAGGTTGAAAAGCATCGGTGAAGCTGTATTTGAACCCTTTAAGCAACAAACACTTGAACACAAAACAATTGACCGTTATTTTTCGGAAGACTGGAATTGATTAATAGCACTTACCTACATTCACTTCAATGAGGAAATATTCGATTTGAGATTATTATGTTTCGAGTTTCAAGCATGGCCATGAAAACAAATCATTACTAAACAATATTTTGGAATTGTTACTCAGCAATCCAATGTTTGCACTGAGTTTAGAACCAAAGAGGCCAATATTGGCCAAGAAACTGCATCAACCTGGTAAACATCAACCGCAGTCAGATGTTTAATCAACTCAGTGTATACCTTAGTTTGTAATCATCAAGTAGTAAATGTGTTTTGCCCATAAAGACTTATGTGGACCCAATATGCACCAACTGCAAAGTATGTCGACATGCTTCATTTCGAAGGCAACAACATCCAAATCAATTATTTACTACTGTGTGGAGTTGCACTGAACTGCTTCGGGATATTTAAAGCAATATAAGCAATCCTACATCCTCGCATAATGGCCGGTAATCCAATAGAGCAAGCGGGTTTATAAAAGCCGAATTATCAAAATAATGCACACCACGAAAATGCATTTAATGTGACCGCCTCAGTCAGACTTTTAGCCCTCCTTAGCAATAAATAAACATCAATTCAGTTATCCAGTTGCCGTTTTATTGTTGTGTCACATTCTTACACTGCCCAGGGTGTTGTTCAGGAATAAACAGAACAAAAAGACGCTCCAGGAAATCCACGGCTATTTGTGTTGAATCAGGACCAAGTCCTTCCGTGAATGACACTCCTCTAAAAATGTATGTACTTGCCAACAACAAATGTCATTTAAACCCCAAAAAAGCCCATACGCTTACACACCAGCTACACCAATAGCCCAGGCCTGCTCCTTTTTGATTCACACTTGAAACTGTCTGTATCGTACAAGTCTCGCTGCCCACAGACCACAATGACTATTTTGTCCTACGTTGTTAGTCCACTTTTTACCTGACCTGTATGTGATGTAGTAAGCACATTCTCGAAGCCGTTGGCGTCCGGTGTACCTGTACAGATTCGGAAACTGTATCGTGTTTATGTGTCATGAGAGTAGCTCAACTCCCGTTCGGCATGACCACAGTATATCTCGCATCTGTGTTTTTGCAAATGTTTAGTGCGTCTTGTCCGCAACGGAGCTGTTTCAGTGTTCAAACAACATGCCCGCCTGCTTCTTGCATCTGTGATTGGCTGAATGTATGTGACCAGAAGTACACATAACTACACTGAGTGATGCTTGTTATTTTTTTAAAAGATGTTAAAATGAAGGCGGCCCGGTAGTCCAGTGGTTAGCACGTCGGCTTCACAGTGCAGAGGTGCCGGGTTCGATTCCAGCTCCGGCCTCCCTGTGTGGAGTTTGCATGTTCTCCCCGGGCCTGCGTGGGTTTTCTCCGGGTGCTCCGGTTTCCTCCCACATTCCAAAAACATGCGTGGCAGGCTGATTGAACACTCTAAATTGTCCCTAGGTGTGAGTGTGAGCGTGGATGGTTGTTTGTCTCTGTGTGCCCTGCGATTGGCTGGCAACCGATTCAGGGTGTCACCCGCCTACTGCCCGAAGACAGCTGGGATAGGCTCCAGCACCCCCCGCGACCCTAGTGAGGATCAAGCGGCTTGGAAGATGAATGAATGAATGAATGTTAAAATGAAATGAATAGCACATTTACTGTACTTATTAAGATGTTCGGCTTTTTACTAGTAAACCCCCCCAACCCCCCCACCCCCAAAATATGACACTAATGCTATTACTTTGCGATTGGTTTGTCTCTGGCACGGTGGTAAACTTTATGTGTCGGGACACAAAGTAAAACTTGTTGTTGACCATTGTTCTTTTAGTAATAGATTTATCTGTCAATTACTTTTTCAATGGATGAATTGGATGAAGGTTTTGAATGTCTTTCAACTACAGTGAAACTCCTCTACAACGAAATGTTTGCAGCAATAAACTTTTTACAACAGGGGACTTTTCACTGTAGCAAATTTATCTCAGATGTAAACACACACATACACACACATAAACATATATATACTCGTTATTTTTATTCCAATAGTGTATAAGTATGAGCATACACTTATTTATCACTTCATATAGCCAGCATAGAAAGAGAAAAAGGGAAAGAAATTGCCCCCTCCGTGAGCCGTCACCTTACCGTGGTGGAGGGGTTTGCGTGTCCCAATGATCCTAGGAGCTAAGTTGTCTGGGGCTTTATGCCCCTGGCAGGGTCACCCATGGCAAACAGGTTCTAGGTGAGGGGCCAGACAAAGCATGGCTCATAGACCCTTATGATGACTACAATATATGGACCAAGGTTTCCCTTGCCCGGACGCGGGTCACCGGGGCCCCACTCTGGAGCCAGGCCTGGAGGTGGGGCTCGTTGGCAAGCGCCTGGTGGCCGGGCCTACACCCATGGGGCCCGGCCGGGCACAGCCCGAAGAGGCAACGTGGGTCCCCCTTCCCATGGGCTCACCACCCATGAGAGGGGCCAAAGGGGTCGGGTGCTATGTGAGCTGGGCGGCAGCCAAAGACGGGGACCCTGGCGGTCCGATCCTCGGCTGCAGAAGCTAGCTCTTGGGACATGGAATGTCACCTCTCTGGCAGGGAAGGAGCCCGAGCTGGTGTGTGAGGCAGAGAATTTCCGACTGGATATAGTCGGACTTGCCTCCACACACAGCTTGGGTTCTGGTACCAGTTCTCTCGAGAGGGGTTGGACTCTCTTCCACTCTGGAGTTGCTCACGGTGAGAGGCGCAGAGCAGGTGTGGGCATACTCATTGCCCCCCGGCTCAGTGCCTGTACATTGGGGTTCACACCGGTAGACGAGAGGGTTGCCTCCCTCCGCCTTCGGGTGGGTGGACGGTTACTGACTGTTGTTTGTGCATATGCACCAAACAGCAGCTCAGCATACCCACCCTTTTTGGAGTCCTTGGAGGGTGTGCTGGAGAGTACTCCTGCTGGGGACTCCCTTGTTCTGCTGGGGGACTTCAATGCTCACGTGGGCAATGACAGTGAGACTTGGAGGGGCGTGATTGGGAGGAACGGCCCCCCCGATCAGAACTCGAGTGGTGTTTTGTTATTGGACTTCTGTGCTCGCCACGGATTGTCCATAACGAACACCTTGTTCAAACATAAGGGTGTCCATATGTGCACTTGGCACCAGGACACCCTAGGCCGCAGTTCGATGATCGACTTTGTAGTTGTATCATCGGATTTGCGGCCGCATGTTCTGGACACTCGGGTGAAGAGAGGGGCGGAGCTGTCAACTGATCACCACCTGGTGGTGAGTAGGCTCCGATGGTGGGGGAAGATGCCGGTCCGTCCTGGCAGACCCAAACGTATAGTGAGGGTTTGTTGGGAGCGTCTGGCGGAATCCCCTGTCAGAAGGAGTTTCAACTCCCACCTTCGACAGAGCTTTTCCCATGTTCCGGGGGAGGCGGGGGACATTGAGCCCGAGTGGACCATGTTCCGTGCCTCTATTGTTGAGGCGGCCAATCTGAGTTGTGGCCGTAAGGTGGTTGGTGCCTGTCGTGGCGGCAATCCCCGTACTCGCTGGTGGACACCAGCAGTAAGGGATGCCGTCAAGCTGAAGAAGGAGTCCTATCGAGCCTTTATGGCCTGTGGGACCCCAGAGGCAGCTGACGGGTATCGACTGGCCAAGCGGACCGCGGCTTCGGTGGTCGCCGAGGCAAAAACCCGAGCGTGGGAAGAGTTCGGTGAGGCCATGGAAGCCGACTTCCGGACGGCTTCGAGGAAATTCTGGTCCACCATCCGACGTCTCAGGAGGGGGAAGCAGTGCACCACTAACACTGTGTACAGTGGGGATGGGGCGCTGCTGACTTCGACTCGGGACGTTGTGAACCGGTGGGCAGAGTACTTCGAAGACCTCCTCAACTCCACCAACACGCCTTCCTTGGAGGAAGCAGAGCCAGAGGACTCTGAGGTGGGCTCTCCTATCTCTGTGGTTGAAGTCACCGATGTGGTTAAAAAGCTCCTCGGTGGCAAGGCCCCAGGGGTGGATGAGATCCGCCCGGAGTTCCTCAAGGCTCTGGATGTTGTGGGGCTGTCCTGGTTGACACGCCTCTGCAACATCGCGTGGTCAACAGGGAGAGTGCCTCTGGATTGGCAGACCGGGGTGGTAGTCCCTCTTTTTAAAAAGGGGGACCGGAGGGTGTGTTCCAACTACAGAGGGATCACACTCCTCAGCCTCCCTGGGAAGGTCTATTCAGGGGTGCTGGAGAGGAGGGTCCGTCGGGAAGTCGAGCCTCAGATTGAGGAGGAGCAGTGTGGTTTTCGTCCCGGCCGTGGAACAGTGGACCAGCTCTACACCCTTAGCAGGGTCCTTGAGGGTATGTGGGAATTCGCCCAACCAGTCTACATGTGTTTTGTGGACTTGGAGAAGGCGTTTGACCGTGTCCCTCGGGGAGTTCTGTGGGGGGTGCTTCGTGGGTATGGGGTACCGAACCCCCTGATACGGGCTGTTCGGTCACTATACCACCGATGTCAGAGTTTGGTTCGCATTGCCGGCAGTAAGTCGGAATCGTTCCCAGTGAGGGTAGGACTCCGCCAAGGCTGCCCTTTGTCACCGATTCTGTTCATAACCTTTATGGACAGAATTTCTAGGCGCAGCCGAAGCGTTGAGGGAGTCCGTTTTGGGGGCCTCAGTATTACATCCCTGCTTTTTGCAGATGATGTGGTGCTGTTGGCTCCTTCAAACGGGGCTCTACAACTCTCACTGGAGCGTTTCGCAGCCGAGTGTGAAGCGGTTGGGATGAAAATCAGCACCTCCAAATCTGAAACCATGGTCCTCAGTCGGAAAAGGGTGGAGTGCCCCCTCCGGGTCGGGGGGGAGATCTTGCCCCAAGTGGAGGAGTTTAAGTATCTTGGGGTCTTGTTCACGAGTGAGGGCAGGAGGGAGCGAGAGATCGACAGGCGGATCGGTGCAGCGTCTGATGTGATGCGGACGTTGTATCGGTCTGTCGTGGTGAAGAAGGAGCTGAGCCAAAGGGCGAAGCTCTCAATTTACCGGTCGATCTACGTCCCAACCCTCATCTATGGCCACGAGCTATGGGTCGTGACCGAAAGAACGAGATCCCGGATACAAGCGGCCGAAATGAGTTTTCTCCGCAGGGTGTCTGGGCTCTCCCTTAGAGATAAGGTGAGGAGCTCGGTCATCCGGGAGGGGCTCAGAGTCGAGCCACTTCTCCTCCACATCGAGAGGAGCCAGATGAGGTGGCTTGGGCATCTGATTCGGATGCCTCCTGAGCGCCTCCCTGGTGAGGTGTTCCGGGCATGTCCCACCGGGAGGAGACCCCGAGGAAGACCCAGGACACGCTGGAGAGACTACGTCACCCAGCTGGCCTGGGAACGCCTCGGGATCCCCCGGGGAGAGCTGGAAGAAGTAGCTAGGGAGAGGGAAGTCTGGGCTTCCCTGCTAAAGCTGTTGCCCCCGCGACCCGGCCCCGGATAAGCGGTAGATAATGGATGGATGGATGGATGGATGGAAAGAAATTGCGAAATTTACGATCAGCATTCACTTTCACCTACATCAATTTCTTGCATTATGTCTTTTACTTTGCTTCCTCCATCTTTTATTTTTATTACTTTTATCCTGTCTTCAAGCGTTAAAGCTTTTCTTTTCTTCTCTCCCTGGTCTTCAAAGATCCGATTTTGTTGCCATTTTAGCAATGCAGTGTTCATGCTCTGTCTGAAATTAACAATAACATACTTCCTGTACTGCTGCGCATGTGTAAACCACTGTGGTGTTTGCTGTTGTCGTTTCCGAACTAAGCAGTAGGAGTCACTGTAGGCTGAGGTTGGATTCGACTTTTGCGCTAGGCTTGTTTTCGTTGTAGTGACTCTCGTTGCGAGGCAAGGGCAGAGAAAAAGATTTGGAATCACGCAACAGGGGGTGTGGGGGGTCGTTGTAGGGAGGGAAAGTGGGAATGGTTTTAATGCATGATGAATGCATGAAGATTTTTTCACACTAGGGGGGATTTTCACCCATGTAGGTTTCGTTGTAGAGGAGTTTCACTGTATAAACATGGGGTTTACTTGCAATTCATAAAGGCATATATATACGAAATAATAACAAACCAGTGGCTGTGTATGGACTAAGTACATCGATGTTTCTCTGGTCATACAGTATGTTCCATGAAGTGGAGTAGTAGTCAGTTGATGCACGGTCATACTTTGCACACTTACATTCGTAGATTTTCCTCTACTCAGTGCAAAAATAATAATAAATAAAAAGAAGTCAGCCCTGTGACACTGTTGCTCCAAATTAACCTTAATAAAAGTGTCCGATCCGTCCTCCCTTTTCTCCCTTTCGGACAATGTAACATAATTAATTGACATTGTCATGTCAATGATGCCTCAAAAGGAAACATGGCCAAAAGTAGAAAGGTGGTTTGGTCACAGCGTCATGGGGCGAGCGCGAAGCAGCAGGAAGAAGTAGGAATACACAAACAAGTTGCAGTGGGGCTTTGGGAATAAGACGGAGGCAGAAGGAGAAAAATAAGGCGAAGGACTGCACAATCGCAAAGAGAAAACGCTGCTTTCGGAAAGCTTTGTACTAAGGAGATTGGAGCCCTTTTCTAAAGAATATAGAATTATCATCATTATTCCTAATTTCATCCGCTCTTCTAACACACACACACACACATTGTCACACACATTATTGGGAGCCAACCCTAAGATGATTGCTTTATCCTCTTACATCCTCTTTGTCAAAGCAACAACTTCCTCCTGCACCCTACCGCATTTAAGGTATTTAGCTTGTGTCTTGCACTAAAGCATCAATCTCTCAAGCCCTCCAGCCTTCGTCCCTTCATTCCTCTTCTTCTGCACAACACCCCCCCCCCCCCACACCCCTCATGGAGATTACTTACCTCCCGAGAAAGAAATACACTCCATCTTGTTGTTTTATGTTCCAGGCAGATTTAGTCCTGCGTCTTCCTCTCTCCACTTTCTACTCACTTTCACTTCATCTCTTTCCCAGTTCGCGTGCTGGCTCGCTCGACCCCCCTCCCCCCGCCCCGCCCCATCCCCTGACACCTCTCCTCCCCACTCGCTCCTTCTCCTCCTCCAGATGTACTTGTATAACTTATCACCCTGATGCGATAATTGGCGTGCCTTGGCAGCACGTTTTATTTAGCCACTGCACCATAAGATATGCCGATTAGTTTTCTAATACTGCTCAAGAAGAAAAACTGTTTAAGTGTCGTAGTTACATGCTACTTTTCGATTTGTTGTGTCTACATGAAGCTACACGTGAATTGCAACAGATGCTGTAACACTTCCCCACCTCAGGAGTATTGGCATTGTACCCTCTGTCTAATTAACTAGGTTTCAGTAACCTAACCCTTGGGGCTTGAGTGTCGCCGTGGTTACCCACGAACATTGCGTAGCATGCATTTGAATGTCGTGTTTGAAAAAAAAAATTGTTTCCGTCAGGTCCCAACCAAGCCCTACTAACAATCCCGACCGGACGTGTTCATGTAAAATGCATTGGTTTGAAGCCTCCTGCAAAAAGGCAAACTCATTTGCGATCCTCTGGCGCCACCTAAAAGTTTCACAATTGGAATGACCTCAACCCAACAATGTGGCATGCATACGTCTGTCCAAGCGAAAACAAAGCGATTGACGTAAAAATCGCGTGAAATGCATGTTTACACATTAGGTTTACGATGCATTCAAAAATGTGAATTATAATGGGACTCTATGGTGCAAAATATGTAGCTGCAATGCCTGAGAATTATCAGCCGGTGACGTCATGAAATTTAGGCCATTTTAGAACCCTCCCCATACGTTTCAGCTCTCTCGTGTTTTTCCGAATGCCTTTGCCTTTGATTCAAAGACATAATTTTACATTTATCGCAAGCGGTGGACTACGAGGGTTAAGCACAATGGAGTGCAATACTTTCCTGTAACGAACAGCTGATGTCAAAATAAAGTTCCCATTTTTAGCATATGATATTGCGATCATTGTGTGTTTGTGTTTGGTGAAACACATCCGAATTGCCGATGCTCAATGCCGAGTCTGAATTTGATGACTGCAGCGACGCCATAAATATTGATTCTGCCTTTGATTGAGGAAAATGTGCTCCGATCTTGTCCTCATCGCCTCTTCTTCAGTTGGCACTTCACATATCTCCAGATTGTCTTTTGTGAGACGACCGCATGTTGCACATTGCCGTGTACCAGACAAAATACCAATAGTCCTCAGGCTGTTTGTCCTTGAAAGCTCTTTACCTCGGGTATGTTTCTAGTTCCTCAATGGCGGTGGGTGTCAGAAAAATGACATTAGAGAATCCCTAATGGTAGTCAGCATTCAACTATGTGGGAAATTATTTTCCCATCCACACCACCTTGGCTGTAAGATAATTGTTGCTTCATCATGTCACGCAATGATGCTTTTAGGTTTTCCGCTAATCACAAGCCAAGTGTAAGCTGCAGAATCAAGACACATGATATTGTGAGATTGCAGACTTAGACACTCATGGCAACATTGCAGTTCATAAAGCTTCTAAGTTTTGAGAAATACATTTGATAAGGAACTCAAATAAATTGTTGACTATTTTTTCGTTTAGGGATGGTTTCTTTCCTTACTCTGGCATGGTTGGACAAATTTGGTGAGGATTCAATCAAACATAATTCCACAGACATACTTTAAGTTGAAAAAAGACAAAAAGAAAAGAAAATCTTAGTTTGAGTTAAGACAAATAAACCGATTCAATGGAATGCCTCATTTATCAACCATTGTAACAAATTACATTTTTATTGAACCCTAATTTGTCAAAATTTACTGTTCATTCACATTTTTTATTTTACCTCAATAACGACAAATTTATAGTGAATTCACATTCTTTTGCATTAATGTTGTCACACGCAAAAAAAAAAAAAATTCCCCTACCATTCTTCTCGTCTCAACTTCCTATGGAAAAGTGTATACACCAACATTTGCTAGTCACCAGGAGATGAATGGGGGCACTAAATAGAGAGGCTTTATGCTTTACATGACATTCAGCTGTGCTTCATTGGATCTGGCTGCTCCAGATGAGACTGGACCTGAAATACAGTATTGTCACGCAGTCACAATAAATTCAGTCCATTCCCACCAAATCGAGCTGCAAATTAGAGCGCTTGAGCATGATGCGTGAAAAAATGAAGTGTTAATAAAATTAATGAGGCGTTGGGGGATGGTGAACATGATAAAGAAGGGAGTAATCTTGATAAGTGTAGACAGTTTTGGGATTTTGTCTTTTGAACTAGCTTGTCTGATGCGTCATGCACAACTGGCAGGAGGCCTCATGGCAAAGGTTGACTCATACCAGGAAGCTCCCTTCTGAGTTTGCACTTAACCGTCCCATGTGGAGAGATTATCCACTTAACATTTGTCTGTAATTGTCACAGCGTATCAAATTTAATTTACGAGCAAGGCATTGGACGATTTTGGTAGAGGCTGCGCTAATGCAAGTCTTTTTAACCTCAAAACAACTGCTCTTTTGTAGTTAAACACATTATACAGTGAAACTCCTCTACAACGAAATCATGTTTGCAGCAAGACATTTTTCATAACAGGGGGTTTTTCACTGTAGCAAATTTGATCTCAATGTGTATGTGTGTTTACATCTGTAAACATATATACACAAACGAATGTGTACACGTACACACTAACATTTGTGCACTTTATTTTTTTTTCCAATAGTGTTTACGTATGAGCATACACTTATTTGACACTTCATATAGTCAGTGTAGAAAGAAAAAAGGGGAAAGATTGCAAAATTTACAATCAGCATTCACGTTCACTTACATCATTTTCTTGGATAATGTCTTTTATTTTGCTTCCTCCATCTTTCATTTTGATCACTTTTACCCTCTCTTCCAGTGTCAGAGCTTTTCCTGTCTTAGCTGCTTGACAACCAAAGGTCCGTTTTGTAGCCATTTTAGCAATGCAACGTTCTTGCTATGTCTGAAACTAACAATAACAAATACTTCCTGGACTACTGTGCATGTGTAAACCAGTGTGGTAGTTGCTGTTGCCGCTTCCGAAGGAATCAGTAGAGGTCGCTGTTGGATTAGACTTCATTGTAGTGAATCTCGTTGCGAGGCAAGAGCAGAGAAAAATATTTCGTATAGTGCAACAGGTTTTTTTTTCGTTGTATGGGGGCAGGAGAGTGGGAATGGTGTTAATGCATGAAGATTTTTTTCACACTCGGGGGTATTTTCGCCCATGTAGGTTTCATGAAGAAGAGTTTCACTGTCATGACGGATAATTACACTCTATGTGAATAGACTTGATTTGAAGGAAGGGGATAAGGCTGTACATTGGCCACTGGGGTCACTGGCCTCAATCTGTCATTGGCCTACTTGGAAAAAACACTACTTGTGTCATTGACAAAATTGGCTTCATGCTACGGTTGCTACGGTTGGGTTTTTTTTGACACGTAGGCCCAGCATGATTTCATTCATTAACTGTTTCAGCCGTTTTGCGCCTTGCTTCTCAGTGACGTGACGAAGAGCCTGCTGATTCTTATTAGGCGCTAAATTAATTAATTGATTTAATTATGTGGCTGTGTTGAGTGGGGAGACAGGGGGGGGGGGTCTATCAGAAATCTGGACTCTGAGAATTGGGACTAGAAAACACTTTCACTTAACCTGTGCTTTGCCTCTTGAACATGAAAGAGGCTTGGTTAGGTTCTGGGGCAGCTTAGTTACCCTATGTTAATTAAAATTTAAAAACAATAAAGCACTCACGCATGCTATTGAGGATGAGATTTTTGCTTTTGTGATCCCTCAATCTATCGAATAATGAAAACAAGACTGAGAACAGGCTTTTGATGGCAAAATAATTCATTTACAGATAACCAGCGAAGAAACATGCCGTGACCATCATTGGCTCACCATGTGGCTGGAGTGTGGCTTTATTTACATGGTGTTTCCATTAACAGCGTCATCTTTTCTCATGATTGTGACATGTGATTTCTGCTCCCGACTGCAACACGTACCATGCACTGTATACCCTCGGTACGAAAATGAAGTGCCTAAACTTGTCAGACGTCCAGCATGTCTATGTTTCACTCCCTCAAAATTGATGTGTCAAGCTGAGATTCACCCCTATAATCTTTATCTTCTATTCAGAAGCTGTACTGAGTTCAAATCCCAAGCGCTGCAATAGCGACATCAGCATAGATCTGTTCGTTATTACAGTGGTTTACAAACCTGAATTTCACTGACAAGTTGGGAGAGACACTTTTCGACTGCTACCCTTTGAGAAATTCAGCTGCCAATTGTATTTTAGCCTTATTAAGTCTATTTTGTAAATAAATTCAAATGGCATTATTTCAGAATGTGTATTTTTTGTCACATTTTTGTCAGGTGGTATGCCATGCCATTTTTAAAATGTAAAATGAGTGCCTTGGTTCAATAAATGATGGGAAATCTATCTTAAAGCCCCTACCTCACTGAGTGGCGAGGGTCGGCGAGTGTTTGCGCACGGCCAGAATGTTGATTTATCGTCAGAGTTAGTTCAAGGTTGCAAATGGTCTCATAGATACACCAGATGTGCGGCAACAGTTTTAACGCTCACGAACAGGCTTTATTGTTGCCAGGAAATTGTTCAAAAATGTTTTTTCAAACCGTTTGCAACCTTGAAGGAACCCTGACGAACCCCCCCAACATTCACAATGTGCACACACACTCACTGAGATACGGGCTTCAGGAATTGTAATGGGGTCAACAGAGCATAGACTTTCCCCAGTCTAATTTAACCATCCTAATTTGGAAATAAATATGAAATACTGTATTACACTTGGGGTTTTTTTTGCATTTGGTAAAACACACAATTTAGATCCAGACTCCTGAGAGTTTTTTTGCGCGATTAAACTCCAAAGATGCTTTGATCTACGGTTGTTTGCTATTATTTTGATGAATGGACTTGTATGACGATTAATGGTAATTGGTTTCCCTTGTTTGTGTTTCAGCCAACCAGACTCTGCTCGGAGGAGGCGGAGGTAAGTCATAACTCGTCAAAACTGTTTGTTTAAGTCATAAATCGTCTCAAGTGTTTGTTGTACGTCTGATTGGATTTGCGGAGAAAGCAGTCCATTGTGGGCACCAAATAACACCAATAACGTATTTTTTAAATTTATTGGGGGTAGGATACAGCGCAGTTTCCTGAGGATGTAAATGGTGGCATTCTGCTCTTTACTGTCCATCTTTCTGTTCGAGGGTGCGTGCAGTCGATAGTCATTAATGGATGTGGAGTGGTGTGGGTATAAACAACCATTTTTCAGTGTATTGTCGACTCAGTGCTTTGCGCGTGTGCATAATGTCGGGCGTCTGTGGTTAATCAATACTTGTAATACATCTCTTCTTCTAATGCGGCAACATGCGCAAGCGCTGTTTGGTGGGACTTGCAAATTTGTGACTCGAATATTTGAACTACCCCTTCGAATGTGTGTATTTTCTTCACGTTGTCGTTTAAAATTGTGCATCAACCCCGCATGTTCCATCCATCCATCCATCCATTTTCTGGACCGTTTAATCCTCACTAGGGTCGCGGGGGGGTGCTGGAGCCTATCCCAGCCGTCTTCGGGCAGTAGGCGGGGGACACCCTGGATCAGTTGCCAGCCAATCGCAGGGCACACAGAGACGAACAACCATCCACGCTCACATTCACACCTAGGGACAATTTAGAGCGTCCAATCAGCCTACCATGCATGTTTTTGGAATGTGGGAGGAAACCGGAGCACCCGGAGAAAACCCACGCAGGCCCGGGGAGAACATGCAAACTCCACACAGGGAGGCCAGAGCTGGAATCGAACCCGGTACCTCTGCACTGTGAAGCCGACGTGCTAACCACTGGACTACCGGGCCGCCCACCCCGCATGTTAGATTTGTTTATTTGAAAGGGGACAGTGCTACTGTATTTCTCAAAACACATGAAAAATAAATCGTGGTTTGAAATGATGAGATCCCACAAACGTAGACCAGGATAAAAGATGAAACAAAAGTGTTGATTTACAGAAAAGTGGAATATCGACAAAGTACAAACAAAAGTCGCTGCCAACAAAAAAGCCAGGAAACCACCGATTAAACATCAAGTGCTTGCATGAGGCAAGGTAATAGTTCAACCAGAATACACCAGAAAAAAGAAATGGCAAGAGAATTCAACCACACGAAAACCAAAACTGAGATGGAAATACCGCGTCGATTACTAGCGGTTGGTTGCTTGGATCCTCAATCAAAAAAGGTTGGGCACCCCTGCTGTACGCCATACATGAAGGAACTACAACTAATACTGAAACGTAATAAACTAAACTAAGACAAAGCCTTTTCCGCTAAATAAGGTGAATTAATCTGCTCTGAAAACATATTCAAATGAACTGAATTCAAAAATCAAATGATGTAATGAAAAATCCAAAACTTTGACACCCCTGGTCTGTGTAGGCTTCTTTATTTGCATGATCCTACAAGTCATAAAAATGAACAACAATCTTTTTGGTGCTTCACATATACATGCGCATAGATGCACTTGAGTGGCATTGTTTGATGTCGTCCTGAAAGTCCCCGATGGGGTTACGAAGACAGATGGTTTCTAGAGGCCGACACACACGAACATAAATACGCACGCTTCATTTGTGCCACGTGAATTCATTAAACATGTTTATATTCTTCACACGGGTTTAGTTACTCTCACGTTTAGGTGCTTTTTGATTTAAATACTACAACTGTTTTAATTTGGCCAGAGGAGACTTCTGTTCCACTCCACCGTATACCCGCGCATCACTCAATCAAAATTTGGTTTCTCTCGTTGCTTTCTTGGCATTTTTATTTCCCTCCCTTTGTCTCTTATTCGTCCTTGGGGGTTTGCAAAGCCAGATCGAGCCAGTGGTAGGTGTTAATTAGGCAGTGGGGAAGAAGGGAAAGAAATGGAAGAATGGCAGGGAAGGGCCGATGATGACAGCGAAATCAAGGTCCAATCACGTTTGCGACGTGACCACCGGAGCCAGACGGATACACAAGGTTCATGTACCTAATGGTTCAATTATGAACCATAATTGAACCATTAGGTACATGTAAGCACTGTTTATGGTTACAAAAGGTACATAAATTGTCTAGATTGGCAAAGGAAACTTGGCCTATGTGAATGCCTTTCGGACAAACCCACTGTTGCACGGAATGTAGTTTAAAGAAATATCGTAGCGTTTGTAATCTTGTCCAAGGCCAGCACCAGGGTAACCTTACGCACTTCAAACAAATTCTCAACATTTCCTGTGAAAAAATGATGAAATAAATACAGCTGCTGTTTGTGTAACTTTTTTGGCTACTATTTGGACATATTGTGGCATTCAATTCAGAAATTTTTTTCATTGTACAGTAACGTGGTTGGGAGGGTAACTTCTAAAATGTATTCCGCTGCAGTTACTAGTTACCTGTTAGTAATGTAATCCTTATTTCATTATGACTATTTTATTATTGTTCTTGACGTTTGGTTTTCGCCTCATTGAACTTTTGACATTTTGTTTGTGTATTCTCTGTGTTTTTGCTAACGCATTGTTTTTCCTAGCTCCTTGTGACCAGTGATTTCTGTTTATTCTTTGTTCTCTGGAACCAAATATTTTTGTTGTCGCATTTTGCCCGGGCCTGCATTTCTGGGATCCAAAAACATTATTCGGTTCGGTTCTGAACCTAACAGTTAATACATCCTGAACACCGCTCAATGTGCATGGTTGTACAAGTAAGTAACACTACGTGCACAACAACAGTGTACGTTTCTTGAAAACGGACTGTACTGCCAGATTTTTGGATTGAGGTATTTGTCGTTTATTTTTTTTTTTTTTAATCTTTCATCCATGTTATTGTTTTTATACCTAAAATCTTGATCGGTCAGGATGTACAATATATAGTCATCGGTTTATATTGTAAAACTTTGGCCTTGGAGCATTTAGCAAAAACATCTCTTGTGTTATCATTCATCCATTTTCTAATCCGCTTATCCTCACGAGGGTTTGTATTATCATATTGACTAAATTAATAATATTTAAATATTGATCCTAATATCAATGATAAACTGTATGTCAATTGTATCATTTCATTTCCTTACCCAATGGGAATTGATGATCGGTAAGGAGTTAGAGCAAGCTCGATAATTGAGTCGGCTTTACAGAGTTGTCTTCAATTCTCATGCCTAGATACTGAATTGGCTAGTTACACACTAAATCTCTGTGCTACAATCACTCACACTGGGCCAAATACTTACAGTATATGACACCTGAGTGTCACACGCATGAGCAGGCTGCCTGACGGCTTTGACTGTTTTCTACGTATTGCAAAAACAAAGGACGCCGACAGCCGTTAAGATTGTGCGGGCACACTAATTCACAATTTAAGCCACCGCAGAGTTGTACGATGTTAGTGAGCGTGCTCTGTGTGCTGAAAAAGTAGGCACACATGCAGATAATGAGAAACATGTTATTTTGAAGATTAATTAGTTGTCCGTAATGTCGAGAGTTGGACTGATTTCAGCCTCACAGGCTTGCTGGAAGATCGCGAGGGTTTGCATCTGTGATATAGTGTCTTTCTTACCGCTATATGCACAACTGCCTGAGAGGATGAGGCGTCTATAGGGGTGAGGTGTTTATAAGAGGCTTAGGTTCACCACACACTTGGCGTTGCAACTAAAACCTACTGAACTATGTGTGCGGCGTTCAGGAATTGGTTTTATGAAGTATTATCAACTACTTTAAAGTGTTGGAAATAGTTGGAGAGCAAATCTGTTTACTCCCGTGAGCGCCTCAACCGTCTGAGAAGTATCATAAAACTCTGCGGGAGCCATGCAGCAGTTTGCCACCTCAAGATTGAAGGTCTGGATGTTTTTTGGATAATTAATGAAAATAGTTACCTTGTATACATTTAATCCCTGACTTTATACAAAAATAAAATAATATTTAAAAAAAAAATTGATAGGTACAGTATCATGCTTTAGTGCAGAAGGAACAGGTCAGCTAAGAAAGTAAGTCTTTACTGATGTACAGTCAGTTCTACCCAATTAATCTGCTTGGTCTGTCATCAGTTGTATTTATTTTGTCACTCAATGGTTATAAGAATTTTGAAAGAGAGTTAGGGAAGATAACACTGTTCAGCAGCAAATTTTAATCAGAGACACCTTCATGTATCCCAAAGCTTTTGTTTTTTGGTGGGGGGGGGGATAAGGGGGCGTGCGGGGATGGGGGGTCACTCAAAAAAAGTACT
Organism: Hippocampus zosterae; assembly: GCF_025434085.1. Taxonomy (NCBI): domain Eukaryota; kingdom Metazoa; phylum Chordata; class Actinopteri; order Syngnathiformes; family Syngnathidae; genus Hippocampus; species Hippocampus zosterae. The sequence goes on from NC_067451.1 coordinate 26,563,019, forward strand.
TTTTTCCCTTGGGTTTTGCCATATTTTCTGTTTTTGTTTTTAATTTTGAGATATAAAAGTTTCCACAATGCAGATATTGTTGAAAACACAAGTAATTGTTTGCCGCTCAGTGGGGTAGGGTCTTTACTAATTCTCCATAACATACAAATGGATGCACACCACTCTGCAGTGTGAGAAGAGGTGTCTGGACCACGAATTACCGCAGAATGATCATCATATTTACTACTGAGCAGGAAGTTCCATTACAACATCTCAGAGTCCGTTGTTAAGACTCCGCCCTTTATGGAATTTGGATACATTCAAAGGTGTTGCCTCTTTATATGGCAACAAAGGGAGTAACAGATTCAAATGGACTCAGAAACAAGGTCTTTTTTCCAAAAACACTGTAAATCCATTTGGATTATTCTCATAAATTACCCCCAAATTACCTGACCCATAAATTTGACATGTTTTGAATACCATGAATGAAATGATTGGTTCAGTCTGACCATGTCAAACAAAGGAGAATAAGAGTAATTACACAATTACACAAAAAGACAATTATTTTTCGTGTTTTGGAGAGCTTCTTGATTCTACTTTTGTGAATAATATCTATCCATTTAGGTTTAGCACTTTTTATGTATCTATGTAATAATTAACAATTAATAATGATAATAATAATAACAACATTTCAGTGTTGTTACTAAGAGCTGATTGTATAGAGTTAGTTATCGGTCATAAAGAAGCAATCATCTGCTGTTTTTTGTGAGGAGAATTAAACATTACCATTCGGACAAAATTACTCATCTGTTTCAAATGGACAATGCACCTGACAGTTAAGATTACACAACAGTTAAAATTTAGTCAACATATGCATTGTTCATCTCTTCAGTTTGCCATTAATTTTCCTCCTGCTGCCACTTCCAATCCATTGAATCTGAAGATATGTGCAACTATGGTCACATGGGGATGAAGCTGCATGAAGATGGTCTTCTAGTTTTTACCTTTATGGTTAGAATTTTCTTTGTAAACTTCTAAGACAACTCTCTACTTGGCTTGCTCTGGTCCGTGTGTGGTGCGGTACACACCATGTCACCAAAAACACAGTGCCTACTTTCATCCCTTTCTAGTAGCTTTATTTTTGCCTTAGCCTATTTCAGGAGTTTTTTTAATCATTAAAAACAATGTCTGATTTTCATTTGCTAATTTTAAATGATGTTCCAATTGAAACGATTCCTGTGACCACATATGTAATTACTGTACTGTGAAGGCCACTTTTTCAAAGTAAGGACTGGGTGTCACAAGTCGTTCCCTCCAGTGCTACTGCAGCAGAGTCGACCCATCATTCATTTTTAGTTTGTATAACCACATGGGCTCAGCATTACTTTGCTAAACCTTTAAAGCACTACAAGGAGTAGTTACGTCCTGAGTAAAAACTTTATTGTGCCAACAAGAATCCTTATGTTCTGCTTGCAATCAACTTTCGAGGCTGTGAGCGTTGAGGAACATTATTCTGTGGAAACGAGTACACGACTGTCACTAGTCTTTTTTTTCCCCCTTCAGAAGAGAAGGAACATCTTTTAAATTTTATTTTAACTTACTGGCCTACCCTTTTTCATTTTGCTCTCGGCCGTATCATTTCATAATGTAGTATGAGACAATTTCACATGATCCCTGGCATGAATTTTACTTATCCTTTTTTTTTTTTTTCGCTATTCACATTAAATCTGAAATATTTTTTTTTATGCTGTCCGATAAAACTACAACTCTCTTTAGATTGTCCCCATTTATGCAATCTTTTTCTGTATTGAATGAATACCATTTATCATTCTGGGGCAAGGATTCTCACTTTGATGTTTATACAGTATTGGCTTCATCTTCTAGGTCACCATATGTCAATATTTATCTCGGGCATGTTTGCTGCATTGAAATGATTTGAGGCTTGTGGTTTGCAAACTTCAGTGAAATACTTCAAATGTCAGAGATGAGAAGGTCATTTTACAAAACCATATGAAACAATCTTGTTGTGCAAATCAAATTACACGGCACGGCTTTTGAAAATCATGGATATTAAGAATTCACCTACGACTGAGCCATATTCATTCGGTAGTTTTGTCTCGACCATTGTCAATGACTAACCAGTGAAACATTTGGAGACAAAAGAGACTCGGGACACTTGGCAAAAACTAAAGGACTGGTCTCGAAGCTGAGTCAGAGTTGGAGTTTTAAATCAGATCAAACTACAAACGCCCCAAAATTGTTGAGCATCGCTTGCATACTGAAAAGTTTTCCGGATAGATTTTTTCTCGCTCAGTTGCTATTCAAAAATAGGATGTGAGAACATATACAGAGAAAAATGTGTGTATACAGATTTTATTATATATATACAGTATATATATATAAATCCTCATCTCACCCCTCGGGTGGTGTCCGTCCCTCATTCAGCTCCGGTCCTCTACCAGAGGCCAGGAAGCTTGAGGGTTCTGCGCAGTATCCTTGCTGTTCCCAGCACTGCACATTTCTGGACTGAGATGTCCGACGTTGTTCCCGGGATCTGTTGCAACCACTCATCTAGTTTGGGGGTCACTGCCCCGAGTGCTCCGACCACCACAGGCACGACTGTCACCTTTACCTTCCAGGCTCTCTCCAGCTCCTCTCTGAGCCCTTGGTATTTCTCGAGTTTCTCATGTTCCTTCTTCCTGATGTTTCCATCACTTGGGACCGCTACATCCACTACAACGGCTTTCCTCTGCCCTTTATCTATGATCACGATATCTGGTTGGTTCGCCATTACCATCTTGTCAGTCTGGATCTGGAAGTCCCACAGGATCTTCGCTCTGTCATTCTCCACCACCTTCGGAGGTGTTTCCCATTTTGACCTTGGGGTTTCCAGTCCATACTCCGCACAGATGTTTCGGTAGACTATGCCAGCCACCTGGTTATGGCGTTCCATGTAGGCTTTCCCTGCCAGCATCTTACACCCTGCAGTTATGTGTTGGATTGTCTCAGGTGCCTCTTTGCACAACCTACACCTTGGGTCTTGTCTGGTGTGGTATATCTGGGCCTCGATGGCTCTGGTGCTCAAGGCCTGCTCCTGAGCAGCCAGGATGAGTGCCTCTGTGCTGTCCTTCAGGCCAGCCCTCTCTAGCCACTGATAGGACTTCTTTAGATCAGCCACTTCAGTTATGGTCCGGTGGTACATCCCGTGTAGGGGCTTGTGCTCCCATGATGGTCCCTCTTCCAGCGCCTCATCTTCTGTTCCCCATTGTCTGAGACATTCTCTGAGTACGTCATCCGTTTGAGCCTTCTCCTTGATGTATTCATGGAGCTTGGATGTTTCATCCTGGACAGTGGCTCTCACACTCACTAGTCCCCGGCCTCCTTCCTTTCGGCTTGCGTACAGTCTCAGGGTGCTGGATTTGGGATGGAACCCTCCATGCATGGTTAGGAGCTTTCGGGTCTTAACGTCCGTGATCTGAATCTCTTCCTTTGGCCACCTTATTATTCCTGCAGGGTATCTGATCACTGGCAGGGCATAGCTGTTTATTGCCCGGGTCTTATTCTTGCCATTGAGCTGGCTTCTTAGGACTTGCCTCACTCGCTGGAGGTATTTGGCCGTAGCCGCTTTCCTTGTTGCCAGTTCGAGGTTGCCATTGGCCCGGCGCCACATCCAAGATGGCGCCGGGCAATGGCGACATGGTGCTACGCTGTGCAATAATTTGGCTTTTATTTTCTGTTATCTGGACTAAATCGTGTCAGTGTTTTCACTATACTAGGGAGGATTTACTCAAGCATCGATACAGTTCTGGTGAGTTGCCTCACTTTGCCCTAGAAGCTCGTATTTTGATCGAGGAAATCCTGTCCGAGTCTCCAGAACCCAGCCAGTCTACTCGTAGAATACGACCCGTTAGCCGGCGGAGGCGGGGATCGAGAGGGGGTGCGCTGGTGAAACTCCGGAAACGTAATTCCCGTGCCCCTCTACCGAGCATCATGCTGGCAAACGTGCAATCGCTGCGGTACAAGATGGACGAGCTAATCAGCCTCATGGACTCGCGACAGGACTTCAGAACATGTAACGTTTTTTGTATCACCGAAACCTGGTTAGAGTCAAAGATACCCGACGCCGCTGTTACACCCCCCGGATTCGCCTTGTTCAGATTCGATCGTGAATTTGACCAGGTCAACAAAAGCAAGGCCGGTGGTGTGTGCTTTTTGATCAACGAGTCCTGGTGCACCGATACAAAGGTTATTTCTAGGTCGTGTACTCCGGAACTTGAATGCCTCACCATTCGCTGCCGTCCCTTCTATTTACCACGAGAGTTCCCTTCAATTCTACTGACAGTTGTCTACAGCGAACCCAAAGCCGACACCAAGAAGTCAATGAACCAGCTCGCTGACGTCATCGCGAACAATGAGACCGCGAATCCAGGGGCTATTTCTATAATTGACGGCGACTTTAATCAATGTAATCTCCGTAAAACTCTTCCAAAGTTCTACCAGCACGTGACTTGCCCAACTCTGGGGCCGAATACCCTCGATCACTGCTACACCACGATAAAGGACGCCTATCAGTCACTGCGACGTGCCCCCCTCGGTACCTCTGACCATGCCTGTGTCCACCTCATCCCGACGTACAAATCTCAATTCAAGCGTGAGAAACCATTCAAGAGGACAGTCCGGCAGTGGACGTCCAATGCCATTGATCGACTCCGTGGATGTTTTGAATGCACGGACTGGGATGTGTTCCTAGAAAATGCGACCCTGGATGAGTGTACCGAGGCGGTGACTGATTACGTCACATTCTGCGAGGATTTATGCGTCCCCATCAAGGAAGTGACCGCTTATCCGAATCAGAAACCCTGGTTTGGCGGTGCCCTCAGGCGCGAATCACGTGCTCGTCAAACAGCCTTTCAGTCTGGAGATGCGGCCGCGTACAAAGCATCAAAGTATCGGTTCAAGTCCGCCGTCAAAACCGCCAAACGCGACTATGCCAGGAAACTCGAGGATTCCCTCGAGTCTACAAATAGTCGCGACCTCTGGCGGGGAGTGCGGAAAATAGCGCCGTACAAGTCTGGCGGCAACAAGAACTCTGATCCTGACGACCCAACTCTACCTGATGAGCTGAACAGGTTCTACAGCCGGTTTGAAAAGTCAATGCCAAAGCCTAATACCAGCGATGAACCCGAAGATCCTGATCGTCTGAAGATTTCTACTACTGACACCGTGAAGCAGTTTAAACGCGCAAACGTCCATAAAGCGACGGGTCCCGACAAAGTCTCGAACCGTCTCCTCAAGATGTGCGCACAGCAACTCGGTGGAATCTACACAGAAATCTTCAACTGGTCACTTCGTCTTTGCAAAGTTCCTGCACTTTTCAAAGCATCTGTCATCATTCCCGTACCAAAACGCTCGCCGATAACTACTCTAAACGACTTCCGCCCAGTGGCTCTGACTTCAAATGTCATGAAGTCTTTCGAACGCCTAGTGAAGGATGTTCTCCAGTCGTTACTACCTCGTTCTATGGACCCGTACCAGTTTGCCAACAAGGCGAACCGGTCAGTAGATGACGCTGTGTCTATAGCGCTTGAGAAAGTGTACCGACATCTTGACAAGAGTACTCCGACCTACTGCCAACTTCTTTTCATAGACTTTAGTTCCGCCTTCAACACAATTCTTCCGTCCAAGCTTTTTACAAAACTTCTAAATTTAGGACTTCCGCTGAACTTGTGTCACTGGATTTATGACTTTCTTTGTCTGAGACCGCAGGTTGTTAAAGTCGGCTCCTCAGTGTCCAGTGAACTAATTCTGAGTACAGGCGCTCCACAGGGATGCTGCCTGTCTCCCCTTCTGTATTCCCTGATGACACATGATTGCGTGGCCTCATTTACTGATTGTCACTTCTTTAAATTTGCCGATGACATCACCGTTGCTGGGTTCATTGTGGCCAGTGAGCGCGACTACCGCCGCCAGGTCGACGAACTGGTGATGTGGTGCACCGAGAACAATCTCGAGCTCAATGTCTCGAAGACGAAGGAAGTAATCGTCGACTTCCGTCAGGACAATCCGAAGAAACCCTTGGCTCCTCTGGAGCCGATGGTTATCAACGGCACGGACGTCGAAATCGTTGAAACCTTCAAGTTCCTGGGAATTCACATCTCTAGTGACTTGACCTGGTCGGCGCATGTCGGCCACTGTGTAGCAAAAGCTCAGCAAGGCATGTTCTTTCTGCGACGCTTGAGGAGCTTCGGGGTCGGCCAGCGCATTCTGACCAAATTCTACCGGGCGGTGATCGAGAGCGTTTTATCGCTCTCGATCACGGTCTGGTTTGGTCGTGCAACGGTCGACGACCGGCGCTTGCTCGAGCGAGTCGTTAAAACCGCTTCCAGAATTATCGGTCATGATGTAACGTCTTTGGACGAGATTTATGTTCAGCGCTCACTGCGGAGAGGTCATTCAATCACACAAGATGACTCTCATCCTGCTAACGAATTTTTTGAAGAACTTCCATCCGGTAGAAGATACAGATCGATACTTGGTAAAACTAGTCGCCATCGCGAAAGTTTTTTCCCTAATGCAGTTCGTCTCCTGAACAAAGATTTAATCACAGCGTGTTTTAAGCATTTTAAGCATTGACTAGTCCAGTAATGTAATGTTTGATCCTAGCAATTTATGCATGCGTCCGCACCTGTTGAATTCTGTTATGTGTATACATATATAGCTAATAAATGATGATGATGATGATGATGGCTTGTGGTATACCAAGGTACTTGTAGCTGTCCTCAATGTCTGTTATTGTTCCTTCAGGGAGTGAGACCCCTTCAGTGCGGACTACCTTTCCTCTCTTAGTCACCATCCGACTACATTTCTCAAGCCCGAATGACATCCCGATGTCGCTACTGTAGATCCTGGTTGTGTGGATCAGGGAATCTATGTCCCTTTCGCTCTTAGCATACAGCTTTATGTCATCCATGTAGAGGAGGTGACTGATTGTAGCTCCATTTCTGAGGCGGTATCCATAGCCTGTCTTGGTGATTACTTGGCTTAGGGGGTTCAGTCCTATGCAGAACAGCAGTGGGGAGAGTGCATCACCTTGGTATATGCCACATTTGATGGACACTTGGGTAAGTGGCTTGCCATTGGCTTCAAGTGTGGTTTTCCACATCCTCATCGAGTTCGCAACGAAGGCTCTTAGGGTCCTGTTCACCTTATACAACTCCAAGCATTCAGTGATCCATGTATGTGGCATCGAGTCATAGGCTTTCTTGTAATCAATCCAAGCTGTGCACAGGTTGGTACGTCGGGACCTGCAGTCTTGTGCGACTGTTCTGTCAACCAGGAGCTGATGTTTGGCTCCTCTGGTATCTCTACCAATGCCCTTCTGTGCTTCGTTCATGTATTGATCCATGTGTCCACTTATCTTAGCCGCAATGATGCCTGACATCAGCTTCCATGTTGTGGAGAGACAGGTTATTGGCCGATAGTTGGATGGGGCTGCACCCTTCGAGGGATCCTTCATGATCAGGATCGTTCGCCCTTCGATTAGCCATTCTGGGTGAGTCCCATCCCTCAGCAGCTGGTTCATTTGTACTGCTAGGCGCTCATGGAGTGCTGTGAGTTTCTTTAGCCAGTAAGTGTGGACTATGTCCGGGCCTGGTGCTGTCCAGTTCTTCATATCTGAGACTCTTTCCTGTATGTCTGCCACTGTTATGGTAACCGGGTTCTGTTCAGGGAGGTTGCTGTGTTCCTCTCTCAGGGTCACCAGCCATTGTGCACTGCTGTTATGTGCAACCTCCTTCTCCCATATGCCTTTCCAGTACCTTTCAGTTTCCAGTCTTGGTGGGTCAGCTCTGTCGTTAGGACCCTGCCACTGAGCGTACACTTTCGCAGGTTGTGTTGCGAACAGCCTGTTTATTCGTCTGGCCTCATTCTCTTTCGTGTACCGCTTTAGGCGACTGGACAAGGCTTGGAGCCTTTGTTTGGCAGTTTCGAGTGCTTCAGGTATGGTCATCTGGATGTACCTCTCGGGTATCGGCCTTTTCATCACACCTCTCTGGGCCTCCGTCAATTGACTCACATCTTTCCGGGCCGCCTTGATCTTAGCCTCCAACCGTCTTTTCCATGGTGGGTAACGTATCTCATGGCTTCCATGGTTGCTCTTATAGCCCAGAGTCTCCAGGATCACTGATGCTGAAGCGTATATCAGCTCATTGGTTTCTGTGATCGTTACGGTAGGGATCGCCCTCAGTGCTGCATTCACACTTGCTATGAGACTTTCAGATGGTACTTCACATAGCCGTTGTAATCGGTTTCTAGGTTGCCCAGCTTTCATTCTCGCCATGATCTTAGCTTTCAGGTCAGTTGCTGCCTCACTCAGCATTTCATTCATTGGGGCTGACCACCCAATCTCATCATCTGCATTCATTGGGGCTTGCCTCCCAATCTCTTGTATGACCTCCTCCTCTGATCTGGCAGCCTGGGGCCCTTCACCATGGAACCTGCGTTGTGCCTCATCAATCTCAAGTTGTGACAGCAGTTGCCGTTTGTGGATGTTGGAACACTGAGCTACTAGTTGTTTCGCGGTCAACCGTGACTGTGGGTTTCGAAGTAACCATTTAGCCCACATTCTCTGCATGTAACCCCTCTGACTAGGGTTGCTTGAGTAGTAGCATTCCAACAGAGCCATGTTATCGCATCTCGCCCATCTCCGCTTTGTTCCAGTAGCCCATTTTTCATTAGGGTGCTCTGGTTCCCCAGCACCTGACGCAGACCTTGTTTGGCCGGGCGACGTCTGAGCCGGCATGTCATTCGTTTTATTGTCTCTCATCATTGTATGAGGTAGGCATTAGCGTGAAGGATCTTGCCCAAGGACCCACACTGGATGGTGTTATGTGCTCATTTTTGCCCCAAGCGGGATTCGAACCACCGTCTCCCCGTATGCCAAACCGATGCCTTACCAATCCAGCCGCTATATATATATATATATGTATATATATATATATAATATATTCATTCATTCATCTTCCGAACCGCTTGATCCTCACTAGGGTCGCAGGGGGTGCTGGAGCCTATCCCAGCTGTCTCCAGGCAGTAGGCGGGGGACACCCTGAATCGGTTGCCAGCCAATCACAGGGCACACAGAGACGAACAACCATCCACGCTCACACTCACACCGAGGGAATGTGGGAGGAAACCGGAGAACATGCAAACTCCACACAGGGAGGCCGGAGCTGGAATCGAACCCGGTACCTCTGCACTGTGAAGCCGACGTGCTAACCACTGGACTACCGGGCCGCCCCTATATATATATATATATATATATATATATATATATATATATATATATATATATATATATATATATATTTTTATATATATATTTTTTTATTTGTTAATTTCTACATTTTGTCCAAACATGACTGACGATTTCGGAGTATGTGAACAGCAAAATCTTCTGCTCCTCGACTACCACCATCAGCACGTGGATATGAAGAAATTTAAATCTCACATTTTCCTAAAACCACCACGGATAAAAACCTGAAGTAGGAGAACCAAGAGAAAGCTATAGCATTTCAAATGTGCCCATTATGTGAGTTTATTTTGACCAGGATGATTTTCGGACAAAAACCTCATGCAATTATGCCGTTATGAAGCCAAATGTGAATCCAAGGTGGAAGTTGTACCGTGCCATCCATCCACACAATTGTGTCTTTTCTTGCTAACTTTGCATTGCCTGCCATTGAAAACCATTCTTTGTTAAGGAGAAACATTAAAAAAAAAAAAGAAAGATAAACAAATTAGCTCAGTTGGAGTGTAGACACTGCTTTAGTGGCCAAGCCGAACTATCATCAGTCATGTGATCATCAGTCAATCAGTCTGACATATTTTAACCGTGCTCCGGTCTTTCCCAGTAAAATAAGGCCAAATATTGTGACAGTGTGGACCAGATATTTCAGATCATAATGTAAATGCTAAATAATGTTTGCAGTACCAAAGTAAACCTTGCTCAACTTAAGTTGCAAAGCTTTGTGATTGTGGGTCTCTAAACCTGGACACTCTGAGTTTACCTTCTGTGCCTGAAAATGCTTGCTACTTCCTAGATGTTCGGCAACAGGTCTCCCATGTTAAACATTCATTCATTCATTCAAAACGCCGTAGCTTAGGTTCTGACGAGAACAAGCCTTCAGAATATATGCCTGTCCGAAAGGCTTTACACCGGTTCCCACTCAGTTGCAGCATAGATTTTAAAATTCTGTTACTGGTCTGTAAGTGGCCTTTGAGTCGTTAGCACGTCCTCCTCACCGTGCAGAAGTGCAGGGTTCGATTCCCGGCCCCGGCGTTGCTGTGTGGAGTTTGCATGTTCTCCCTGTGCCTGCGTGGGTCTCCGGTTTCCTCCGACATTCCAAAAAACATTCACATCCGGTTATGGGAACACTCTAAATTTTCTCTAGGTGTGAATGTGAGCGCAGATGTTTTTTTTTTTTGTCTCGCTGTGTCCTGCGATTGGCTGATGACACACAAAAAAATTGTTAATGTAAAATAACCCAGTTAGGCTCTGCGGTCTGCAGACTCGTGTCATTTTGTGGAGCCCAGAGTTCAAAGCAAAGATGGTCAGGCAGCATTTAACCTTTATGCTGTCCGCAAATAGCTGCCAATAGAAGTCAAGTCAGCCCCAAGTGTAAATGGTACATTCTTTTCCCATACTTACGATAAAGGTGTTAAAACAATTTCAAAATCATGAGCTCCAAAATCACTGTAAATGCTTCTAAATGATGTACTTTTAATTATGAGAACTGCGTTGAGTGCCCTTGTGCATGAAATGTGTGTGAAATGTGCACTATCCTGCCTTGTGGGAATGTGCTAGATCAGTGGTCACCAACATGGTGCCCGCGGGCACCAGGTAGCCCGTGAAGACCACTTGAGTAGCCCGCCAGTGCCTGGACATTGTGATTTGCTAGTAGAAATTATGATTTAAAAATGCAAACATTGGCAGTACTGTGAGACATTTCGAAACACGATCAAAGTCTGACAATTTAAATCAAGTATTAAAAATAACACATCCTCATATTATTGAAGGTATTTTGGACAAATATGTTATTTCAGACGTGTATCAATTTGGTAGCCCTTCACACAATCGGTACACATGAAGTTGCTCTCACCCTCAAAAATGTTGGTGACACCTGTGCTAGATGTTCTGCCCAGAATATGAACATGACTCTCGCCGCGCTTAGAGACCATATGGCTTAAGGTTACGGCTCAGGTATGCCGTACTACTGCACCGCATGATTTCCACGGCTTCATTTTTCACAAAACACGTGTAGACTCCCCAACCATTGCGATCCCTGCAGAAGACTAGCAGGGCGCTCTGGATGTCTTGAAGATTACAAGATCAGGGAGATTGAGGCGTATAATCCTTCTGCTGTCAGAACATGCACTCCGGCCTCATTCATCCATCCGTTCGTTTTCTATACTGCTTCTCCTGTTCAGGGTCAACCTTATCCCAGTTGACTTTGGGTAAGACAGCAGCAACTTTTCTACTGCTGTTGAAGCCAGCATACCCCCCCCCCCTCCCCACCGATCTCAAACCGGAGATATTGAACATATTGGATTGTTTTGGCTCGACTTCGCACCGTGCATGGTGTACCACGAGGACAAATGAGCACGCAACCAATTGATAATGCCATGCAGCCAATCAGGAAGCGGAAGCGGAAAAACACCAAGGAAGCACGGTGGGGAATCCAAACTCAAACCAGTCATGGTACATGGTGCTTGCGCTGTCTCCACTCCTTTTGACCAATGCCTTTTTTATTCCTGTAAAAGACAAACCAAAAACTATCACCACTGGCCGGTGCTCATCCGCTATGATGGTTTTCTCTAAAGCACAGTTGTCAAACTCAAGGCACGGGGGCCAGACGTGGCCCGCCACATCATTTTAAGTGGCTCGCGAAAGCAAATCAAAGATGACAACTTCCATGATGCTTGCTAAAATCTGTACCAAAAGTTCTAATTTTCAGGCCTAATAAATCTGCGACATATTTTCATCATTTTCTTGTGACCAAAGCATTCATTGCAATAGTTGAATAAAATGTTATTCTTGACTGCTTTATATAGTTTCAGTCAAAACGGCCCTCCAAGTGAAACAGGAATTATGATGTGGCCCGCAACAAAAATGAGTGACACCCCTGCTCTAAAGTCACGTTTATTCTCGAGAGGCTGTGCGAGATTTCCTGTCTGACCTGAAAGTATTCATAAGTGAAAGTGATTTCTGTGTAATGTGCTGATTTGTGTTGCACACCATGTTCAAAAATTTAATCCTCGTGATTTTTTTTCCCTTCTCATATTTGGGGTCTCTCAAAATTTGGAGGTCTGATGACAATTTTAAAATCTTGCCGCGTGAACCAGGCTCAGGGCTATACGGGCTTGTGAAGTTTTTACATGAACTCTTTACGAGTTCATTTGTGTTGAAAGCATATATCGATGTCCGCCATGTAAAAGTTGCGCAAAATGCCTGCCTTCGCTCTCTGAGACATATTAGGACCGCATCTACTCGAACAGCTCTGATGCATTAGTTTATGGTATGCCTCGTGTCTGTGTTTAAGGTTAGTCATTCCAAGTACTACAAGGCAGCCACCAGAGTCGTATGGACTGATGAGATCTAGGATGAACCTCTACCAAAGTATGGCGAAAGAAAGGACCCGCTGATGACTACTATAGTGACCAACCAATCCACACAGATAGATTTCAATCTGCACCCTAACCTGAACCTTCCCATTTTTCAGGCAAATCTGTTAAAAATCTGGAGGCACCACCGGATCTGTCTAACTTGTACTTGTTCTAAAATGTTACTACCTCATAGACCTCGGTGAGATTGACGGGCAAGGTTTGCCAAGAGTCATTCAGTTTAGCTTCCTCCATGGAGAGATTTTCACTTGGCTTTTTTGAAGTATTAATCCCAGCAACATTAAGTCACATTTTTGCCGGCAGTGATCCTTTCCTCAAAGGCATTTATTTATTTAAATCAGTCTTTGCAGAATATTACTTTGAGCAAGTCGGCGACTTTCAGATGCATCAGTAAAAATATACAATTAAATAACATTAAATAGCGGCCCGGTAGTCCAGTGGTTAGCACGTTGGCTTCACAGTGCAGATTCCAGCTCCGGCCTCTCTGTGTGGAGTTTGCATGTTCTCCCAGGGCCTGCGTGGGTTTTCTCCGGGTACTCCGGTTTCCTCCCACATTCCAAAAATATGCATGGCAGGCTGATTGAACACTCTAAATTGTCGCTAGGTGTGAGTGTGAGCGTGGATGGTTGTTCGTCTCTGTGTGCCCTGCGATTGGTTGGCAACCGATTCAGGGTGTCCCCCGCCTACTGCCCGGAGACAGCTGGGATAGGCTCCAGCACCCCCCGCGACCCTAGTGAGGATCAAGCGGTTAGGAAGATGAATGAATGAATAACAGTAAATAAAAATAAAAAACGGATTTTAAGTAAACCATGTGTTTGGACAGCAAGGGTGTACTTTCCCTTTCTGGTCAGAATTGCTCACATTTGGGGCCAGCGTGACACAAATAAAGATCAACTTTTGGAAATGTTGGGATTCTACTATTTTTTCAGAAACCATCCATTTGACTAGCCATCACAGATCATTAATCAGTCAAAGCCCGGTAATGCCAAGACTTTCTCATGTTGCCTCAGGCACTTACTTGCATTTCTTAGTTGGTCATCTTCTCTTGACTCATTTAACATGCATAAAGCATCAGAGTGTTTTATTGGGGTTGGGAAGTAATCCAGAGCCCCATATTCAAGTTTTACTACACAAATATATCTGGAGTCAGACTTGCAGCAAATCACCTGTTCAACCCACCACCTCGCCCATCCTCCTCTTGTGAGATACTGTACTGTATATCAGTAATAACCTCCTAATCAAACAGATATACACCACACTTATTTCAGCGTGTGTTTTTCAAAATGTAATCTGAGATCTTCCTTTTTTTCTGAAAGGGGCACATTGCTGAAAATGTAAACCACTCAATAAGACCTCTCCATTTTCCGATCCGCTTTATCTTGACAAGGGTCGCGTGGCGTGCTGCAGCCAGTCCCGGCTGTCTTTGGGCAGTAGGCAGGGGATGCCCTGAACTGGTTGCCAGCCAATCGCAGGGTACACAGAGACCAACAACCATTCATGCTCACAATTACGCCCAGGGTCAATTTGGAGTGTTCAATCAGCCCGCCATGCATGTTTTTGGAATGTGGGAGGAAACCGGAGTACCTGGCAAAAACCCACGCAGGCATGGGGTGAACATGCAAACTCCACACAGGAAGGCCAGATCCTGCACCTCCGCACTGTGAGATCGATGTGTTAACCACTGGGCCACCTGGCCGCCACCGGTTCTCGAATATAGAGACCCCCTCTCCCGCCCTCAAAACAAAACAAAACAAAACAAACCAATCATCCTATATCTAGATTTTGCATGATTTTTGGGGGGATAATGGCAGGGGGATTCCATATACTTATAAATATATTTTTTCCGACCGAACTCTTTTGCAGAGCTACGCTGAATACATACACATGGACATTCATAATTAAGGTTTTATAGCGAGTGCTGGTTGTGCCTCAGCTGTAGTGCAACTTGATGTTTTCCACCTGACTGGGGCGATGGTGGATATGCTTGTTTGCTTGGCCTTCTGAAAAATGACCGGAGAGAGAGCATGTATTGTGACTGAATGCAGAGTGGAAGATTAGTTTTGGGGCGCAGAAATGAGAGAGGGAGTGTAACGGCAGTGTTTGGCAGTGTCTCACCTGCATACATAAATTTGCCTGCCTGTGACATTGCTGATGTAACATTGTGCATGTAACGTGTGTGTGTGTGTGTTCATGTGTGAGTTAAACAGGTTGGGGCGAGTGTGTATAGCATCCACGTGTGTGTTTCCATCACCAAACCCATCTGAAAGGTTGCCTTGGCAACAGGGTGACTGAAGTAAATGAGTGTCCTGGCTCTGCTGGGGGATTGTGGGAAAGCAATATGCCAACGTTCCGCCCCATTAGTTTGACGGACAGGCCGTTTGGCCAATGAGAGGTCAACTGGCAAGGGCAGCCGTATTAGTATTCTGCAGGAGGAACCTCAGGATTGGTTTTACTCTCATGTCAATCTACCTGTGTGTTGGACTGTGTGCAAAGGTGGGAACTGGAGCTTTGCGGAAGGTAATGCTCATCCTGGCATGCAACACCGCAGGCGGTGTGTGTGTAGTTGGTATGTCCTGCCTTGGTGGATTTCAGGCTTCTTGCCAGCTAAGCGTATTGCCAATTATCACCTCTCTGTCGCCCCTTTCTTCGACTCCCTTGCCACCCCCTTCAGTCAATACCAAGCCAGTGGGACATGATGAGACCTAAACTGGCCACTGGGCCTTTAAATATAGATGCCAAAAACGCTCATGTCTCTCCACCTTTTTGTACCCATCTATTCATCCTTCATTTCCATTCTCTCTTAATATAAATAAACATTCATCTCATGCCTTGTTTATTTTTGTACACCTGCATTTCATCCCCTTCCAAGCCCCTTTGTCTCTTTCCAGCCATGCCCCTCAATCCCTCTTGTCTTTTGTGCGCCCCTCTCCATCGGCCCATTGTTTATTCTTCATATCCCAATCACTTCTCTGCATCCCAGGGGGACCAACCTTCGGTTGTATGAAATGTTGAAGCGAGATTTTGAATGAATTCAGATTTATTTTTATATTTAAATATGGAAATGAATTTAACGCTGTGTAAAAGATTTTAGTGACTTGTAATTATAAACTCAATTCATGGTAATGTGTTGATGTCTGTTCACGGCATTAGGTGAAGCCAATTATGGCCGATTAGCAACTAGTTCATCTGGTTCATTTGCATGCAAAGAAGTCACTGAGGTATGAACAACCAGACTTCTTTGACACTGTGGTCATGCTAATTTGATATGTGCTCAACCAAGGAATATATCAATAACAGTGCATTTATCAAGTTCAGTATGACGGTAAACAGACACAACATTTCCCCAGGCAATGGAACGTCTGAAGCCTTATGAATGCTGCGATGCCTTTTTTTTTATACACAGCAATGTTTCAGGATTGATGAAAAACAAAACTTACCTCTAATGTTTACCTTACGAAGCAACAAATCTGAGACCAAAATCCAATTTATTACTGATTGCTGCAAACCATAACCCTATAGCTGGTCAATAAATAATTCAGTATTTCACCATCGACATCGGAAGGTTCCGGACAGAATTGTACTCCAGAAATGTGACAAAAAAGCTGATTTACAAAAATTAGGTCACAAGACCGAGAAAGTACAACAAAGGATGCTGGTAAAACACCAGGGAAACAAAACAACCCAAAACACTTGCACAAAGAAAGGACAAAATATCAACGAAAATAATTTGTCAATAAATTGACAAGACAAAACAAAACTGAATATGATACAAAAAATGTTAAATATAATTACAACAAGAAACTACTTATAAAGGTAAGTGCAAAAAACATTGGCAAGGTCAAAAACTAAGAGCATAGAACAGGAGTGCTGAATACGTCAATCGTGATCGACCTGTAGCTCGTGCACTGGTGCCAAGTCGATCGCGAGGGATGTAGAGGGGGAAAAACAACCCAAAGTGCGTGTAATTTTAATACGATATATTTTTGTGTTAGTGCACACTCCACCCTTAGCATCCTATCATTCTCACTTTAACCAAAAATATTCAAAAAAATAAAATGGAATAAAAAAAAAATAGCAGGTCACCTTTAACCTATATCACCTGAAGTTGTTAGCGCTCAGCAGTCTGGAATTGAAGCTTGCGATCAGAGCTGCTGCGCTATATATTTAATCGTTATTACTATTATCATTCGGGGTTTGTTTCATGTACAATTCACCAAGGGCACTGGCAAAGAATGAGAATCTGGAGTTCCGGGAGAAGCATTTTAAAACGATACACGTGAGCTATGATTTTTAACACACTGCAAAAGTGAATCCCATGCCTCGGCGTCAGGCCTTGACGAAGGTAGGCAGTGATTTCCTTTTCACAAACTCCTGCGTCTCCTTTATTTTTGTTTCGTTCATATTAGGGGCCATTATGGCTCTATCTCATCAGGATATGCATGTGTAAGTGCCTGCATATGTGCGCGTGTGCGGTAACGGGTCGATCGCGGGAGGTTGGTTGATCGAAAGGTAGATTTCTGGTCAAAAAGGTTTGGGCAGCCCTTGTCTTGAAGAATTCAGTGCTCAGTGGCAAAGCCGTGAGGAAGGATGAATTATCTGACAGAGACATGACAACTTGGAACTCCTAAACTAGTCGGCTCATCAACACTGGTAGTGGGTGTGCACGGTGGAGGGAAGGCCCTCCTCTGTCACCTCCTAGAGACACACAAGAACAGAATCATGGCCCTGATCAATATAAATAGAAATTCCACTCAATAGAATATTGATTAAAAAATAAATCACGAAGTAAACCCCGATTCGGCCCTGTCATTCTGTATGCTGTAAGCAGAGGCTACAGCATGAAATTAGATTTGTGCCGAAATTACAAGCACCTACGAGAAAATGTGCAGCACATAAGCAAGTTTTACTACCGGATATTTTGAATGGCATTTTTCCTCTTGATAGTTGTGTTGTATTTCATTTTTATCTTTAATCAGTTGAATTGTTTTTAATTAGGTCGTTTATTTCATCTTTAAATTGTCCAGTTAATTTGACTTCTTCATAGTTGTTTTAACCTTTCATTTAGTGGTGCAATATTATATTTTGAAATAAAATTACCCACATTCATCTTTTTCCCTCTCAGTCCTTATTTTAAAGAGTTAAAATAATAATGATAACAATAACAATAACAATAATGATAATAATAATAATAAGAAGAAGAATCTACAGGATAACGACTGATATGTAATCCTTACCTGTATATCATGGTACACTTTTCAAAGTGTTTTCCCCACACTGAAAATGTTCATAAGCGATCATCTTGCATCATGAACAGTCCATTTCAATTCAACCTTCACAGCATGATCAGCTTGAGTAAGGAGACAGTCCTTTGGAGCTAATAGCTTATATTGATGATGAGTGTCACAGGCCACCCGTGAAGAGGAATGCACCGACATGGAAGCCAGCTCCTGACAGAGACTGCAGAACCTCAAACACATCAATCATTTGCTTTCCTCGCCTCTTGTGAAGTCCTTCTTCATATCGCAAAACACATTGCAGTGATGGAAGCGTGTTTGAGTGGACGGAATAGCGGGTGGGGACCAAGCAGGGTTACTGCCACTGAGTCCAAGGATAGAATGTATCAGCAGCAAAGGCAAATAGACACTTAGATACAATACATGGATTCAGTCGACTCACTGACTGGAATTCAATGTGTTCTCTCTTCTGTTTGAGGAGTTATTTTCAACTTTCATTATGTATGATATCTAAAACTGTTTCAAGAAGGTCTGAATCAGTGTAGCGTATATCTCCCAAGGACCAGTATCTACACCGATGTCTGGCTAATTATGGGTCTCTGTTTGTATCCAGGCAAAATCAAGTGTCAAGGCAGCGCCTGTGAGCGTCCCCCCTCCCCCTCCCTCGCCCCGCCCCCCGCCCCCTTGTCTCCCATTGGAGATGATAAGTGGAAATAATCCATTCCAGAGTCAAATTGTCACCATCATAAAACCTTCATTAACTCTACAGGAATTTTTAATTAACGTCTTAACGTTCTAAAACAAGTCAGCTGCTGTTAAGGTAAAGACGCGAAAAAAATGTACCGGTAATTAACTTAAATGGCGAAAGATGAAGGCATCATGGAAAAGTGAGTTACATCACAGATAAAATTCATGCATCTCATTTTTTTAAAGTCTGACTTGAAAATTGTATGAAAACAAGTGATACTGGAGGCTTCAGTAAGACCTGACCGCTATGGATGAAGCCGATTGCATTTATTTGGCAGACTGAGATAAGCCATTAATTAGATGGTTAATTAACTATTAGAATGAATAAAATTGTTTCTTTTTTGCTCCCTTAATACTTAAAACAAAAGAAGATATGAATTACAGACAGAACATTTCAATGTTTTACACCATGGTATACGTTGTACTTCCAGTATTTTTCTTTGGAGGAGTGATTTATAGTCATTTAGCTTTGTCGTACTGTAGCTTAGGCCCACTTCAACCTGTTTTCTTTCATAGGTCACCATGATATGCAAACACAATGCATTCCGAGAGGCTTTTCGTAAGTTTCATTGTTCGTTATATATTACGGTTTATTCTATAAGCGTGACCTTGACTTAAAATTTTTGCCCAATACCCCCAAAAAAAATAAAATAAATCGCCTGCCTAAGGGGTTGTATCTTGAAAAATACTCTCAGTCGCATCACACTGTATTTTGAGACTTGGTTTGCTCTCGTCACTAAATCCTTAACAAACAACGACAATACATCAATCACATGTTCCGAAAAGTTCAAGCTATAAGTGTGGATGAAGGGGTTAGATGTCACATGCCCTGTCGATGTCATTCATCTATCGTATCAACTTTCTTGGAGCAGATTTTCTCTCAATGGCAGATGTCACTTAATCCGGGATTTTGCTGTGTTCAGAACGAGACGTGGCGGAATGCTTATGTATCTGTCTTATGTTTTGTGAGTGGTTTAGAGGACCCCAAGTCAAGCCGGATGGTATTGCCAAAGAACTATGCAACACGCACACATCCCTTGAAGGTGCGACATACACACAAACACTAGAACAGAGAAGCAGCTGCCTTTAGGATGCTCCTCTCCTCTTATTCTTTGCTCAGCATGGCACAGCATGACGCGGCCCACCACAGTGTGACACCACATGCCTTATGCCAATTTAAGACAGCTGGCTTTACACCAGGCCACCTGCAGAGACCCAGTTTGGTGAAAACATGCCGTCACCGTCAACTGGTGGTCTGAGCACATCCACTGAGAGATCTTTCTGGAATAGCTGATAGCTGACCAGGGCTCTCGATGTGCAACCTCCCCAGGTGCCTTTTGTCTTGCCTTGTATGATTTGTATTCTGACGATTTTCTTTCATATTTGCTGTACTGTATTTAGTGTCTGGCATTTTTCTCTTCAGTAATCCGTGTTCAAAAGCACTTTGTTACCATATTTAACGTACGGTACGTTTAAGATATGCAATGAAATGACTTCTGGTTAGGCCAATTCCTATTGTACCATTAAGGAATTAGGACATACTGAGGATAATTTAGTTTGTGCAGAAAAATCACAAAATCCCAATTACCGGGGAAAGCTTAAGGATGTAGCAAGAATGTTTATTTTATTCGTAAACCTCCACTGTGGAACATTTTCCAAAATGCCAATCAACTGTTGTCCGTCAGTAATTGAAAATGAATGTAATCTGGCACGCTCCTGTCATGTGACCTTGTCCTTTCAGTGCCTTTGGTAGCATGATCCAATCAAAAATATCATCTAATACTGCACCAGACAAAATGACACTCTTTTCCAGTGGTTCGCAATCCTCTCCAGCTGGAAAGGTTGATCAGATTCCGAAAATGACACCCACTTCTTCAGTCTCGAATTCTGCTCTTGTGTAGCGCACTGGTTGGAGAAATGGTACGGACTCAGTTTTTGACAAAGTGCTTGCTTTGGGTGCAGCTGGTGCGATGACCCAGCAGGTACACCAGCTGTGTTGAAAACAGTTTACGTATAGGTGTAATGTTTGTAAAACTCATCTGTTCAGAAAGTTTTGTTTTGACTAATGTAATTTCCATTTGTAATTTCTTTTTAATGGCGATCTAAAGTGCCTGGGCTCACGAGGCTAAACGCTATTCTAATCCACCTCTAGATTTCTGCACTCTTGGACACGCGCAGACGGATGACGATGTTGGCCATACATAGCACATCTCCACCAAGGTGGTTATGGTTGACAAAGTAACTAAAACTGAAAAACATATTCCTTAACAAAATAAAATAGACAAATATGCTCCAAAAATAACCCAAACTACATTTTATGTTTATAAAACTAACTCAAAGTAACTACACTTACAGTGGAAACGTTTTTTTTGTTTTCATCTTAATTCAAATCACATTTATATTTGATATACTGTCTAGCTACTCTGTAGCTACAGAACAAGGAAGATCAGTTGTTTGAATTGTGTACCTTATTTTACTGTATTACACAATGCTTGATGACTTATTTTTTTAAATTCTGCATTTGACATTTACTCCATTTAAGAAAAAAAATTAAACGAATACTAAAACTAATAAAAAGTACACTAAGATGAAGCATTAAAAAAACTAACAACCTTTCTTTCTCCAAAAAATAAAAAAATAAAATTAAGCGAATTTAAAGAACAAGAATCAAACTGAAATAAAAATTAACTAGAAAAATGAAAATCCAAAACTAGTCTATTTTAGTATATCAGCATACAGGCAAGTCCGAAGGTCTTCTGTAAATTGGCCGACTGGAAGACATCATTCCAAAGACACGTATTTATCAGCTGGTCGACTTTAAGCTCTAAAAGTTGATGCAGAGTTATCAAGTCGACTTGTCGATAAGTTGACTAATCACTTACCAAGTGTCACTGTCGTGCTAAAACTATTGTTTTTCTGCACGATTTGATTTGAGGCAGTGGACTGAATGAAGAAATCACATCATAAAAATAGATATTAAGTGTTATGCAATTAAGCATCTTTTTTTGAAATTACAAGTCATTCAAGGAACTTCATCAAAGGTATACTAGAGCAAAATATTGTATGTGGAACAGATATACCACACTTTTTTCTCTGGTCTTTAGCCTTGTCATGGCTAAAAGATAGACACTCCGGACTATTATGTAGATTTATGAAAATGTCATTACCAGAGACTAATTGACCAAAAAGTCAAAGTCAGCTGAGTCCTTAATAACACTTTAAATTGAGCAATTAACCAAGGCGGTAGCCCCTAAATCCATTAAGCAGACTGACATCAAGGCGATCCAGATGCTTCTGCTCTTTCAAAAAAGCAAAGTGGGGGATTACGGGTGAAGGTTAACACCCGTAAAAGGCGGTAAATTTGACATTATCGTGAGCCTTGCAGCGCAAAACCCGCTGACACCTGCTTCATTCGAGTAAAAGTCTCAGCTGGACTTCAAACACATGACTGGCTGCAGGCGATTCTCGCATGTAGGCCAGCTCTCTGAATCCTCTCGTCTCTCCCCTCCAGTGGACGGAGCCATCCACCGAGCTGCAGGGCCCATCTTAAAGAAAGAGTGCGCCTCCCTCCACGGCTGCCAGACCGGACAAGCCAAGGTCACCTGCGGCTACGGCCTCCCTGCCAAGTGTGAGTACAAAATGTGTGCAACAGCCAGCTGTTCAATGGAAGCTCAGACGCCGGCTCATCCCGGTGGGAATATGTCGCCGAGTGTGACAGGCATGCCGCGATGTTTTCATGCGCTGGGAATTGCTGCAATGAGTAAAGGTCACACTTCTTAATGAATAAAATAGAAATATGGAAGCGTAGCGGTTTCCTTGTCACATAAATCATGCAGACGGTGAAATCTCAACTTCAAGGATCCGAAATCTCTCATGGGTTCACCTGCAGTTTTCCACTTATAGCAGCAAAGTGCCCTCAATTATTAAGGGCCACTTTCATATGAACATTTAGAGGGACAAAAAAAACGAAAAAAAAAAATGTTACACCGCAAGAGAAGTTTGACACACTACACAGTCACTTCAAGAACAACCGGACATAAGGTGATTATTTATCAATCCATCCATTTTCAACACCGCTTATCCTGAAGAGGGTCGCCAGGGTTGCCGTAGCCTATCCCAGCTGACTCCGGGCGAAAGGCAGACTAACCCCTGAACTGGTTGCCTGTCAGTGGCAGGGCACACATAGAAACAAACAACTATTCACGTCCACATTCAGACCGTCACTGAGTGGGAAGCGATCCCACGCTCCCCGCACACAAGTCAGGCGAGTGTACCACTACACCATGAGTGACACGTGGTCATTTATTATCAGGAAAATTGAAATGCTTTCTTCTTTCATTTGTCTTTTGTCGATTTTATCTTCAAACATGTTTAATTGATTGAGAAATGAATCTCTGATGCTCGTCCACCGTGCTTCTTATGAATTTATTTGACAGGGGCTTTACTTGAAATATGTCGGTAGATTTTGGTTGACATCCTCCTTAATTCTAGTCCTGCCTCGATGTTGTGTGTACTGTATGTGCAAGTAAATACAGTATGTTGGGGAGAATAGATGAGAGGAAGCTTTGAAGAACTGGGAAGAGATGGTCTCTCTTACATTGTCTGCTCTGCTTTGATGGTTGTTGACTTTTTGGGCTATGAGTGTGCATGCCTCATTGCGCGCGTGTACACCCGTGTGGCTGATAGGATGTCGCACTGTTTGTCGCAAGCTTGTCTCTGTGTAGTTCAGGTGCATGTCATGCCTCCTCGCCGTCTCACCTGCTGACAGCCTATTGACGGACAAGCCTTATGACTACATGTGCTGTGATGTGCTTGTCTGTGTGCTTGTGTGTGTAGTTTCTACCCAGCATGGGGTCCCGAAGCCTCCACCTCTCCCTCGCCCTCCCCAACAAAATATAGAGTCCCAAGAATCATTAAGCATTTGTCTGATTCTGCACTTAAACACTCACAACGGGTCTTGATTGCCTCCCACTCGAGAGAAAAGAGGAAGTAGGCAACAACAATGGAGGTAAAGCAAAATAGTGTTGACATAATGGGCACTAAGGAGACTCAGAGTGCCAGCGGTGCTGTCTGAAAACTGCTTTTACACAGCAGCGCTTTTACCTGATAATGTGTGAAATAAGGACATGGATCCTGTTGTTTTGAACGTTTGTTTGCATGGAAATTTTGGGGGAGCCAACAAATATGCACTCTCTCAATGTGGACATTCCAAAACAGTCATTTGTGCAATGTGTGAAATATAGGCATGCGCAGGAATGCGCAACAGTGGCTTACGGCAACCTCCACTTGTCATTCGAAACGGTTTCCGAGAAAGGTTGTTGTAGGGAGCTAGAACTAAGTAAATAACAAAAACTAACGCTGAAAAAATGTTTCCTAATTTTTTCCCCTCGCTTTGAACTCTGTGGGTTTATTTATGATGTTTTTTTTCCTGACGAGTTTGAAGCTTCCACTAGATATACGCGTCATCTCATCACATCTGACCAATAAAATTAGCATACACATCACAGTGGACTAATGAACTTGTCCGAGTCCACCCTCATACTGAATATTTATCAGCCATTTGCGGTTGAAGTGCGGGTCCAGCTGCCCGAAGAGAGAATAATGCGTCTGTAAGCAAAAGGCTGCATGCGTAACAGTGCACAGCTGTTTAAAGAGCAATTGGGAGTGAAAATAAGCATCTTCTGTTGTTTTAATGAGCATAGTGGATGAGTGCCATAAATGCAGCCGTATCTGCAGCGCGAACTCTGTCTTTCTGTTTGATTGGTGACCGATTCCCACCATCGCTGGCAACAGACAGGACAGCAAATCTGGCCATGGAGTGACATCCGATCAAGGACTTTTTTTTAATCAGTACGTGCATCCCCTGCATCTTCCCAAAATGTAACAAACCAGTTTCCAAATGTTGCATTGCTGCGTGGTGTAGCTGGTCGGTGAATTTGCCTCATGTGAAAACAAGATTGACTCAGAAAGGGAAACGGGGTTATTATTATTTTTTTTAATCCAGCTGTGTTATACCGTGGAGACCTGCAGCTATTAATACGAAGCGACCGTCCATCCATCCATTTTCCGAACCGCTTAATCCTCACTAGGGTCACGGAGGGTGCTGGAGCCTATCCCAGCCGTCTTCGGGCAGTAGGCGGGGGACACCCTGAATCGGTTGCCAGCCAATTGCAGATGAAGCAACCGATTTTTTGTTTTTATGGCCACATTGAGCTGTTGTGGCTTTTAATCAGGTGTTTGTTTTGTAGTCCGGAAATTACTGTAATACTAAAACTCATAAAAACTGCACTGAAATGTCCATTTTTGGGGGAAAAAATAAAACCTCCTGAAAAGTCCAGCACTATTATAACCCTGTTTCTGAATAGACCTGGTTTGACATTTGCCGCATGTGTCATGTGCTTGTCCGGGGGGAAAAAAATTGCAGCTTTTTTTTTTGTACGTGAACATTTTTAAAGCCAAAGGAATAATGTTTCAGATAGTCGTGCATCCATTTTATATCGCAAATGTCCTCGATAGGTTTATTGGTGAGCTGTCGCCTTTCCCTGCTCTCTTTGGCAAGAGGCAGGTTCCACCATGAATTGAAATTTATATCTATGGAGAATTTAGACGGTTCAGTGAACCTAGCATGCATGGTTTCGAGATGCAGGAGGAAGATGAGTTACATGGACAAAACCATTGCCAGCACATGGAGAACATGCAAATGTAAAAAAAAAAAAATACTTGAAAGACCGAGCCAAAGTGAAAACCTGCGAGGCAGACATCCTCACCTCCAGTACCCTCGATTGTATTTTTGTATTTTTAACCTGTCTTATTTTGTGCCATTTTTTAAAAAACTTTTCTACGCCCCCCTCCAACCCCAATTTTGCTGCTGTAGACTGCAAATTTCCCCAGTGTGGGGCAAATAAATCTCATCTTATCTTATCTTATCTTAATTGCTCATGCACAATGGAGGATCTGCATGCATTTTAAGCTAGAGCATTTTTGACACAGGTTGACATACTCCATCGATTGATAGTGTAATTGATATTGATTGGAAAATGCAGTTGTCCAACATGCAGGAGATGTGAGTAAAGCCAGAATGATCACAATGAAACTGTACAAGTCGATTAAAATATGACGTGGGAGTGGGGCTTGATCTATGTTATCAAGACCTGCGTGTAAGGAACACACAGAGACTAAAATTGTACTGGTCCGAACAAGACCGCAAGAAGATAGCCATTCCCAACTCAAGATCAGCTTTTGTTAAAAGTGGCTGTTTGCTACGTATGTACAGTAGTTTCTAACTTTCTAACTCAACTCAACACCATCTCATCATTAGAAGTGTCCTGGTGTTGCTATGCGGGCACAATAAGGAATGTCTGACTAAAATTAACACGCACGACTCAAAAGGAGGGAAGCCGTGCCTCAAAATTGGACACACTTTAATCTCGATTCTGCCGGGCTTGCCACCAGATGTGATGTCAAACAATCCATACCGAAGAATTTGCCTAATGGTCACGCAGACCTGATGTCACACGTCCCTGCGGAAGGCTACCGGACGGGCCTGTTGCCACTTCAACCGGCAGCAACTCTGCGCCATAACCTAGCAACAGTGCACAGAGTGCATGGCCCACCACCACTGCTGTTTAGCAATGGTCAAATACAATTTAAACATGTTGACAAATCATCTTTCCACATCTGGAAAACAGCAAGCCGATTTCGCTGAAGTTCATTAACATTTAAGAGAAACTTAACATTTAAGCGAATGAATCCACAGCCTGTCCGCTTAACGTAAGGGTTTGTTTAGGTTTGGAACAGGCTGACTGTATGTTTGTGTGTTTCTTGTTGCCTGACAAGGGAGCGGGGACCCAAAGTGTTGTCCCAATGATCCTACCGCCCCAGAGCGCACTTGTGTACCGATACTGCAAACCTGTTCCCCAGGCAGTCCTTGCTCCCATGCTACTCACCGGCACAGGAGAGGCAGTGAGGGGGGAGTCAAAGGCCGCAGCAGAGCAACAGAGTGTGACAGGCTAGTTTGCGTGACGTCAGATCCCAATCATTTACAGTATAATTTATACTTTTTACACATGCCTGACATTTGAACGTGATATAAAGATATGAATAACTGAATAGTAAACCCTCATTGCACTGTTTCCATAGATTCCTTCTCGACTGCCCGGGAACACTTCCGTGCTCTGATAAAATGAAGGCGATGATGCCAGGTTGACATTTGAATGGAATAGTAAGGGGAAAAAAATGTGTTCTAGTGTACATTAACTCATTCACTTCCAGGCAAATTCCCTATTTTGTTAGCCTTTTGACTGATCTTTTAGGACCCAGGGAGCTCTGTGGCAATTTAATCACCGAGCAACTAAAAATTGTTGCCAGGGGTTTTTTTTTTGTTCTTTATTAATCACAAAAGAACAATTGAACATGGGTTGGGTTCCCCCCATCCCCCTCCCAAATATTTCTGACCAAAATGTGGCGAAATCGAGCAAAAACTTGTCATGCAAAGCCCAAAAATCCCACACAAAACACAATTTCTCTTCCGCAGCAGCAAATAGAAAGCTGTTGTGAGTATAGCCTGAAGTTCCGTTTGGACGCAAACGCTTCTTCCCATCGCAATTCTCAAAGCAGCCGCCTGGATTTCTGATGAAAATGGCAATGTTTGACTTTATCTACTGTATCTATGATGTGTGCAGTATTTATTCTATTGGAATGTCTTTTAAGATGGAAAACCCCCCCACAAAACTCCCTGTGGCAGCAAACTGTTGTGTGTGCAGCCGGAAGTTCCGCTGACACACGGTTCTTCCAAACACATTTCTACCTGCGGACAGATTCTAACAGAGTTCTGATTAACGTGGACAAAAAAGATAAGTTTCCCATGTAGAAAATAGACAAATAGACAATTGAAGGAGACTCTTTTTCTGAGGAGCTTTTGTCATTCTTCCATCCTCATGATAAGTCTGTTATTTATTCATAGTGAAGTATATGTTTGTGTTGTACTGCATTTATTTTCAACCACACACCAATTAATTTTAAAGAAAAAAAACATACCATAAAATGTGAACAGAACATTGACAGTTTTTTGTTTGTTTGCTTGTCTGTTTTGTTTCAACATCCTTGAAACAATCATTGAATGTTTTGTTACACCCCATACACAGTACATCTTTATTTACATAGCGCACCAACCATTAAAGTTATGTTACTGTCAGATATGCTTATACAGTGATCCCTTGCTACTTTGCGCTTCACGTTTTGCGTGTTCAGCACTTCACGGGTTTTTCCAAAATACTGTATTCATAAAAAAAAAAATAATACTGTAATAATAATAGTAAATGAATCATTGAAAAGTAAAGATGAATGAAAAAATACAGCCATATCGGCAGCCATATAGCGGAAAGACTATACAGGTTTATAATTAAAGATTTGAGTAAATACATGTACTGTTGTAGTCTTTGTCTCAAATATGTCAAGAATATATATTCTTGACATATTTTAAACATTCTGGTACCCGTAGAGACAAATACGAAAATTCCAAGGGAGGTAGGCAAATATCAACTTCCCCGTTTTTCAGTTTCGCGGGGAATTCTGGTCCCAATTAACTGCGAAAAATGAGGGATCACTGTATTCCAGTTTCTATTTCAAAGGGGATTTTATGAATCACAGCAACAACAACAAAAAAAGGGTTTCATTAAAAAACTTGTAAAACGGCCACAATCAAATTTTAACAATTTGTCCATGCTGCAGCGTAGATCAGCAGAATGGTTCGGATTGTATTTTCTGGTCTATGAGGCCATCCGTCCGTTGCTAGGCAGAATTCATAAGGCAATTATAATCAATCATAACAGTTCCGTAAGACAATATAAAAAGTTAATATATGCCCCGTAAGCCCACAAGGCTTTTTGAATGGCAAACTAAGGAACCGGCTGACAACACAACGTACGATCTGCGTGCATGGACCACGTTTTTTGATCATTGCGGTGACGGTGTTTTTGTGTGCCTGTTCTGTGTTCAGCCACTCTCAGTGCAGCTCATCGATGCTATAAAACATAAAACCAGTAAAGCAAGCGGAGGATTTCAGAGATGAATGTTTGACGAAGCTTCATTCAAACTTTCACTGTGGATTTATTTCACTGTTCAAGATACCGGCAAGGGAGTGAATTTTTGTTGCTGTTGTTTTTACAGACATTTTACTGTATGCAAAAGTTGCATTAATCATCCATACATGGATAACAACAAAAGAAATATGCCAAACTTCTCCAGCATTTGTCCAGTCACGCTTGCTGGAAACAATATTTGACCAAGTTGTGTTTAAATAAGAGCTAACTGAAATAAGTGCCTGTGGAACTAGAACCATCGTGCAAAAACTGACCGTACTGTGGCTTATCTGTACGAACCCAAGCTTTTAGTGACTCTAACTTAATGTGACTTTCACAGTCATAATCTTTTGTGGGAAACGATCACTACGACTTTGACACGACTGCATTGAATGGGCCATTTTCCCCACCGTGGGTTTTTACATGAGGTTTCTCTTTGACGAGATAGTTCTATTTTTCAATGCCCTCCTTGACAAATTCAGTGCATAGTAAATGTTTTATATTTGAGAAGGGAGTGACATATTCCATGTGGGTAAGAACACAGTTGGAGGTGGATAGAGGCCCAGAAAGATGAGGTGCTGATAGAAAGAGAGCTACAAAGAGAGAAAGATATCACTCTGTCAAAAACGTGCTTATTGTCTTTTCTTCCCCCAACCCCGACTCATCAGTTGTGCTCCCTCAGTGGCCAATTACCGCTAATTAAAAAGCTCTCTCCCCCTCTTCCTCTTTCTTCAAGACCACCATCTCACTGCCTCGACTGTCACCCTGACAAGCTCGCGCTCTTTCTTTTCTTTCTCCTCTGACAAATCAGTTTCTGCCTCGTGACATCAACAAGACAAACACCTCGTCTTCACTTTTCTACCTTTTCTCTCTCAGGTCCTCGCACTTATGCACTGACGTACGAGTCCTGCTCCTCCTCTCATTTCTCCTTGCCTCCCTTTTTCTCGCTTCCACCCCACCATATCGTCTTACCCGTCCGTCCTTTGTTCCCATTGTCAGCATCATCTTTGACAGTCACGTTGCTTTCGTGGTGACAAAGGCCTTGACAGTGTGCTGGGCTAAAGACCTTTGTGCTGTTGCCAGAGTTACTTTTTTATTCTGATTCTGACACCTCTGACAATTTTTCTTGGCTTCTTCCTGCCACGGTGTCAGCCGTGTTACACGTGGAGGTGTTAAAATCCTTTGGCAAAGCTTTCGCTGATCCTAGTGGTGGTGATGAGAAGGAGGACTGTGATGATAATGATCACAGCGGGCAGGTCTGGTCTTAATTCGTTGATTCATGTACGAGGAAAAATGGCTTTAGAGTACCACTCAGACACTGTAAGGGAACTTGTGTGTTTTTAACCGTTATATCTATTTATATTCATCCATCCATCCATCCATCCATCCATTCAGCCAACAATTTCCTGATCCGCTTATCCTCACAAGGGTTGTGAGCTGTTTTCAGGCAGTCGGTAAGGGACACCCTGAACTGGAATCCAGCTAATTGTAGGGCACAACCATTTGCCCTCACGCCTAGGGACAGAGTGTTCCATTAACCTGCCATGCATGTTTTTGGAATGTGGGAGGAAACCGGCGGACCCGGCGAAAACCCACAAAGGCACGGTGAGAACATGCAAACTCCACACAGGAAGGCCCGAGCCGGAATCAAACAGCTGCACTTCTGTACTGTGAGGCCGGCACGCTATCCAGTCGACCACTGGTCCACCATTTATATATATATATATATATATATATATATATATATATATATATATATATATATATATATATATATATCCATCCATCCATTTTCTGAACCGCTTAATCCTCACTAGGGTCGCGGGGGGTGCTGGAGCCTATCCCAGCCGTCTTCGGGCAGTAGGCGGGGGACACCCTGGATCAGTTGCCAGCCAATCGCAGGGCACACAGAGACGAACAACCATCCACGCTCACAATCACACCTTGGGACAATTTTAGAGCGTCCAATCAGCCTGCCATGCATGTTTTTGGAATGTGGGAGGAAACCGGAGCACCCGGAGAAAACCCACGCAGGCCCGGGGAGAACATGCAAACTCCACACAGGGAGGCCGGAGCTGGAATCGAACCCGGTACCTCTGCACTGTGAAGCCGACGTGCTAACCACTGGACTACCGGGCCGCCCCATATATATATATATATATATATATATATATGGACAGTGTGCTGGTAATATATATATATATATATATATATATATATATATATACATACACACACACACACACACACACACACTAGCTGGTTCGCCGCCCTCCGGGCGGCTCATCAGCTAGTTCCTGCAGAAGGCTGGTAAGGTGGGCCTTCGGCCCACAAAAGTGTTGTTGCTTGGTTCAACTTTTTGTTCATCTTCATTGCTTATCGCGAAAATAAAGAGATGTTTAGCTCTACTAAAAAACTAACAATTTCATTGCAATGCTTGTGGGTAGACAACATTTTTTCGCTAAGATGCCCGCGCGTTCGTAGTGAGCCACTGCCTGAGCAGCGCAGTGGCGGCGCGCAGCGGCGCGGTGAAGTAGGTACGTTTTGAAAAGGGACAGACGGAAGGACAGACCGCGTGCGGGACGACGCGCAATATATATATAGATATATATGTCTATATATATACAGAGAGAGAGAAAGAGAAAGAGAGATAGATAGATAGATAGATAGATAGATAGATAGATAGATAGATAGATAGATAGATAGATAGATAGATAGATAGATAGATAGATAGATAGATAGATAGATAGAGTGGCATCAATCTTGAACAGATGGGCATAAAACCCATCAGATGGGGCATGTATGTACACGATGGATGTATGGGAAATTCTTCCATCTGCACGGAAAAAAACAAAGAACAAATTGAATGAGACAGAAGTCTTTCAAATACCAAGATTTAGAACGAAAGTGATGGAAATGATATAAATTAGTGAAAGGTGTGAAGGAGTGGATTTGGAATCTGTCTCAGTTGCTTACAATAAATCTTTGCAGGTGTACATATTTGTTGTAAGGTCAGCACTAAATAAGGATATAATGCGCTACAGACATATCGTGCATTAAGTGTAAATATAGTCTCTTGAGGTTTTACTTTGACGAATCCCCGTATTGTTCAGGTTTTTCAAAAATGTGAATTACGAGTTTAAGAGGCGTTCCAACACAGTTTTGAGTTGAAGGTCAGACATTTCCAACTTCAGCTTTCAGGAACACAGAACTAACACACACAATCGAGTAATCCGATTTTACAGTAGACTGGTTTCGGGAGAGCGTCTTTTTCAAGAAACCAGGCTGCAAAACACGGTTTTCATGTAAATTAACATCTTTATTGTTTTCTTGTTGCTTGGCTAAAGATTGAGGGAGGTAAAGAATATTGTGTACATTTCCACTTGTCTCTTTTACATCTGTTCCCCTCCCTCATTCTAATTTTCGGACAAAGGTAAAAAGAGATAGATGGAGCTGAAGGGCCCAAACAAGACTGGAGCATTCCTCCCTTTTTTCTGAATTTAAGAGCCTTCTACGCTCTGTTAAGCATAAACTGAGGAGGCGCGCACAAAAGGCCAGCTCGCCTTTTTCCTGCCTCCTGATTTAAAGGCAGATGAAGAAAGGCGAGGGCCAGATGGAGCTATGTGATGACAATAGGCAGCGATGGGTGGAGATTGAAGGGGGGTGGGGCAGTGAAAAAAGCATAGATGGCTGTTGGGTGTGAATAGTAGAAGAGGCTATGCGTGGCAACCCAGGTAAGAATGCGTAGAGGCCACAGGGAAGGAGGTGGAGGGTGGACGCAGCCAAAATGAGGTTGACAAAAACGCAGCCTCGATGGCAGACAAAGGATGGGTGTCACCGGATGGCACCTCGTCAAGCTCTCTTAAATCTCATGCCAGTGTGACGCCCACCTAGGAGAAGGGATTGGCTTCAGCACGCGCACACACACACACACACACACACACACACACACACACACACACACACACGCTCACTCTTTCTCTCTCTCCCTCTCTCTCCCCCACTCTTTATATCACGCATAGTCTCTCGTCATTCCAGTGACTGTGTCACTTTTTTCAGTAATGCACAGTGTCAATCATTACTTTTTCAATCATAACAAACGAGGCGGAATATTACTTATTAGATAATTGAAGCAATTTTCATCAAACCAGCGAGCTCTATGAGCAGAGGGGCAGTTCGTTTCTTTAACTCCTTCCAATGACCTGGGTCAAATCCTCAACCCAATATGATGGTCACAAATAACCCAGTCCTTTTTGGACCTAGAACGTCGTTAGCTAGCCTGTCTCACATAAATCTTGGCTCAAGCTTATTCCAAATCATGTTTTCTTTTTGTTCATTGGAGACGCAAAAATTACCTATTGGTGTGAACAGTTTGTCTCGTGTCTGTGACAGTCGATCACGTCTCGTGTCGTTTGTCAGTCGTTTGACTGGCGACCAGTCCATGGTGTACCACTCTCACTCAAAGCCAGCTGGAATAAGCTCCAACTCCTCATAAGGATAAGCAGGGGATGTGCTGTTTCCTGTTGTCACTAGTAGGACACACTTGGTAAGTTGTGTCCCTCTGTTATGATCGTAAAAAGTTGTTGTCACACCTGACTGAGAAACATGTAGTTAGAAAAAAAACAGCACCTTGCTGATAAACACTAATGTTTATCACAATCCTATAATCTAATTTGCCTCCAGAACCTTTGTTTGCTTATTTTCCTGAGAGTTTGTGTTTTCTTCTTTGCGTGATTGTCAGTGTAACGCAATGCTCTTTGTGTTTTTGGCTCATCCTGTTTGCTTGAATTATTTTTTGGCACGGTGATGGCAATAATTTTTTTCTTTCAAACTCATAAAAAAAAGCAGCTGCTGTCATCAATGAAAAATGTCAGATAATGCACACACCAAATGTGTTCACTTATCAATACGCTGTAAGTAGAGGAACTAACACCACTGCAATGTATGTTTCTTCATTAGCGCAAGACAATTTTCACCTCACAGGAGTCTATAAGAAAACAAAGACAGAGAGAGTGAAAAGTGCAAGAATCAAGTCGTCGGGGGGAACTTTGCATTTAATTAGACAACAATCAAATTCACTCAGAAGTTCTCTGTCTCCCTTTGTAAGCACCCGAAAATCACTCCGGCCTTCTGAGAGCTTGATTCACTCCTCCCACACTCGAATAAATAAGGCCATACAGTTTGGCATTTAACCAACATTTTCAGGGAAGAAATGCCTGTGAAGACATACAAATCTGTCCACCTAAAAAAAAACATTACATTTATTTGCCACCGACTACATTGAAAAAATAAAAACAAGAAAATAGCTTTTTATGTTCAAAAGGCTCAAAAACATACCTTTGTTGATATGTTGATAAGGGGCGTCGCCTCGTGATTGATTTCAGGAGCTGCAGTCAGTTGGTTTGGCCGTTTGCCACACTCTTAGTTTAGTTTGAAGGCTGCTTCACGCCAATTGTGAGTGTTTTTATAAAAAAAACAACATTTTTTGAGTGTGTTTGTCTTTTTTAAAAATCTCATTCAGGCGATGGCTTGTTTGTACCTGTGTCAAATTTCCGACGCAAGACACGGCAACTTTATATAGTGCATACAGTCATACACAAGGTAGCTCACTGTGCTTGGCAGAGTTAAAATGCAGCATGTAAAGGCAAAAGACAAGACTAAAAGGCGAAATAATTTAAGACATTCAAATGCAAAAAATGGACTTCAGACATTCAAAAGCAAAGTAAAGAAATAAAAAGTAGTTTACAAAAATTACTTAAGAACGTATGGTCCAAGAACATTACTTCTGGGCAAATGGATTCCAGGTATACAAATGCTGAAGAGCATTCTTGAAATACAAGCAGTTATCTATCTATGTTTTGATTTTGTTGGTAAGGAGACTCATGGCCCATCCTGTCAGTCAAAATAAAATGAAATCAACTGTCAGGAAAAATCCCAAACCATTATACCTACACTGGTAACTTGAAAAGTAAAGGTTTGACGGTGACGTGGGGGCAGTGTATTTCTCTCTATTATTTCATATGACCAAAACACCTTCCAAATCCCCAAAATTGAAGGTCAACCACCTTCCTAGAACAGATTACATCCAACCCCAGAGATTCCCCTGAATGTGTCCCTTCAACAGTGTTGCACATCGATTAATGCCATGAGCACACTTTTCTAAATGTGCCTGCCAGTCATCGGGCAGCATGTGACATGTGCAGCAAGTCACAGCACAATGATCCATAGATAAGACCTTGACTGGTGTAATGTTCAAATCAGCATGGCCATCATGCCCTTCATACTGAGCAAACACAAAGTCCTACACACACACACACACACACACACACACACACACACACACACACACACACACACACACACACACACCATAACACACCCCACAACTCACTCTCCCATTTAAACATGCAAAATATGCTCCACTTGCGTTCCACTGTCCTGTCTCCCAATTTACCCCCACCGGAGATGGGAGTGGGTGGCAGGGAAGGGTTGGATGATGGCAGCGTGGTGGGGTAGCCGGCGGGGGGAGGAGGTGGGGGGCTGTTGATATATGGCAGAACTAAAGCAACCCTGCCGATCGATAATGTAAACAGGAGCAAAGAGAGGCGGTAAATAAGGCCCACTCCTGACAGCTGTGTCGAGCGTAGGTGACGGAGAGAGAGGAAAAGAGCTGCGCGGGAAAAAGGGATATAGTGTGTGTGTGTGTGTGTGTGTGTGTGTGTGTGTGTGTGTGTGTGTGTGTGTGTGTGTGTGTGTGTGTGTGTGTGTGTGTGCGTGCGTGCGTGCGTGCGTGCGTGCGTGCGTGCGTGTGTGTGTGTGTGAGTCATGCAAGGCAAGGCAAGGCAAGAAAGAGGGAAGGATGTCGGGCTGGGGAGGATAATGCAGGGATGAGGAAAGGTTGAGCAAGCGAGAGAATGGGAAAGAGGGTAATGGGGGCAAGCAGAGAGATGGAGTGACGGGATGAGCTAACTGCCGAGGAGGGAAGGCCATGACAATAGGACGCAGCGAGTGACACCGAAAGACGAAGAGAAGGCGGGTGGAAGGATGAGTGCGGAGAATTAGACGACACGGAGGAAATAAAGATGACGATGATGGGTTCAGCGGCGTGGAAACGTTTACGCGGCAATTATACTTTATGATTCATGTTAAGCGCGCACACCGCTCATGTGTACGTGCTTGTATGTGACAGTTGAAAATCATGCAGCGCTGACATTTAGCAGATGACATGTGGATGAATGACAAGATGAGGTGAGCAGCCCACTGTTGAAAGACACACACACACACAGCAACAATTTAGCTCACTCATGTTAAAGTCTATCCCGGGGCCCAGATCCAGAGTACCATGTTGTTTTATGTGGTCCACTGAAGCAAATCATGTGCACCCACTTCAAGTTTTTTGAAAAACATTTCAACCAAAATTGCAATTTACTTTTAATAACATTGCAAACCAAACTGAGTAATACTTCACTTTTGCTTGAGTGATTTTCAAACTTGTTTTCATTTAAAAAAAAGTACAGTCAAAAAAAGTACAGTCAACTTGTCTTGTAAAGTATTGGAATGGCAAGGTCAAATCCTTGTTGTTGTACACTGAAAACATTTGGCTTTCAGAGTAAAAAAAAAAATGAACATGACACAACAGCTTTTAATTACTGGTATTTACATCAGGATGTACGAAGCAAATCAGGACAAAGCACCTTTTGTTTGAAGCCGCCCACTTTTTAGTGATCAAAAATATTGGCATTGGTACTTGACTGGTCCAGGTGGACAGGTGGGAGATTGCGGACAGAATTTTTTACATGTTATTTTATTTTATTTTTTAAAGGTGATTCCCCCTTGACAACCACAATCATCGGCTGTTGGCCGCAGCAAATGTGCCTCGAATAAACAAGGGTGGTTGCATCTTCCAGTCAAATTATTTCAAAATTGATTTCAAAAGTTGCCAAGCCGTTAAACATCAATAGGATCGAAAGGTGTTACGTCATTAACAGGTATGATCCTACTTTTCCTTGACATTAGTATGTGTGATGTTACGGGCTCATGATCGCAAATATTTACCCATTGCAGATCGGTGATGTCTACGGACTGACCCGTGATGTAGCCCAATGCTCACAAACCTGCCGCTGGACCGGACTGCAGCAGTCAACTCACATTTACGAGGCATAAAATAAATGCCCTGTGAGCTATATGCACCGCTTACGTCTTTGGAGAGTCCATTTTCCTCTATTGTTATTTCCTGCACGATGTCTCTGACATCGTGAGCCGTCGCCTTACCGTGGTGCAGGGGTTTGTGTGTCCCAATGATCCTAGGAGCTAAGTTGTCTGGGGCTTTATGCCCCTGGCAGGGTCACCCATGGCAA
Organism: Hippocampus zosterae; assembly: GCF_025434085.1. Lineage (NCBI taxonomy): Eukaryota > Metazoa > Chordata > Actinopteri > Syngnathiformes > Syngnathidae > Hippocampus > Hippocampus zosterae. Next base: position 26,600,093 of record NC_067451.1, read on the forward strand.
ACAGGTCCTAGGTGAGGGACCAGACAAAGCACGGCTCACAAAGCCCCTTAATGACAAATAAAATCGATGGTGTCCAGTTTCCCTTGCCCGGACGCGGGTCACCGGGGCCCCCCTCTGGAGCCAGGCCTGGAGGTGGGGCTCGTTGGCGAGCGCCTGGTGGCCGGGCCTACACCCATGGGGCCCGGCCGGGCTCAGCCCGAAGAGGCAACGTGGGTCCCCCTTCTCATGGTCTCACCACCCGTGGGAGGGGTCAAAGGGGTCGGGTGCAATGCGAGCTGGGCGGCAGCCAAAGGCGGGGACCCTGGCGGTCCGATCCTCGGCTGCAGAAGCTAGCTCTTGGGAAATGGAATGTCACCTCTCTGGCAGGGAAGGAGCCCGAACTGGTGTGTGAGGCAGAGAAGTTCTAACTGGATATAGTCGGACTTGCCTCCACACACAGCCTAGGTTCTGGTACCAGTCCTCTCGAGAGGGGTTGGACTCTCTTTCACTCTGGAGTTGCTCACGGTGAGAGGCGCAGAGCAGGTGTGGGCATACTTATTGCCCCCCGGCTCAGTGCCTGTACTTTGGGGTTAACACCGGTGGACGAGAGGGTTGCATCCCTCCGCCTGCGGGTGGGGGGACGGGTCCTGACTGTTGTTTGTGCATATGCACCAAACAGCAGCTCAGCATACCCACCATTTTTGGAGTCCTTGGAGGGTGTGCTGGAGAGTACTCCTGCTGGGGAATCCCTTGTTCTACTGGGGGACTTCAATGCTCACGTGGGCAATGACAGTGAGACCTGGAGGGGCGTGATTGGGAGGAACGGCCCCCCCGATCAGAACTCGAGTGGTGTTTTGTTATTGGACTTCTGTGCTCGTCACGGACTGTCCATAACGAACACCTTGTTCAAACATAAGGGTGTCCACGTGTGCACTTGGCACCAGGACACCCTAGGCCATAGTTCGATGATCGACCTTGTGGTCGTGTCATCGGATTTGCGGCCGCATGTTCTGGACACTCGGGTGAAGAGAGGGGCGCAGCTGTCAACTGATCACCACCTGGTGGTGAGTAGGCTCCGATGGTGGGGGAAGATGCCGGTCCGTCCTGGCAGACCCAAACGTATTGTGAGGGTTTGTTGGGAGCGTCTGGCGGAATCCCCTGTCAGAAGGAGTTTCAACTCCCACCTCCGACAGAGCTTTTCCCATGTTCCGGGGGAGACGGGGGACATTGAGTCCGAGTGGACCATGTTCCGTGCCTCTATTGTTGAGGCGGCCAATCTGAGTTGTGGCCGTAAGGTGGTTGGTGCCTGTCGTGGCGGCAACCCTCGTACTCGCTGGTGGACACTAGCAGTAAGGGATGCCGTCAAGCTGAAGAAGGAGTCCTATCGAGCCTTTATGGCCTGTGGGACCCCAGAGGCAGCTGACGGGTACCGACTGGCCAAGCGGAACGCAGCTTCGGTGGTCGCCGAGGCAAAAACCCGAGCATGGGAAGAGTTCGGTGAGGCCATGGAAGCCGACTTCCGGACGGCTTCGAGGAAATTCTGGTCCACCATCCGACGTCTCAGGAGGGGGAAGCAGTGCACCACGAACACTGTGTACAGTGGGGATGGGGCGCTGCTGACTTCGACTCGGGACGTTGTGAACCGGTGGGCAGAGTACTTCGAAGACCTCCTCAACTCCACCAACATGCCTTCCTTGGAGGAAGCAGAGCCAGGGGACTCTGAGGTGGGCTCTCCTATCTCTGTGGTTGAAGTCACAGATGTGGTTAAAAAGCTCCTCGGTGGCAAGGCCCCAGGGGTGGATGAGATCCGCCCAGAGTTCCTCAAGGTTCTGGATGTTGTGGGGCTGTCCTGGTTGACACGCCTCTGCAACATCGCGTGGTCAACCGGGGAGAGTGCCTCTGGATTGGCAGACCGGGGTGGTAGTCCCTCTTTTTAAAAAGGGGGACCGGAGGGTGTGTTCCAACTACAGAGGGATCACACTCCTCAGCCTCCCTGGTAAGGTCTATTCAGGGGTGCTGGAGAGGAGGGTCCGTCAGGAAGTCGAGCCTCAGATTGAGGAGGAGCAGTGTGGTTTTCGTCCCGGCCGTGGAACAGTGGACCAGCTCTACACCCTTAGCAGGGTTCTCGAGGGTATGTGGGAATTCGCCCAACCAGTCTACATGTGTTTTGTGGACTTGGAGAAGGCGTTTGACCGTGTCCCTCGGGGAGTTCTGTGGGGGGTGCTTCGTGGAGTACCGAACCCCCTGATACGGGCTGTTCGGTCACTATACCACCGATGTCAGAGTTTGGTCCGCATTGCCGGCAGTAAGTCGGAATCGTTTCCAGTGAGGGTAGGACTCCGCCAAGGCTGCCCTTTGTCACCGATTCTGTTCATAACCTTCATGGACAGAATCTCTAGGCGCAGCCGAAGCGTTGAGGGGGTCCGTTTTGGTGGCCTCAGTATTGTATCCCTGCTTTTTGCAGATGATGTGGTGCTGTTGGCTCCTTCAAACAGGGCTCTCCAACTCTCACTGGAGCGTTTCGCAGCCGAGTGTGAAGCGGTTGGGATGAACATCAGCACCTCCAAATCTGAAACCATGGTCCTCAGTCGGAAAAGGGTGGAGTGCCCCCTCCAGGTCGGGGGGGAGATCTTGCCCCAAGTGGAGGAGTTTAAGTATCTTGGGGTCTTGTTCACGAGTGAGGGCAGGAGGGAGCGAGATATTGACAGGCGGATCGGTGCAGCGTCTGCTGTGATGCGGACGTTGTATCGGTCTGTCGTGGTGAAGAAGGAGCTGAGCCAAAAGGCGAAGCTCTCAATTTACCGGTCGATCTACGTTCCAACCCTCATCTATGGTCACGAGCTATGGGTCGTGACCGAAAGAACGAGATCCCGGATACATGCGGCCGAAATGAGTTTTCTCCGCAGGGTGTCCGGGCTCTCCCTTAGAGATAAGGTGAGAAGCTCGGTCATCCGGGAGGGGCTCCGAGTCGAGCCGCTTCTCCTCCACATCGAGAGGAGCCAGATGAGGTGGCTTGGGCATCTGATTCGGATGCCTCCTGAACGCCTCCCTGGTGAAGTGTTCCGGGCATGTCCCACCGGGAGGAGACCCAGAGGAAGACCCAGGACACGCTGGAGAGACTATGTCACCCAGCTGGCCTGGGAACGCCTCGGGATCCCCCGGGGAGAGCTGGAAGAAGTAGCTAGGGAGAGGGAAGTCTGGGCTTCCCTGCTAAAGCTGTTGCCCCCGCGACCCGGCCCCGGATAAGCGGTAGAAGATGGATGGATGGATGGATGTCTCTGACTAAGCAGTCAAATTGGTTTGTGTTAAACCGACGCCTGCTACTTGACAAGTCATCCTAGATTCCAATTACAAATAAACTGCACCTAATGAATCACAATAATGATTCATCCAGTCGGGATGCTCTCACTTTTACACCAGTGGTTTTCATCATAAACCAAACGAACACTGTACATGGCGGTCGGAGATCAAATGAATGCGATTAATCTGCTCGCGTTGATTCATACGAGCACGGGGTGCTCGCAAAACAACAATTGTTTAGCAAAAGACTGAATTAAGAGTATATTTACTGTTGATTTAAAATTACAGTTTCAAGTTAGCTACCACGGAGTGTTCAATGAATATCTGTCCAAACTGCTCTTCATCATGTATTAAGGCGTCCCCGCCCCCCCCCCCCCCCCCCCCCATGCCTCTTGTATTGTAGTCCAATTAGATGTCCCTCATGGCCTGACATTTTCATGGATTTAATTTGTATTTCATATTCACACGGTAGGGCAGCACGGTGATCGACTGGTTAGCACGTCCTCATCACAGTGCAGAGTTGCAGGGTTCGACTCCAGCTGCGGCCTCCCCGTGTGGACTTTGCATATTCTCCCCGGGCCTGCGTGGGTTTTCTCCGGGCACTCCGGTTTCGTCCCAGATTCCAAGAACATGCTTGGCAGTTTAATGGAGTACTCTAAATTGTCCCGAGGTGTGGATGCGGATGGTTATTGTTCTATGCGTACCCTACGATTGGCTCGAACCGGTTCAGGGTGTCCCCTGCTGACTACCTGATGAAGGCTGGGATAGGCTCCAGCACACTTCACGAATCTCATGAGGATAAAGCAAATTGGAAGATGGATGAATGGATATTCACACAGTGAAAATGTAATTTAATTCATTTTCATTCAGCCATCCAACATTAATAAGATCAGTCCTTGGAGTATTTCTATGTATTTTCATTTAGACAGTCAATTTCTCATCCTAATTTTCCAGGACGGTGAACTGATAGACTGTAATTTAGTATTCAAGACTGAATGCTGATTCTTTCTTGTGTGAGCAAATTGATCATATTCAAAGGAACACAATTTGTCGTGGAAAAACCGCGAAATCTTACAATAACTTTCAATTCCAAATCACCCTGTTTCTTAGGTACAAATAATTGTTTTGGCGAATGTCGCATCGCAGCGCATACAAACTGTACACTTAATATGGTTCTTTTTGCTCTAATTTGATGACTGAGTCTTTCGGCTACACACATCGTGGTTGACGTAAATTGCAATTTATGGCTCTGTGAATTCCCATAGTTCAGTGATTCTCTATAAGCCATCTTAATGGTTTCGGATTAGTATCACTCTTCGGAGAAAGACAATAACCTTTGAGGACACAAATAAAAAGAGACATCATCAAGTGAGTATTTTCTGTTGAAAGCTTGGATGCAGCCGTGAACGACATGAATTAAACGTACCGTATTTTCCGCACTAAAGGGCGCACCAAAAAGTCTTCCATTTTCTGAAAAGCTCACCGAGCGCCTTAAAATCCGGTGCGTCCTGTGTATGGTCATTACAGTAATATGTCAACCCCAAGATGACTCCTTGCTGGAGAGATGCTTACAATGTTATAACTTGTTGTTGGTTCAGTGAACTGTGTTGCTGCTTTATTAAATACATTTTAATTGTGAACCCGAAAAAAGAAGAGCTATGGTGTTGTTTTTTTTAAACTGTCATGATTCGGTTTATGGACCAACAGGTGGCACTGTAGGACTCCCCCGGCAGCTGCACACCTGTTGGTCATAGGTAATTAGGGCCTTAAAAGGACTCCCAGCCCGAACACTCTGTGTCGGATCACTGTTTGCTCTTGCTACTGTCATGTTTGTTTGTTTGCTGTTTGTTTGCTGCAATCAGGTTTGTTTCAGTCGTGTTTTAGTTGCTGTTATGTTTTATCTTCAGTCATGATTTTTGTTTGCTACTTTGTTTGCTTAGGATTTAGTTTTCTGTGTTTTATCAATACACTTCTTCAAATACACCATGCTCCTCTCTCCTGCCTGCTTTTTGGGGTACACCACACAACGTGACAAAAACAGTCTCAACAAATGCAGGTGCGTCTTTGTTCGAGTCGAGAGGCGTTCAAGGCCGCCTCCAAAAAACGGGAACTAACGTTTACTTCAATGAAACTACAAAAATTGATTATACATCAAAACTGAAACGCAAGTGAGGATATCACAAAATAAATTCTATATCCCTCCTCCCCCTACAGAATTTATATTGTGATTTCATCATTTGTGAATACACAACAAAGGAATAAACAACTACTACTGACAACTGATCGTAGTAGTTGTGGCGCTATGATCAAGGAAATGCCAATGCGTTTTTCGGAGGCGATCATGAAAGCCTCTCGAGTTGAACGAAAGAAGAGAAGGCACGGAAACGGACAAAGACGCACCTGTATTTGTTGAAAAAACGAGAGCTGTGGATTTCTTCTTTTTTTTTAACGCAGACTTTATTAAGCCACCTGCTGTTGAAAACAGAACATGACAATGGTTTTCACAGTCTCAACAAGTACAGGTCCTGTACGTCTTTGTCTGTCTTCGTGGCTTCTCTTCTTCCGTTCCACTCGAGAGGCATTCATGCCGCCTCCGCAAAATGTAAATTAATGATTACTTCAATGAAACTACGAAGAAAACCAAGCGGGGAAATCACAAAACAAATTCTGTAGGGGAGGATATAGAATTTATTTTGTGATTCCATCGCTTGATTTTCTGTTTTGATGCATTATTTTCAATTTTCGTAGTTTCATTTAAGTACAGTCATAGTTAATATACGTTTTTCTGAGGCGGTCATGAACGCCTCTCGAATTGAACGGACGCCTCGAATTGAACGGACGCCTCTCGAGTTGAATGGAAGTAGCGTAGCACCACCTAGTGCAGGCATTGTAGATTGTGCCTTATAATGTCCAATGTATGAAAAAAAAATACAAAATAGCCATTCATTGAAGTTGCGTCTCATAATCCGGTGCGCCTTTTAGTGCGGAAAATACTGTATTTCTGAGCAGCAGGCGCGAAGACGATTTTGATGGAATACGTTGACATTTCAGCTCAAATGAAAGTTCTTCAGAAATGGCTGTCTAACACACCAAATACAAAAAAAAGGGATTCAATAAAGGACTAAGGTGATAGCTTGGCGCGTTTTAGGGTATTGAATGAGGCAATAATTACTTTCATACCGCGATATATTGAATGTTGGATCTATGATCATACGGTATATCAATGAACCTTTTTTTTTTCCATGATCAGCCTTATCGAAATTCCTCATTGATTAGCTGACTGAATCCACATGGTTCTACTGACTTTTTGCCAGGCGTGTGGGCATCCATTTAGGTTAACATAACCAAATACTGTACACTTCCTTCCTATGGTCACTGTGGGCAGTATAGTTGTTTTCATTCATTCATTCATTCATTCATTCATTCATTCATCTTCCGAGCCGCTTGATCCTCACTAGGGTCGTGGGGGGTGCTGGAGCCTATCCCAGCTGTCTTCGGGCAGTAGGCGGGGGACACCCTGAATCGGTTGCCAGCCAATCGCAGGGCACACAGAAACGAACAACCATTCGCACTCACACCTAGGGACAATTTAGTGTCTTCAATCAGCCTGCCACGCATGTTTTTGGAATGTGGGAGGAAACCGGAGCACCCGGAGAAAACCCACGCCAGCCCGGGGAGAACATGCAAACTCCACACAGGGAGGCCGGAGCTGGAATAGAACCCGATACCTCTGCACTGTGAAGCCGACGTGCTACATCTTTCATAAATAGATTCTTATTTTTGATGCATTATTAACAGTGGGGGGCGGCCCGGTAGTCCAGTGGTTAGCATGTCGGCTTCACAGTGCAGAAGTACCGGGTTCGGTTCCAGCTCCGGCCTTCCTGTGTGGAGTTTGCATGTTCTCCCCGGGCCTGCGTGGGTTTTCTCCGGGTGCTCCGGTTTCCTCCCACATTCCAAAAACATGCGTGGCAGGCTGATTGAACACTCTAAATTGTCCCTAGGTGTGAGTTGTTCGTCTCTGTGTGCCCTGTGATTGGCTGGCAACCGATTCAGGGTGTCCCCCGCCTACTGCCCGGAGACAGCTGGGATAGGCTCCAGCACCCCCGCGACCCTAGTGAGGATCAAGCGGTTCGGAAGATGAATTATTAACAGTGGTTCTCACCCACACTAGTATAAATAATTGGCAATAAATGATGTCGTGTCAAGGAGAAAAATGAAAAGAAAAAGATAAACACATAAAAGACAAAGCAAATGGAAATGGCATTAAAACATGGACAAAGTGACCAGTTAAACACAGTCCTGTATGTATCCATCCATCCATCCATACATCCACTTTCTATTCCGCTTTATCCTCACAAGGGTCGCGGGCGTCCTGGAGCCCATGCCAGCTCTCTTTGGGTAATAGGCAAGGGACACTCTGATCAAACTTGGACCTTAAACTGGACAGTGATTTCAAACTTGACCGGCAAATTGGGGCCGTTGTGAAATCCAGCTTCTTTCACCTTAGACAGCTGGCCAAAGAAAAACCTCTCCTCTCTCACGAACACTTTGAGACAGTAATTCACGCTTTTGTCACATCCCGGCTCGATTACTGCAATGCCATTTACTTTGGAGTCAGCCAGTCCTCCCTTAAGCGCCTTCAGCTGGTCCAGAATGCCGCTGCTCGCCTCTTGACTGGTACTCGTAAGAGGGAGCATATAACTCCTACTCTGGCATCCCTTCATTGGCTCCCCATTCCTTTTAGAGTTATTTTCAAGATCATCCTCTTTCTTTTCAAATCTCTAAATAATCTCGCGCCACTTTACCTCTCTGAGCTCATCCGCCCCTACACACCTGCCCGGCGCCTCAGGTCTGTGGACCAGTCTTTGTTAGAAGTACCAAGAACTAAACTGAGGCTCAGAGGGGATGGAGCCTTTTCCGTTGCTGGTCCCTCTCTCTGGAATGACCTCCCACTGAACATTCGGCAAGCCTCCTCGCTGCCCATCTTCAAATCCCTCCTCAAAACTCACTTGTATTCTTTGGCATTCGACTCAGCATGACTTAGATTTGTTCTTGGTTTTACTGTTCGGTGCTTTCTACCGTCTTTGTGACTGATTTGCTTTACTGTTTATTGTATATGTTAAATTGCTCTATGTACAGGACTTTGTATGCAGCGATGGCAGTTTGAAGTGAAGTGCTCTATAAATACAGTTGAGTTGAGTGAGGGGGGGCGGCACCTCACACATTTCAAATGTGTCAATTTAACATCAATAAATTGATGAGAAAAAAAATCCCCTTGGGATTTATACTGTATGGGACAAAAAACTGTTACTGAACAAAACATGAATGAAAGGAGCTGCTATCAAACTAAATGAACCTTAGAGGTGGAAGTAAAAGCCTGCATTCAGTTTACAGCACTCCAGGTAATTTCCGGTTAGGTTGCTTGGTTTTAATAAAGTTATTTATTTGCCACGTTTTTAATTGATGTATGTGGGTATGTGCATGGATACGTACAGTATTTGTGTATGTTTGAAGTGTATGTGTACATATAAGTTATGTATTTATGTGTACAATATGCATGGCTGTTTTAACGTTGAAAAGACCAATGAAAAGATTCTGGCAAAAAACACATTTTGTGCTGGAGAATAAGCCTGTCTGAGCTCCTTTCTTGTTGTCGGTAAAACCGTGAAAAGGATTCCGCTCACGTGGTCTGTTTCTCAGCGGGAATTTTCCCTTCGCGTGTCGCGAACAGAGCAGCTGTCAACTGTTGAAATTCTTCAGTCTTTTTGCTCGTTGTTGGGTGTTGCAAACGCAAACCAATTCCAAATGACTGCTGTTGAGTAAAGTCGCTTCACTTTGCTTTTAAAGACTGACAGTTAGACAGACAGCTGCAAAACTAACTTGTTGCCGCGGTTCGGTGAGACCCTTTTCACCGTGACGAATGTGCAAAACTGAGAAAAGCAAGAGCCCGATGCCTCTAATAGCACAGTGTTTAGCCAAAGAGTGCAAGAGAGAAGAGGAAGACTGATGCGGCTTTCAGCCCTACCGTGCAACCATTTCACACTGAGCAAGTGCAGTGTGAAAAGGGGTGAAGTCAGCCAACGGCCTTTGCTAAACTCATATTTGTGAGTGTGCACATCAACTCGCGACACTGGATGAATACTACATCTAAATCCAAATCAGCATTTGGATTAGGCCTTTGTCCTGTTCAACACGTTAGGTGGAATTGTGGTCATAAATAATAATAAGAATTCCTACAGGAGCACATGGTAGTTATGTTGAATAGAGAGGGTCTTGGGCATTTTTCTTCCTGGACCCAAAAATTTTGCAGTACCCTGCTCTACCTGTGTAGTTCTGGTACATGGATTCACCGAAGGGTTTGCATGAAATGATTATTTATACTCTGAACCGATCAAAAGGTCTCATCAAAAACAAGAGGAAGACTCGTTGCTCTGCAGAGCACATAAAATGTTAATTCTGGCAAAATATTGAAAAGTTTGCCGTGCTCGGAGTGGAGGCCGATTTCAAATGAAGAGCCTTCATCATTAATTGAGCGTCCTATCGTGCATCCGAAAATAGGAGGTGCATAATTAAATGAGGAACTTTTTTCAACACATGTAGCTTCAGCAAGATGCCAATCGAGTCATCGCAAAATGTTTCTCTCGCTTACGTCTCTGACAAAGCCGGAATAAAAATTGGAAAAGTCACACCTTCTAAGAATATTAGCATGTAATATCCACATGCAACTCTGCGATGTCTTTGAATGAAAAACTCACAATTCTCAGTGTGCGGCCGCTTGTAGTCTCATTAAGGGATTTGTCGGGGACCGCAGCTTTTCTTCAACACGCGGCGGTTTGATGAAGGGCCCTCTTAACTTTCTTTCATTCGCCGTTTGCCGGCACTCCTGTAAGTGAGGCTCTCTGGCGCGGGCCTCTCGTCTTAGTGGGGTCAGCGAAGCATCAAACATGAGAACACAGGAGATGGCTGGTTCATGCGCTAAGGTGGCATGGGAGCATGTGAAGAGTCTGCTGCCAGGGAGCCAGAAGGCAAATCACCTTTGTGAAAAGACTGCAACACCTTTGCAATAAATTTGCAGTCATGTACGTCAATTTTTTTTTTTTAATCATCGGGATTTATTCTTATCGTAGTGTGTAACTTTGCTGTTTAAAGTTAGTACTAGACTGACAGTGCACTCTATGCCAGTCTTAACATGGGCATTTTTTTTGTTTTTTGAATCAATTGTTTTAAAATGGCAGCGTGCTGACGTTGAAGTGGGCCCTTCACTTTCTTTGCAGTTCGAGACTTCGGCACATCTCCTTGAAATTGCATACAGGGTACAGTTGCAGGCTACTCTGTGAAAAACAAATCACCACAAATCATTTTTAATTTTATGTGGAGAATTTTTTCTTCATTAATTTTGTCCTCAAAACAAAAAGAAGAATGCTAATAATACAAAACGAATACATTAAATATGATTTTTCTTCCGACAAAATGTTTAATGTCCTTACCTGAAGAAAATGTTTTCGGTCCATTGTTATTATGAAATATTGTTATTTATTATTATTACTCATAAAGCAATATGTTATTGTACCCATTTTTACAAGCAAACGATTATTTCTCGACTACCCCCCGCCCCTTTGATTCTCAGTCTGCCCTTGTTTCTTTCTCTAGAACAACAGGTTTTCATAAAAATAATAGTAATAATAATACAATTATGTAATATCGTGAGATATGAGATATTATTTATGAATTAAGGGTTAGGTTCTTTTTTTTCCTGAAATGTCGTAGCTATGTACTACGACGCATGGTAAAATCGGTATTGTGCAAACTTTTGTAGGTCTAACTTAATAAAACAATTAAAAGCCGCGATGTGCTAGGAAACAAAGGTAAAGCAACGTTTGACGTTAGTGTTAAAAAAACAAAACCAAAAAAACATGTTTTGGGACACATGAGGCCATCGCTGATTAAAATGTGCTGTTGACCAGTGTTATGAAAACGAATGCAAATGTCTTTTCACTTCCATTCTAAGACTGAACTTAACGTCTTGTTTGGCACTAAAAACCTCAAGTACTCCACATTTTATGCGCTTATTTTTTTATTTATTTAGGTTTATTTCTTGGTCGTTCATACATTGTAAACTTGTGTCTCTGCTCTCGTAGTTGCCCCGCAGGGATAGATAAAGTTCTTGTTGTTTTGATCTGAACCTCAATTTGTCTTTCCTGAGGTGGCGACACAATTGGAATTTGTTGAACTTAACTAAAATCCAGTGTTATTAGCATCCACTTACTTTGATTGCTTTGTTGGGGGGGGGGGGGGGGGGGAATTAGTGTAGTCGAACAGTCTTGCGGTCGGGACGTATTTAATATGCAAACTGCAAACAAAAGACCATTAATTTGGGGAAGAAGGGCGGTGAGAATAGCAGCTACATGGGAATACGAGCTTTATTTTTTTGCGTAAATGTCTTCTGATTAGATAAAATCATGAGATCAGCATGTTAAGGGTCTTCAGAGTGTTTGCTGGCAGGCCGGGTTGGTTCTCGGGGGTGTTGGATTAAACAATGTCAGCGGAGCGGAGTGCGCAGCTTGTTAACTGTGTGCGAGGGCAAGTGTGCTGTGTAAATGTCCATCTTAATTAAACAGAGATAAATCTGACCCATGAGGAAGGGGGAGGATAGCTCGGTCTTCATTTTGTCTGCTGCGCAACAACAGAGGAGATTAATTATCTGGCTTGAAAACCAAATCTTTGGAAATCTCTTGCGTTTTCCTCAGATGTATTCATCTTAGCCACATTTGCTTCCTCATTCCACACAAATTTTGCCAGTAGCCGAGGAGCGGAAGGTGTTACATTGGAACATGTACATGTTGGGCTATTAAATTGATATCTATGGAAAAAAAAAGTTGGGTTTTTTTTTTCCTTACCCACTCACTGGGTCGGTGCCGATTTCCAGCGGATTGGGCTACTTTGACCCAAGGTTGGGCTAATTTATTTTGACACAGTGGATTGGGTTGAAAATTGGATTTGGGCGCGTGGAAGAGCTGAAGCTGGTTGCCGTTTTTGACGGTTGTTGGTTGCTGAAGTTGGAGTCAATTCAAAATGACTCAGGGCACACAGCCCACCAACAGAAAATGAGGGGAGTTGCGTCAAGTCATCCGATGTAAAACTGTGCCAAACAGAATCATGCGAGTGACTTTCCGTGAAAGTGCTTCCTCTTCGAAATTGTTGGTGATCAAGTTAGTATGACTGTATATCTATCCACAGCTACACTGATAGCCTGGTAACCAATTTCTTATGAGCTTTAACTCATCAGCGTTGGTAGTTTCTACCCCTTGATGAAAATCTTTATCCAGTGTGCCTGGTAAAATCCTCAACACAGTGTGTTGGGTATAAAAAAAACAGCATTGGCTCAGTACATTTTGTGTTAGCTATTTTGGCCCAATTTAGGTTACCGCATCTGCAATGTACCCTCGATGCTCCCCATCCCTCTTCCAAATGGGCTAGTCTGCATGTCGTGATTAATGTGTGCCCGTTTGCTGAGTTTTTTGTTTTTTCTCTAAATCCACACTGACAGGAGCTTAGTCTGGGGTTGTTTTTTCCCTCCCTCCTATTCCATTGTAGATATTTTTCCTCATCATCTGCGAACATGGGGAACTGAAAAAGGGTTTGTTGGACCCTTTTGCAGGTACTCTACGTTGTACGCTGACGATGAAGCGATTCTGACTTTGATCTTGATTTTGACTTTTGACCCGGCAACTGTCGACGAATTGCCCTCTAAGGTGCTTTGAAAAAATTGTGCACATTTGTCACATTTAAACACTTGGGTAAGGTTTCTCAAATATAATTGCAAGCAATGTAAAGTTTGAAGGCAAATCAAATAAAATTTTGTTGCCGCGTCATCATCCAAAGGCGACTTTATACTGACTGCTGATTTATCTGTTATGCGTCGTGCTTGCATGGCCTGTTTCCGTCCTGTCTTGCTCTCCCATATTTTCACTTCAATGCCCTTCTTATGCACTTTATTTAATCACTTTGTCCCATGAAACCGTTGAAATAAAGCCTGCGATAAATTGATTTGTCAAAGAAAAAAGAAAAACGTTTCCTTACTGTCAAAAAGATCAGATCGTTCATTTCATTTATTTCATCCTTTATAGTGCATGATTGAATTTTTCAAACTTGTGTTTGATATTTTCTAATAATAATTTGGGAATAATATAATATAATAATATAATGTCATAATTTCATAGACTAACCCTGATTTAATTTACTTGGATTAATAAAGTCGTGAGGAATTGGAAATCATTGGGTTAGGCCGATTCTTTTTTCTTTCTTTCTTTCTTTTTTTTTTTTTTAATGAATGAGGGTTATCTAAAGAGAGTGCATCAGCCCTCCGAAATGGATTGAAGGCATTTTCAAGTAGCAAAGCACACCCGGCATGCTTGGAATTTTGTTACCTTTTTTTGGGCACGCATCAAGAAAAAATAGTATATGTAAATTGGACAGAATATATTACATGAATTTTCTCCAACATTGCTGTGCTATTGGCTATGAACCGTGTTCAACAGCAAGGCACAGAGACGCGAACATGGCCACGCGTTGATGCAGCATCCGCATACAACGCTGAAGGTCAGCAGCTGTTCGGACCGGTTGTTTGGAACTGCTAATTTGGTTTTCGCGTAGCTTGCCGGCTAATTGACTTGACGACTCAAAGGCACCGGCTGATATTTTTTGCGTTTTGGATAGAAATGAACCTTGCCACGCTGCTTGTGAAAGTTAAATACACACTTCCTGGGTTTGCTGCCAGGATGTTATAAGGCGGATAGAAATGTACACATTAGCCTTCTACCTGTGTAACGCATACCAGATGGATCACACGTCAGTTCTGCTGATCATTCAAACAGCACATTCACTATGCTGTGCAAAAACACTACTGCAACGATGGCCTTCTCGTGGGTCTTGTTTTTCTGAAATATGTTGTACTTTTTTATAACCCGTAGTCAACTGAAATTTAAGAGGTCCGGTTCAGGGAAACTTTTCGAAGCACAGGTCTGGAAGGTCATAGTACGTATTCATAGTGATATGAATTCAATTATCCCTGTTGTTGTACCTGCACTACTGAAATAAAAAACAAAATAGATGACACACGTTAACAAATGAGGAGTGGACGAGGTTCACTTTCTTCCCCTCTTCTCACTTCAAACTTCCCCCTTTTTGTTTTTAGAAAATGTTTTCTTATCACCACCCTGACGTATTCATTTTGAATCCAAGACAGAGGTGGTGCTTTGTTTTGACCATTATTTCTTTTCCTTTATCTCAAGACAGAAATGGCATTTTATTTTAGTTGGTATTTTTTTGAATGAAAACGACATCATGTTCTGAGCATTACCTGACCGACCGCAATAAATGGACTTTTGACTGATTGAAAAAATGTTTGTGGGTCGTTGATATGTCTTTCTGAGTATTCCCGCTGAAAACCAAACCTTGAAAATGACACAATACATGAAAAGATACAAAAACTGCCAGTCTTCTCTCCTTGTATACCACATGAATAAGATCTCATGATGTCCATATTTTGATTTCATTTCTTATTTTTGAACTTTAGAATGCACTGTGTGCAAAGACCTTGAGATGCTGAATTTGCTTTCAACCAACAATGAAGAATACCTTTAGAATGATTATTCACAGACTATTCAAAGCAGTTTTTGCTTTTGAACCAAATTTGAAATAATTTTCTTGTTTCTTTAGATAAGCTTGCGAACTACTCATTCTTGTTATGCGGTAATCATTTGCAATAAATGAATTGCATCATTGAAAAAAGTATACGTATATGTTTTGTACAAATACCCACACTTTCGGGTTATTCATGAGACACAACCTTTTGGGTAAAAAAAAATCAAGTTGTGTCAATCACTCGTTGCCCCAAAACAATGAGTTGTTCTCTGTGTTGTTCTTTTGACCCAACGTTTGGGGTTAAATAAATCACCCAAGAAGTTGGGTTTGTCCTTTTTTCACCCAATTTCAGTTAGTTTTGATACAGAATATATGACACCCTAAAAATAAATCACTGATTGGCTCAGTCTGACCTAACTTTCTGGATCATTTTGAAAAAAATTAAAAACTCAATTTTTTTAATGTGGTGTCGTATTCAAAACAACCCAGAAAGCTTGGGCTCAATTCCCCAAAGTATTGGTCGATCTCTTTTTGACCCATAATTTATGACCCAACTGTTTTTGAGAATAGACACTGTATTCATTCCTACGTTATTTGTTTTTTGATTTTTCATAATGTGGTCATCCCACTTGTGTAGATGTGATCCACACAGTAGGGCCGATAGCGCAAGGCGGCGTTGGTGAAGTGGACAAGAGCGCTCTGAGGGCGTGCTACAACAACAGCCTGCGGAAGGCGGCGGAGAACAACGCACGCTCTGTGGTGAGATGAAAGAAAATGTGTCGACCGTTTGGATGAGTGAGCGCTGGTGTTGTGAGAAAATAAACAGGTGCAGAAATTGGAGCCATGTCAAAGAATGCAGATTTTTAAAAAAGTAGATAAAAAGAAAGTGTCTGGACCGATTCCTTGCATCATGCTCCAACTGAGATGTGCTGAGCGCGGAGCACTGCTGACTTGTGTGACGGTTTTATGAAACACTCGAGACGGGGGGGCTTGGCGACGGAACGAGGTGTCACAGTGGAAGAAAAACACCGGCGTAAAAATGAAGACGACAGCAGACTGCAGAGTCAAACGCAATAAAATGAGAAAAATTCCAATTCACTGCAACTGTATTAAAATACCAGAAAAAAAAAGAATTGATTATCATCACAGCTAGAGATAGGCACAGCGGTCGAGTATTTATTCATCGTTAGGAATTCTGTCAGTTATGTGTAATCACATCTTGAAGCCTTCGTCCATCTCGGATAATTATTGAAAAGGATTAAATGTTATCCACTGCAATGCGGCTTTAAAGCCAAAAGAAAAGTGAGGGCTGTAGGGTCGTGATCTCATAAATGAATCTTTGGGCATTATTATACTGTAGATGTATATTTTGAGATGATAAGTTTGTTAGTTTGTGGGGAAAATGTGAACATATTGACTGAAAATGAAAACACACACACACTCATTCCGAAGGAGTGTTTGGATTTGCTGGTGGTCTGGAACATTACCCCGTGATGGAGCGCCATTAGTGTAGTTTGCTATCTAAAGAGAGCTCGTGTAACGACAATCTGTGCCCCAAATTGCCCTTAACTATGGCACAACTCCCTTCAGGCAGCATTATTCTGCATGATAAAACACATTGAAAGAGGAAGTCAGAACATTCAAAGAGTGTCTCTCCCAACTAATACTTTGAAAAAAAATAAAAAAAATTGAGATTGCGCCCATGTAAATGTGCTCTATTGAACTAAATTGTGCCGTCGGTTTACGACCAGTTCCGTTCCTGTGGTGGCGATTTTACTCGAATGTGCCTGCCAATCTGCAGATTGTGGGTTTGTTCCTCAACCCATGAGTAGCCTGCTTTCAGTACACTGCTAATAAAATTTACTCAAAAACTCGACTTGTAAAACACATTTTTGAGTGAAAATCTCGCCATGTTTTTTTTTTTTTTTGTTCCACGTCAATATCAATCCAAAATTGTTTTCAGTGCAGAAAGCAATCAAATGAAAAACAGTAAACACAGCACTAACACAGCGTGCCTCTGGAGCCGCATGACATAAGACTGCACACTATGCGATGCACTTCATTTCATGCCCTTGGTAACCTGTAATTCCCTCTGTAGTCAGTTTGAACGCTTCACCAATTTGCGGCAGCGTTCTGACATCATTGTTGCTTTTCTGTCTATTGTTTTCGTTATCTTACAGAACAAAAGTCCAGTATTGTTGGAGTATTTGCATGGATTAAAGTCTCTTGAGCACAGCACATTTTCTTCTTTGTTGAACTTCTAAATTTGAGAATGGTGAAGGAGTGGGATGGCTAATATTTTTTCAGTAGGCAATATTTTCTCACCCCCCCCCCCATGTGAATTTATCTTCGCCTTGAACTGAAGTCTCAACTTTCAAATTGTCCCATCTGTCTTCAGTTAAAACGCTTCTTTCCATGAACGTTCCAGTGACATCAAAGTATGACTATTCACAGGCACAAAATGTGATATCGCGACAGCCACACTTCACTTTATCTCCCCATCCACAGGACGATAACGTGACGCCAGCATATTGTGGTTGATTTTTCCTAAATTTCAGGTCACCATGAATCCGGGATCTGGAAAATAAGCAAACGCTTTGCAAAATAAACCCATCGCAAAAAAAAAAATCTTTTGCGGGACATCCTCTGTGTTAGGAACGGGACTGACAATGATATTACTTTTATTATCATTTATTTTCTCTTGAGGGAAGATAATAAGTACTCTAAAAATAAGAGCAGTGTGTCATATTTTGGGGTTTATCCCTAATAAATAACATTGTTGACTGCTAATACTAGTACGGTGTCAAAAGTATTTGTTTCAATAGCTTCTTTTGGGTGAGGACCAAGTCTTTCTTCCTTGTGTAAAATGAAATGGACAAGCAGAGTCGCAAGGGATTGACAAGAAACTCTGCGTACACATGCTCGGCCGCTTGTAAACAGAGCTAATTGAACGATGCCCTGCTAATCACACTCCTCCAGCTGTGTCTGGGATATACACTGTTATGAGCCCTCAAGTGAAACAAACATTTCTGACAGCTGTCGTTTGCATCTAAACACGGTGAACCAGGAGGCCGCAGCCACACAAGACGCAGTATATTTAGCATGGAGGTGACACTGCAAAGAAAAGAGGAGGGAATGTTTATAATGAGCAGCAGAAGTGAGACCATCCATCCTCCTTTTCTTCAGTGTGGAAAAAAAATAACGAAAATGCCTGCGGGTGGGATTGAATTTGATTTGGTATTTATTCAAATAGAATAAATGAAAAAAAATTGTGAAAACGCTCCCCACATAAACTTCTCCCTCACCGCATATTGTTTCCTTCATCCTGTTACTATTATTTTAAACAACACCCCCCCCACACACACACACTTACCGGCAATCATCCACTATGGCATAGGTGTCAAACTCAGGTCCTGGAGTGCTGCTGTCCAAGGCTTCCGCAGAGCTTGCTGATGATCTGATCATTTGAATCATGTGTTTTGCAACAAGGAGACTTGGAAAACATGCCGGACAGCGGCCCTCCGGGACCTGAGTTTGACACCTATGCACTATGGCATGGATGGGCAACTTAAATCCTGGAGAGGCCCATAGTTTTTAATTTGCAGTACTGGGGGTCTACATAGGACCACACACTTCTAAATCAGATGTACCACAAAAAATCTGTTTTAAATATAGACAAAACACGTGCATTTGGTATATGCAAAATATACTGTATGCATTTAATATACCGTATTTTCACGACTATTCGACGCACCGTACGGTTGGGCGCAGTCTCATTAATGGGTGACATTTCTGTATTTTACACATAGACAAACCGCACTGTCTTAATGGGTGCAGTTTTACAGTGGTAAAACATACGCCAGCTTAAACATATGGCATGCATGCGCGCACGCTAACACGTTAGCTTGAAGAATACGGTAGCATGCAAAGACATACAGATACAAGCTAAAAACACGTTTTTAAAAAGGCAACGAAAGTAGAACTGAGTTCGGGTGTATTTTATTTAGCCATAGTACATTCTTCTCACGTTTTTCGATCAATCATCACCCAGAAATCCATCAAAGTCCTCATCCTCTGTATCAGAAGCAGAGGACTGCACATCCCAGTTGTCATTGAATGCATCACATGCTCAAATGTGAGTTGCTAAGCATTGCCGAGCGGAAAGAAGGAGCAGCAACAGCAAAGTCAACATTTCTCTCGTGTGAAGCTTTCCCACATTTGAAAGTAAAGAACAGAGCGAAACATGGTGGCAGCGCGTGTGTGTGTAGAAAGAATTGAACAATTGTGCAAGTACCGTAATCCATCAAAAACGCCGCGTTCCCTCTCGTTGTTGCGTATTGTGGCGTAACTCGCCCAGCGCTGCCTCTCATTCTTTGTAAAGTTGTGTTTGCCATCGATCATCCATAGTTCCCATGCCGTTCGCAACTTTACTTTGAACGCCCGGTTGATGCCGATGTCCAGCGGTTGGAGTTCTTTAGTCAAGCCTCCGGGAATAACGGCAAGATCAGAGTTCATTTGCTTGACTTGGTTTTTCACCGCTGCTGTGAGATGGGCACGCATGCCAAAAGCATAACCGGTGGCTTTAAGTTTGAACTGAGCTTCGTAGGCGTGTCTATGTCGAATTTATTTTCAGGGGTTCTTAGAAACCAAAACCGGAGTTGTTTTGCAACAATGCACATTGCCACACTCTATACAGGTTTTGGTACCTGCTTGAGGCTTCCCTTTAGCGTCCACTTACACGCCCACCCTTCACCCATTGGCGGGCTGCTCCCCAGCATGCCTGTCCTCTCTCTCTCTCTCTCTCTCTCCCTCTCCATATATGTATATATACACGCCCACCCTTCCCTGATTGGCCGACTTCTTTCCCGCATGCCTGGCCACAGTCACTTCCTCCTTTTCTCTATATAAACAGCGTGTCGGCTGTCAGTCAGATTTTGGAACTCAGTGCATACAAAAGACGCTCCGCACCATAAGGCGTCCTGTCCATTTTGGAGAAAATGTAAGACTTTTTATGGTGCCTTATAGTCGTGAAAATACGGTATATATATTTTTTTGCATATATGAGATCCGTTATCTTACCCCAACAACAAAATAATTGTTTACTGGATTGGTGTTCTGATGCAAAGAATTCCCTATGGTTTATTCAGGGCCTGGTTGCAAAGGCGGCAGCTTTCGCAGGGGAGCCGAGACTTCCCTCCCACCAAGCACCTCTTCCAGCACTTCATGGGGGGTCCCTACGGTCACGAGCTGTGGGTTGTGACCAGAGGGAAGCTATGGTCGAAGCTGGTATATCCAGAGCTTTGCCGACTCAGCTCTTCCTTCACCACGACAGACACTGCACCGTCATTCGTGAACAAGACCCCAAGATACGTAAACTCTACTTGGGGCGAGAGCTCACCCCTGACTCGGAGAGCGCACTGAACCTTGTTGCGACTCAGGACCATGGTCTCTGATTTGGCGCTGATTTTAATCCCAACTACTTCACACACTGAGAGTGGGGGATTCCTGCGTGTCGTAGCCATCAATACCACATCATCTGCAAACAGCAGAGATGCACCACACTGGACTCCCTCGACGCCTCGGCTGCACCTAGAAATTCTGTCCAAAAACGTTATGAACAGAATCTGTGAAAAAGGGTAGCCTTGGCTGAATTCAACCTTCATTGGAAAAGGATCCGATTTACTGCCGAATGCGAACCAAACTCTGACATTGGTGGTATTGGGACCAAACAGGCCATATAAGGGGGTGTGGTACCCCATACTGCCAAAGCACCCCTTACAAAACTCCCTGAGGGACATGGTCGAACGCAAAGTCCACATAATACATGTAGACAGGTTGGGCTAACTCGCATGCATCCTCGAAGACCATGCCAAGGGTGTAAAGCTGGTCCACATTGTTCTTCCTGAACCTGCGACTTGATTTCCTGACACACACTCCTCTGCAGTGCGCTTGAATAGACCTTATCAGGGAGGCTGAGGAGTCTGATCCCTCTGCAGTTGGAACACACCTACTGGTATCCTTTCTCAAAAAGAGGGACCACCACCGCGGTCTGCCAATCCCCCACAATAACAGCCAACTCACCACCAGGTGGTGATCAGTTGACAGCTCCATACCTCTCTTTCCAAAACATGCGGCTGCAAATCCGATGATACGACCAGCAAGTCAATCATCGAACTGCGGCCAACGGTGTATTTGGATGATCTTAATTTTTTCCCGGACTCTTGCGGATCAACACCATGTCAGGCTGGTTTTGCAGCGTCCACTAGAAAACCGGTTATTCGTAAAAGCAGAAAAGTGCGAGTTTCACGTCGAGTCCATCTCATTTCTGGGTTTTATTATCGAGAAGGGTCAGCTGAGAGCTGACGAAGACAAAGTTAAGGCCGTAGTAGACTGGCCCACGCCCACCAATAGAAAGCAGTTGCAACGTTTCCTGGGTTTTGCTTTACCGCCGCTTCATTCGCAACTACAGCCAGAGAGTCCTGCCTTTGACCCGGTTAACCTCTGACAAGATCCCCTTTAGGTGGGACACTGATGCTGACCACGCGTTCGCTGAATTAAAGAAAGCCTTCACGAACCCTCCTGTATTGCAGCATCCTAACCCCTCCTATCCGTTTGTCGTAGAGGTGGCCGCGTCGGAGTCCGGCGTGGGGGCCGTCTTATCGCAGCGATCCCCAGTCAACCAAAGACTTCACCCCTGCACCTTTTTCTCTCGTCGCCTCAGCCCAGCAGAAGCCAACTACGACGTGGGGAACCGTGAACTGCTAGCCGTCGTTGTGGCATTGCAAGAATGGCGACATTGGCTCGAAGGCACTGAAGAGCCATTCACGGTGTACACTGATCACAAGAACCTTGCCTACATCCGGTCAGCCAAGAGACT
Source organism: Hippocampus zosterae (assembly GCF_025434085.1). Classification (NCBI taxonomy): domain Eukaryota; kingdom Metazoa; phylum Chordata; class Actinopteri; order Syngnathiformes; family Syngnathidae; genus Hippocampus; species Hippocampus zosterae. Next base: position 26,621,892 of record NC_067451.1, read on the forward strand.
AAACTCCCGCCAAACACGGTGGGCACTTCTCCTCACTCGCTTCAACTTCACGCTCACCTACTGCCCGGGCTCAAAGAACATTAGACCGGATGCACTCTCCCGCATCCATGACCCTGCGGAGAGGAACAATGAACCCCAAAACATTGTTCCGGACCATTGTATTGTGGGGGCACTGAGATGGGCCGTCGAACGTAGGGTCAAGGAGGCCCAGAACGGCCGGGAGACTGTTTGTACCCCCACCTCTGCGCGCGGAGGTGTTACAGTGGGGGCACACTTCTAAGGTGGCATGCCATCCAGGCGTGAACCGGACCTTGGACCTCGTGTCGCAGCGGTTTTGGTGGCTGGAGCTACACAAGGATACCCAGGACTATATCAAGGCCTGTTCCACCTGCGCATGCAGTAAGGCGTCCCACCAACTGCCGGCTGGTTTGCTGCAACCGCTGCCTCCTCCTTCTCGACCATGGTCCCACATTTCCCTGGATTTTGTTACCGGCCTGCCTCCTTCCCGGTGAAAATCAGTCACACTGACCATAGTTGACTGCTTCTCTAAATCTGCCCATTTTGTTGCGTTGTCCAAACTGCCCTCTGCCCAGGAAACCGCCGACCTTCTAGTGAGACACGTCTTCCGTCTTCATGGAATTCCGGTGGACATTGTGTCGGACCGGGGCCCTCAATTCGTCTCCAGGGTATGGAAACGTTTCTGTCAGGCCATGGGGGCCACGGCGAGTCTGTCTTCCGGATACCACCCACAGTCCAATGGCCAAACGGAGCGCATAAACCAGGATTTGGAAGCAGCTCGGCGCTGCGTTTGCCTCCATCGCCCCTCCTCGTGGTCGGCCCACCTGCCTTCGGTGGAATACGCCCACAACACCCTCGTCTCATCAGCTACCGGCCGGTCGGTCTCCTTTCATGGCGGCGTATGGTTACCAACCTCCTCTGTTTCCTTCCCAGGAGGGTCAGGTGGAACTCCCTTCCATACAGCTGCATCCATCGCGTATGGAAGGAGACCAGGGCAGCACTGTCACACACGGCTCTCCGGAACCGGCAGATCGCTGACCGTCGCCGACGCCCAGCACCCAGCTATCAGGTGGGACAGAAGGTGTGGCTGGCGACTAAGGATCTGCGACTCGCCGGTACATCTCGCAAGTTGGGGCCTCGATTCACTGGACCGTTCGAGGTGGAATCGGTCCTCAGCCCCGTCTCCGTCAAGCTCCGACTGCCGCCCAACATGAAGGTCCACCCCGTCTTCCATGTTTCCCTGTTGAAGCCGGTGGTCACCAGTCCCCTGGCTCCTCCGCCCACGTCGCCGCCTCTTCCACAAATCGTCGACGGCGAACCAGTGTACACCGTGCGTGAAATCTTGGACTCTCTGCGCAGGGGTAGGGGTTTTCAGTATTTGGTTGACTGGGAAGGCTACGGCCCGGAGGATCGGCAGTGGATCCCCGGCTCCTGGATCCTAGACCCGTCCCTGCTCCGGGCTTTCCACGCAGCGCACCCGTCAAAGCCGGGTGGTCCGCCAGGAGGCGTCCGTTGAGGGGGGGGTACTGTCACGTTTCGCTTTTGCGGTCTGGCCAGCAGGTGGCATGAGCGGTCTTCCTAGCACACCTGCTGGCAATCGTTAATCAATAGAGACACTATTTAAGGACTCCTACGTTCTACACCTGTTGTGGGAGTATTGTTTATGGCATTACTATCCTCATTGTTCATTGACTTAGTGGCTTTTGACCTTGTCGTGATTTCGCGTATAGTTCTCGGTACCAAGTGTTTGTGTAAGTACTATTTTATTTTGATGATCTGGCTTTTTGTGCGTGTACAAAGTGTTACATTGTTTTTCGTTCGGAGTTTGCGGGCTTTACTTTCCTTTCTTGCTCTTTTGTGCAAGCACTTTTTGTTAGTCGTTTTTGATTTACCTCCTGGTCCTCATTGTGGACCAGCGCTTTATGTTCTCGCTTTATTTTCGGTTCGATTAAGACATTAAATTGTCTTTACATCGGAGACCTTGTTTCTGTCTACGTTTTTTGGATCCCCCTCCCAAACTCGGTTTATCCGAGTCCCTAACAGGTGTCACCCTTATGTTTAAACATGGTGTTGAGCACAAAAATGCAATAACAGAACACCACTCGCGTTCTGATCGCAGTGCATTGAAGTTCTCCAGCAGAACGATAAATTCCCCGGGGGGAGCGCTCTTCATCATACCCTCCAAAAACTGCATACAAGTAGCTGCTGTTCGGTCCATAGGCACAAATAACAGTCACCGGAGGATGTTACCCTCATACCCTCTCGTCCACCAGCGTGAACCCCAATGTACAGGCACTGAGCCATGGGGCAATGAGTATGTCCACATTTGCTGGGCACCTCTCACCGTGACCAACTCCAGAATGGAATATGGTTCGAGCCCTCTCAAGAGGGGCTTATTCCCTTCCATTCCATGTCTCTACAGTTAGCTTGTTTATCCGGGGATCGAACCACCATGGTTCCCGACTTTGTCTGCCACCCAGCTCACAAAGCATCCACCTCCTTTTGGCCCCTCCCATCGGTGGTTAGCCCATGGGGAGGGTGACCCATCTTGATTCTTCGGGCTTGTGGCCCATAGTTGCAGTCCTAGCCACTAGGTGCTCACCAGGCAGCCCCACCTCCAGGCCTGGCACCAGAAGATGCCATCTATTTATGTTTTCATAATAAGAATCCATTCGAACTGTGCTTTTTCTGGTCACTCACCTCGGACCTGTTTGCTATGGGTGACCATACCAGGGTCATAAAGCCCAGATAATTTTGCTCCTTGGATCATTGACTCACACAAACCCCACCACTACGGTAAGGTGACAGCGCACAAAGGGGGGCAAAGGACTCCCTTGCATAATAATTACCATGCACGGATGGCACAAAACTGGCAAAAACAAACGTATCCACGAAAATTAACAGAGTCAAAATGTTATTATTTAGATACTATGTTTATTCTGCATATGATTCCTAATCAGCAAAACAAAAGGATTAGGCCTCCTCGGCTAACAAATGAACTCAAAGGAAGAAAAGAGGGCATATTCGGGATCTGTGCAAAAAATAAAAATAAATAAATAAATCCAGAAACGTTTTCTTGTGTAAAAGTGTAGTAACATTTTGTTTTATTGACTGTTCAACATGTGATTGAACACTCTCTTTTTCAATTTGCAGGCCTTCCCGTGCATCTCCACTGGAATCTACGGTCAGTGTGTGTGTTATAATTCCCTGCTTTGATATCTGAGGACAAGTACAAGAGTAACTGTTTTCTAACTCGCGTTTCTTTCTTGAATCACCCAGTGGCTCTGGACACATTATCTCGTCCCACCCAGAGGTGATTTCCAGATTAAGGCCTTGTATTAGGAGCTGCAGATTAAGGCAGATTAGTTTGCTGATGGTGTCAGATTGACTGTAATCCTCCATCACTCTCGCAAAGAGAGTGTTAAGAACAGCGCTGAGAAGGTCCCAGAGGGTAGTATGGCACTTAGCCTGTGTTCGATTGCTAGAATGCACACAAGCAAATCAACACGAGAAATGTGTTGGCAATGCCTGTTATATTCCTTGAAAATAACTCAAGGATCACATATTATTGCACTCAATGACCACAGGATTAGGTACGTCTGCAAATTCTAATGATTCTGTTCAAATATAAGGACTACAAGAAAAATTGTGGCTTTACAAAGATCCTGACATCAGGAGAGGTATTCATTTTACAATACTGTACAATAGAAACTCAAGATCATAGGTCTCAAACTCAGGCCTGGGGACCAGATCCAGCCCACCACATCATTTTACATGGCCCACAAAATTGCAGCATTTTTTGTTACCAAAGCCCCCGTTCACAGCTCAAACATCTCTTATCCTTGACTTCTGATTTTAAAACGAGTTATCCAGCAATCTGTTGTGTATAATGGCAACATTTTTATGGTTTCACTACAATGTAGCCCGCAACAAAAATGAGTTTGACACCCCTGCTCTAGGTAGGTAGGTAGTCGGTCGGTTTTGCCACAGTTTTTCTTCAGCAAGAACTCGGGCCATAGCCAAAGTGGAAATAATTATGAACAGTATGAATTTACCATGGTTAGCATAGAACATACACACTGATGCTAGTAACCAAGAAAAATAAGAGGAAAAGATCACTGTAACAGCTGAACTTTATTTTGGGTTAATCAGGGCACTCTAAATGGTGCCAAGCATGCGCTGACTCCCGTTGAAGTTGATCTTGAATGTGACTGGTTAAAATTGAACACAGTTATGGGGGTGTGTACACATTAGCAACCACATTACAGTAGCAGTTGTTTGTTTTTGTTTGCTCGCTTTAAAACTCGTTCATCTTGGTCTAATTTTTACATCACGAAATCCTAGAAGGGGTGCGTAGACTTTTTTTATCCACTGTCGATAGGAAGGTAGATGGAACTCATATCCCAGTCATATGGTTGGTTAGGAAATAAAATACCCAATGTCACAATTTGAGGAAATATGGCAGGTTTTGCTCAATGTATGACAAAAAAATATACGTACATGCTCGCAGTGAAATTTCCCTTGTGAATTGCAAGTGCAAATTTGTCAGAGAGCCACAAGCAGTGATTTGTGGTTTATTTCAAGCTTCTGAGCGGGGCCACCTTTCTCTGTCTAATTGACATGCACGCCCACATTTCATTTCACGTGTGTTTGCACAGTGTGTCCCCTCTGCTATCCTGTTTGGGTTCATGGATTTGGGCAGCAGCATTCAACTTGATACATTTGCACATTCTCAATTCCCGACATTCAAATGATGCGAGCACAGGTGAAGCACTCCGTGTAACAACAAGCCGATCTCGGCGGAATAAGCGGCGTAACACTAAGGCAAGAGTGTCGCACGTGTGCAAAACAAAGCCAATCACTATCAGGATGCACTGATGACAAGCTTACCTCAACACACGCTACTTTTCAAATAGTACACACACACACACACAAACACACACACACACACACACACACACACACAAACAAATCTGTCATCACTCCTTCACTAGCAAATTATGGGCATATGCTTCAATGTTGCAGGGTATCCACCTGAGCAGACTGTGCATGAGGCCTTGGCAACCGTCAGGGAGTATCTGGAAGAACACTACGACAAGGTGTGTGTGTGTTTGCGCGTGAGCACGTACAAGAGCGTGGACATGATTGGCAATTTTCCCGACCATTTCCTCCAGGTATTATTCCTATCAAGGCTGTTGTTTTTGCACCATGTTGAGACAGAGGAGAAGGGGTATCGGTAAAACATAGACCGTTTGTGCACTGAAAGCGACACGCCCGCATGCTCGGGGCCACGTCTGCCTTTTAATTGGCTCCTTGAGGAACTGAGAAGTAGCCAACAGTGACATGCACTGCTTGCTTTCTGGAGAAGAGAAAAGACCAAATGATGCGCAACTAATGCAGTCGCTTGTTAAACGGGACCTCCCTTCTTCCTCCCCGACTCCTCCCTCACCTCTTTACCCCTCCCAAGGAGGCTGTTGACGAGATTATTGTTAGCTTGGCCGTCCCCGGGGACTCTGTGACTAAAGCCGCTTGTGCTGTGTGGGTCAGCATTCAAGTTTACAATGCACCCCTGTTTCTCAGCAACCCACATGTTTGGAGCACATTTCAACATATAACATGCAGAAACGTATCAAAATGCATTTTCTTAGTGTTCTTTAGTGTCTCTTCTCACTGTGCTTGGTGTCCAAATAAGCGGCAAAGCGTCATTCCGAGTTTGTTTGCGAAGCTCAACATTATACAGTCGAGTTTCTGAAAGTACCCCACTTAAAACGTTTCCACACTTATAAGGTTCAAATTTCAAAGTCCCGATTACACGTAATTCGTTTTCCATTTCCCGATTTTGCTTACAACGAACACCTTTATAATGTAAACTTCTTTAAAACGACTGGATTTTTCTGACAACATTCTGAAAAATCTTCATTTCAACGGACTGCTGTCGCGACTTAATTTATGAGCAAAAAACTGTATACAGAGCGGCTTTCCCCTCCGTTTGCTTATCAACGATACTGATCGACTCGTACATTGTCGCACTTCCGGAGGCACGGCGCTGTCCTAAACACATGGTCTGAAAGCGTGTGGTAAACTGAAGCAAATCTTGCTGTCTGCGAAGGCTAAAATTGTCTCTCACTTTCGGAAGGGAGTGCCCCAGATGAAGCTTAGCCGAGACTACGAAGTGGCAAAGCACAGCATTGACAGATAACAAGAACTAAGTACAGTAAAGCTCATGGAATGATTGCACTATTTTAAGAACAACTCCAGAACATGATGATTTCTCATTGTTGCACTCAATTGACCAATATCATCATGTGTGTGTGTGTGTGTGTGTGTGTGTGTGTGTGTGTGTGTGTGTGTGTGTGTGTGTGTGTGTGTGTGTGTGTGTGTGTGTGTGTGCGTGCGCGTCTGTGCTTTTGTGTGTCAGCTGGACAGAGTTATCTTCTGTGTGTTTTTGCCAAAAGACCAGGAGTTGTACCTGCAGAATCTGCCTCTCTACTTTCCTGTTGGTATGTTTACTCACACACCCACACTGATATTGTTACACTGTATTAGTTCTCAAATAGTTAGCGAAAGATTCTTCTTTTATAAAATGACTCACTTGAGTGTTTTCAAATGAACAAAAATGGAAAAAAAAATACAAATAAGAAAATAATTGTCATCATCAAATTCATTTAAGTACCCCCCCCCCAAAAAAAAAGTCTATATATACTACAATAAAATTAAGAAAATCCTCATCTCACCCCTCTGGAGGTGTCCGTCCCTCATTCAGCTCGGGTCCTCTACCAGAGGCCAGGAAGCTTGAGGGTTCTGCGCAGTATCCTTGCTGTTCCCAGCACTGCACATTTCTGGACTGAGATGTCCGATGTTGTTCCCGGGATCTGTTGCAACCACTCATCTAGTTTGGGGGTCACTGCCCCGAGTGCTCCGACCACCACAGGCACGGCTGTCACCTTTACCTTCCAGGCTCTCTCCAGCTCCTCTCTGAGCCCTTGGTATTTCTCGAGTTTCTCATGTTCCTTCTTCCTGATGTTTCCATCACTTGGGACCGCTACATCCACTACAACGGCTTTCCTCTGCCCTTTATCTATGATCACGATATCTGGTTGGTTCGCCATTACCATCTTGTCAGTCTGGATCTGGAAGTCCCACAGGATCTTCGCTCTGTCATTCTCCACCACCTTCGGTGGTGTTTCCCATTTTGACCTTGGGGTTTCCACTCCATACTCCGCACAGATGTTTCGGTAGACTATGCCAGCCACCTGGTTATGGCGTTCCATGTAGGCTTTCCCTGCCAGCGTCTTACACCCTGCAGTTATGTGTTGGATCGTCTCAGGTGCCTCTTTGCACAACCTACACCTTGGGTCTTGGAAGGAGAGGTGTAATGAAAAGGCCGAAACCCGATAGGTACATCCAGATGACCATACCTGAAGCACTCGAAACTGCCAAACAAAAGCTCCAAGCCTTGTCCAGCCGCCTAAAGCGGTACACGAAAGAGAATGAGGCCAGACGAATAAACAGACTGTTCGAAACAAAACCTGCGAAAGTGTACGCTCAGTGGCAGGGTCCTAACAACAGAGCTGACCCACCAAGACTGGAAACTGAAAGGTACTGGAAATGCATATGGGAGGAGGAGGTTGCACATAACAGCAGTGCACAATGGCTGGTGACCCTGAGAGAGGAGCACAGCAACCTCACTGAACATAACCCAGTTACCATAGCAGTGGCAGACATACAGGAAAGAGTCTCAGATATGAAGAACTGGACAGCACCAGGCCCGGACATGGTCCACACCTACTGGCTAAAGAAACTCACAGCACTCCATGAGCGCCTAGCAGTACAAATGAACCAGCTGCTGAGTGATGGGACTCACCCAGGATGGCTAACCGAAGGGCGAACGATCCTGATCATAAAGGATCCCTCGAAGGGTGCAGTCCCATCCAACTATCGGCCAATAACCTGTCTCTCCACAACATGGAAGCTCATGTCAGGCATCATTGCGGCTAAGATAAGTGGACACATGGATCAATACATGAGCGAAGCACAGAAGGGCATTGGTAGAGCTACCAAAGGAGCCAAACATCAGCTCCTGGTTGACAGAACAGTCGCACAAGACTGCAGGTCCCGACGTACCAACCTGTGCACAGCCTGGATTGATTACAAGAAAGCCTATGACTCGATGCCACATACATGGATCACTGAATGCTTAGAGTTGTATAAGGTGAACAGGACCCTGAGAGCCTACGTTGCGAATTTGATGAGGGTGTGGAAAACCACACTTGAAGCCAATGGCAAGCCACTTACCCAAGTGTCCATCAAATGTGGCATATACCAAGTGATGCACTCTCCCCACTGCTGTTCTGCATAGGACTGAACCCCCGAAGCCAAGTAATCACCAAGACAGGCTATGGATACCGCCTCAGAAATGGAACTACGATCAGTCACCTCCTCTACATGGATTACAAAAAGCTGTATGCTAAGAGCGAAAGGGACATAGACTCCCTGATCCACACAAAGGATCTACAGCAGCGACATCGGGATGTCATTCGGGCTTGAGAAATGTCGTCGGATGGTGACTAAGAGAGGAAAGGTAGTACGCACTGAAGGGGTCTCACTCCCTGAAGGAACAATAGCAGACATTAAGGACAGCTACAAGTACCTCGGTATACCACAAGCTAATGAATTATAGTGAGCATTTTGTATCAGATTCTACCATACAAATATATTTTGCACATAACATATCCTTTTATTTGTCCCACACTGTAGTGGTGTGATGAATACCAGGCTATCTCCCTCATGTGCTAATTGCACATTCGGGACGTTCTGCAATTAAAAAACAGTCTTATGAAGACAATTCCTATACGCACACATCTGCAAGTAATAACGTTGTTTTCCCCAGAACTAGAGTGCAAAAACAAAAATAGACCAATTGCACAAGACAAACATTCAAGCATCACGATGATTGTTATTTGCATTGATGGAAAGACAGGCAAGAACTGTTGATGCACATCAGCCACCTGGACACAGCAAGTCTCCATGAGCACAATGTGGAATACTTCATTGTCAGTGGCAGCAAGATTTCAGTTTACACACGTTTCTTTTTTCATTTTGTAGCCCACTGAGTCTTAACGGCAGCTTCGATTCAGGTACAGCATGTGCAGCTCAGAAGCAATCTGTCCGGACTTGGCCATTAACCTCAGTCATGCATGTCATATTTATGCAGTGCAAATTGTTTTTGGGATGCCCACGAGTTTTTAAGTACCGTATTTTCACGACTATAAGGCGACATTAAAAGTCTGAAATTTTCTCCAAAATGGACAGGACACCTTATGATGCGGAGCGTCTTGTGTATGCGCTGAGTTCCAAAACCTGACTGACAGCCGACACGCTGTTTATATAGAGAAAAGGTGGAAGTGACTGTGGACAGGCATGCGGCAAAGAAGTCGGCCAATCAGTGAAGGGTGGGCGTGTATATATACATATATGGGGAGAGAGAGAGAGAGAGAGAGAGAGAGAGGGAGAGAGAGAGAGAGAGAGAGAGAGAGAGAGAGAGAGAGAGAGAGAGAGAGAGAGAGAGAGAGAGAGAGAGAGAGAGAGAGAGAGAGAGAGAAGGCAGACGTGAGAGAGGACAGGCATGCGGGGGAGAAGTCCGCCAATGAGTGAAGGGTGGGCGTGTAAGTGGACGCTAAAGGGACGTCCCAAGCAGGTACCAACACCTGTATAGAGTGTGGCTATGTGCATTGTTGCAAAACGAGTTTGGTTTTGGTTTCTAAGAACCCCCGAAAATAAGAGCCTACGAAGCTCAGTTCAAACTTCAAGCCATCGGTTATGCTTTTGGCATGCGTGCCCATCTCACAGCAGCGGTGGAAAAACCAAGTCAAGCAAATGAATTCTGAGCTTGCTGTTATTCCCGGAGGCTTGACTAAGCAACTCCAACCGCTGGATATCGGCATCAACCGGGCGTTCAAAGTAAAGTTGCGAACGGCATGGGAACAATGGATGATCGATGGCAAACACAACTTTACAAAGATTGAAAGCCAGTGCTGGCCGAGTTACGCCACAATTTGCGAAGGGATTGTGGCTGCTTGGACGAACGTGTCTGCTTGCACTGTTGTTCGAGTTTTTGGCAAAGCCGGCATCATTTCTGTGGAGCCACATGGCAATGAGAGTGACTCTGACAACGAGAGGGAACGCGGCGTTTTTGATGGATTACCGGTACTTGCACAATTGTTCAATTCTGATACAGAGGATGAGGACTTTGATGGATTTGTGGGTGATGATTGATCAAAAAACGTGAGAACATTGTACGATGGCTAAATAAAATACAACGGAACTCAGTTTTGCTTCCGTTGCCTTTTTAAAAACGTGTTTTTAGCTTGTATCTGTATGCCTTGGCATGCTACCGTATGCTTCAAGCTAACGTGTTAGCGTGCGCGCATGCATGCCGTATGTTTAAGCTGGCGTATGTTTTACCACTTTAAAACTGCGCCCAATAATACAGTGTGTTTTGTCTATGTGTAAAATACAGAAATAGCACCCATTAATGAGACTGCTCCCAACCATACGGTGCGCCGAATGGTCGTGAAAATACGGTACTTGATTGGGTTATAATAGTTGAGGATTTTTCATTATGGTTTTAACTTCATTGTGACTTTTTTTCAGCTAGTTTTCATAGTTAAATTCAAGATTTAAAAAAAAAGGCACAATAAATTCCCAAAAGACCGTTTGCCCTTTCTTCTTATATCCGTCTGAACAATAATACCGAAATCAATACATACATTTGATGAAACCTGAAATCTCCCTTATGGATTTAATTGGAAAAGATGACAATTAAGGACATGTAATGATCATTATAGTCAGCTTTGGTTAGTTTCATTAAGTTTTCATTTTAGTAAAAGCGCTGTCATTTTTTCATTTTTTTTTTCATTCGTTTTGTTCACGAAGGCAATTTTCAGGGCAAGCAGACCAGGATGAATGGCAAAAAGTCCTCACGAACTCTGCAGAAAAAAAACACTGCAGCCAGTCCGATTAAGAGCCAATATATTGAAGCACGACTGGACAGAAATCAAAGAAGGCGTATCCAATTTTACATTAAAGGCAAACTTTTTTCCTTCCCCATGGCAACATCGTCAATGCAGCCAACAGAGAGCTGCCTCTGGGGTTAGATCGCTCCCTGCATCAGTAACATGCATGCAGTGTGCGAGACACTTCAAATGTATTCATCCTACTGTGTGTTCCATATGAAGTGGATGTAAAAAGTCTCTACCAGGTTTTTGTGATGCAAAAAACTAAGGCCCAGATCAGCCCGTCTTGTGACTGAGGATGTGGCTGCGTTCAGGATTAACCCCTCACCGGAGTCATTACACACCTATCATCATTTAAAGTGTTTCTGATGAACCCCAAATCAAGTTCGGCTGTTCTAGTAGACCTTTCCGGACATTTGTTTTGTTTTGTAGCAGAAATTCGAACGGTTTGTGTTTAAAACGGACTGGTATTTTGAATGGTTCATAATTCCCTTCATGCTTCACTGTTAGTGTGCTGTTCTACATACCTTCTCGAAACATTCCCAAAAAGTTCAAACTCGGTTTCTTTGAATGAGAACACATTTTCAACGCGTGTGTTGTGAGATTTTTGTTTTTGTTCTTCCGCTGTAACTGGGGCTGGTAGGTGGATGGTATTATGAACAGTTCAAAGGAGCAGTCTGAGTCAGCAGAAGGCTTCTCATAGAAATTGAAGGGGTGTCCATTCTACAGCATGATCAACAGTTGAGTCAGAAAGATGCAACCTTCTTTGTGTCGGTCTCAGGTTGAAGCACAGCAGAATTAGGTTTTTCCTGACGTAAATAAATAAATTCATCAAATCCCTTCAGCTGGAAGCCAACATGCGGTCAAGAGCATTATTCTTGAGTTACCTGTTTCCAGACAAGCACGGCAGTTAACAGGATTCTGTACTTTTACTGAGCTGTTGCCTGGCAACAAGTGAAGACTCCAGGAAACCATTGTCCGCTACATTAGCTTCATATAAACAAAAGATTTGAAAAGGTCTGCTTTATTTATTTATTTTATAGAATAAATCCAGAGAATTAGCATGCTTATTATCACAGCAGATTTACTGCAGCGAAGCAGAAGTTCAGCTAAATGTTATATTGCCCAAATAAAGAGGAGATAAATGCTTCAAGTTTAAAGTGCCCTCTGCCTGGAATAATTTAATGGACTGAGCGATCACCTTATTTATTTTATTTTAAAACACTTTGTTTTCTGATCAAATCTGATCCAGTGGCACTGGCGTGTGACACTCGTTACCAAAGTTACAGATTTGTTATCCTGCTAAGGACAAATGCTGTTTTTATAACACACGTCATGCATATATGTAAACTCGCGCTAATCAATGAATGCACAGAAAGCCAAAGTTTGAATTTTTAAAGGTGAAAGTTCAAAATGTGGCCGGAACCTGAGACCCAAGGATCTCAGGTTCAGTTGTATGATTGAGAGCGGTGATCCCGAGGCATTGCATTGTCAGTGTGTCACAAATGTTGTGTGTTTGCAGTGTTTACTAATGTGATGCTTACATTTTACATATGCATGTACATGATGTTACAAATAATCTGAATCCTGATATCTATTTCCCTTGTTTCACAAATCGTCATCTCCGGTTTGCAGGACCCGCAGCGAACCCCTTGATGAGCAAACTGTGAGAGCAACCCCCAGCTTTCTGCTTTTTCCTCACATTTGATCTTAAGAAGAGAGAATTCAGCATGGTGGTGTTTGTCATCATCGGCATCAGCACGCACTCGTCTTTACTTCAGTAGATCAATAGTACAATGGCGGTGTGTACACGCCAGCTTATTAAAGCTAACCACACGAACTCCTTGCGTATGAATTGATTTTCTTCTCAATGTGTGATACAGGTCACTGGACCACCAATGAAAATACTTTCTCCTTTCCTTTGAAGTGTGGACGGAGGGAGGGGGGTGGGGGCGCGTCTCATAGACAAATTGCCACTTTTTACCTAATTGAATATACTGATGCTGAGAATATTCTGATCTCAAACCACAAAGTGTGGCTAAAGGCTCAGCTTGTGAACATCACATGACCAAACTCAGAAAACAGATGAGGTGTGATAGGTCTGTACCTGAGACCATAGGCACTGTGATTGCATTTTCATTTGACATCAAGTGGTGATACAAAAGCAAAATGGCTGCCACCGGAGATGGATAAAAATGAGCGGATTTTTCGGATTCATTTTTCACAAATGCTATTTTCATCAGAATGCGGTGTTTAGACAGGTGGGGGCACATAGCATATAGTATCGCATTGTTTTATAGTATGACATTTTTTTACTTGACTTCCCCTTTAGAGTTTGTAACTAGCGTCAGTCTTTGTCATTAGCATGAATTAGTCATCCCGTCTGATACTTTTTCGCCAGCTTCCAAATTCCAGTCTGATTGCACAATGCAGAAGTCATAAAACACCCTAAAAAAGAAAAAAAACAGATTTTTCTATTGTTGTTAATAGTAAAGTCTTTTTACAGCAGCAGAATGCACTCACTAAATTAATTGTAAATTGTTTTCAAAGATCAGCAAAGGCTATCTCCATGTCTTTAAATCAAGTTTGAGTCATTCATTTGCTTCGTTGGAGTTCAGGAAGCCATTAAACACCTCTTTTCAGATTCAAAGTAGTAAATCAAAATGATTACAGGAGCAACTGTACTTTTCGTTGGTTTTGATTAAGCCCAAAGGTACAGCATCATATTGAGATTTTTCCAGAGTGGAAGTTGGAAACTACAGAATCAGACAAAAATCCCCACCCTTGGGAAGTTGCATTACATTTGCATAAACACAGCTAAAATGGTTCAAAAGCAGGAAGTCAGGCAGACACAAATAGCCCAGAGGGTTCATATGCAAAATAAAGGTGCTACTTATCAAATGCTACACACACATACACACACACACACACACACACACACTCTTGTTGTTGGCAAAATCTTGATGTAGAAGGAATTGTACTAGTTCATGTAGTGGTATCAGTATTGGGAGTATTATTTTATTTCAACTACAGAGATAATTGTATTATTTGTATTAACCATATTGATCTTTTTTCTCTTGTTGCCGTTTCACTGCCACATGCGCGCTGCTCGGGTGCAATTCCCCCCCCCCGCCCCCCCCCCCGCCCCCCCACTACAGTACATCTGTAGAAGCGCTTCATTGTTTGCTGCAGGGTGTGACACATTTGTGATGAGTGTTCAGCGCCTCACCGCTATTATCCGCCAACACGCGTATTTATTGATCCGAACAATGTGATCCGGTGGCTCGGGCCCATAGAGGTGTTCTGTCTCGAGGTGAAGCCTTCACATAGGAATGGGGGAAAAAATCATACAATCGGACATTGTGTTAAGAAAAGGGCTTTTTTCTGTAAAAGCCTCATTTGTCTCAAAGGGATTTGGAGCTCTTTGATTATTCTCCCTGTCTGAACCTGTGCTTCCTACACCTCCTCTTCCTCATTTCCCTTTTTCCCCCCTGCATTACAGCAGAGTGGAAAAATAAACAGATGGAGGAAAGCGGGAGGACGTAGTTCAAACTGAGAGGCAGCAAAAAGGAAGAGATGAGAGGATGCAAAGCCGACGGGAAGATGAAGGGAGAAGCTGGATGGCGAGCCTGATGAACTCGTCTAAGGGGACTCTGTTTTTCTTTTTTTTTCTTTTTTTTTATTAGCAGCAGACTGTGAAGCTAATCTCCAACCAGTCAATCTGAATAATGAGCAAGAGAGGAGGGGAGAGGTAGAGACAGGATGGGAGGATAAAAAAGAAAACGAGTCTCATTATCCCGCCACCAATTTTCGTCACTGTCCCGTCCGTAATCTTTTCCTCCCTTTTCCTTGACACATGAAGAGCAATTATGCCAACTGTTTGGCTAACTGAAAGGCTCGGAGGCATATTCGAAAAGCTTCTGTGTGTGTGTCTTTGTGTGGAGGGTGGGGGGGGGGGTGGCTGAGAGCCACCTTGCTGTTTAATGGAGAATGATTACCTTCATCAACCTGAGTTACTTAGTTAGTTGGTTAAATGTCTCTGCTGATAGACTGTATGATGTGTACTGTACAAATACAGTATGTGCGAATATAGTGTTTGCCCACCGATTCCTGATTTGCACCTCGCCAATTTGCCTATTTGCAGAGTTTTAGGATAGACTATCCTCTGTTAGACACGCCGGAAAAAAAATCTAATAGTGAAATAAACTATGTTGACAAGTATTGTGGAGCTTCTTTCAGATTAAAATAATGCTTTGCTGTTGTTGTCTGGGATTTGGTGGCAATGAACTATGTTGATGAGGGTTGAGGAGCTTCATTTAGATCAACGTGGTGCTTTGCCACTATTGTCTGGTATCTATGTTGAACTTAGTTAAGCTTCATATAAAACGGCACATTGGCCATCCCTTCAAATCGGTGCCATTTGCTTTTGTAGGAACGCCATCGAAATGTCACTTGTTCTATTTCTTGGTAAAGTCAGAGAGAGGCGGCAAATGCTATCTTTACAGTGTTATAGTTTGAGTGGATGTTAAACTGTATTAATTAAAAATGGACGCCTGTCTCCATGAAAATTAATGTGATTGTTTGTTTGTAGATTTTATGTCCTGGGGACGTCCGGTAAGTGGCATCACTTGGGCGAAATGGCAGAGTTACCAACTTAGGTGTTAATAACAATGATCTTGTTTCGGTGTACTCTTGCAGAAATTGACCCACTCATTTAATTAAAAAAAAAAAAAAAGCAAATTGTCAGGAAAATGATCACTGCCAGGACATGCCTCTCAAATGACGCAAAGGTACCGGTAAGTTGACTGCATGTTGATCATGTTTATAGTCTTGATCACATTTTATTTTGCCTTGCTCCACACAACGTTTTAATTGTTCACTATCTGTTGCCAAGTTCAACATTTTCAGGTGCTTTTTCACTGTCCAATCACATCAGAACAAGCTGTGTGCACCCAAACACTGTCGTCAAAACCCATTTAGCATTTTGACAGTGCTTGCTTTCGCTTGTCTCCTCCCTTTTCTGTTGAATTTCTGTATTCTGAATGATGGACGCTCTTTTGCAGTGTTTTAATTCATCATTTGATGTGATGAATGTTTTGCCTGTGTGGTACCAGCCAAGGTAATTAACTAATGAAGCAACGAAAAGTCCCAAAGTTTTGTAACCTTGGTACCAGTCCGTGTCGGCTCTTTGCTCTTGCGCCGCGTGTCCCCGAGATGATGAAAAGTTAATAAGTTAACGCTCCTCACTTGATGTTCTTCCAGCCAACGTACACAGGGACAAGAACAAAAAAACGGATGAGTCATGCATTATTACGCTTCACAAACTTGGCTGATGAGCTGCAGGTCTGCAACACAGCTCCACATTTATTTCAGTTTCAGGTTCAAACAAAATGTTAACAGTGCTCGTGATGCTTTTTCTACCCAAACTTTGTTTTGAATTTATAATTTTGAATTGTAATTTAAAGAGGGGAAAAAAGGTGATTCAACAGTTTGATTCCTGAAAATAAAAACAAAGGTTTAACAATATTCCCTTGGTGGTTTGCAAAGCGAGTTTCTGATGAAATACAATTCAAAGCGACTGTCATTGTAATTGTTTCTCCACAACAAAACACTGTGTACAAGCAAGACGAACACTATGTCATAAACAGCGCATAAAGTCTCTAAAGTCTACACAGCCCTTCCAAACTATTTCTACCATTATTGTGACCTGTAACCTATAGAACTCAAATTAATTCCTTTGAAAAATCTTTTCAAGTGGCGAATTGAAAATATCCAACTGGGATCATGTGGTTTGCTTTTCACTGGCATATGTGGATGTGTTCAGAATCAACCAGTCAAATTCAAACTCCCGTTAAACAGAAGTCTGACACCATTGAAAGGTCCTCCCAAAACATTTCAGGTGTTCTGCTAATCTTTTATTGTCAATGCACTCGGTTTATTATGTTTTTGCCCCTGTAGGTTTAGGTTGATGGTTTTGTGCTAACGCTGATTGCTGTTGGGAATTGTTCATAATTCCATCCACCATTTCTCAGGCCCCGGTGCCAGATGAAGATGAGCGGCATGATTTTTTGCTCCCCCTTCTCAGTACAAGCGCAATATCAATTTAACACGTAATGAAACAGGGCAACAAATGTGTGTGCAAATAACCTTTTTGGTATTGTTGCCAAATGATCAAAACAAATATTATCTATAATTGACAGTAAACTTTTTAACTTAGTACTTGGCCCATTACTTTTTCAATGTGACTTTAGCGCACGAGTTGAATTAGTACTTCTACTTTTACCGGACTCAGGTCCAGGGTCTGATTGTTTGCGCCACCTCTGACAATAATAGATGACAGTTAGACAGTCCAGGTTGTCAGCTGTGATGCCGTCGGGCTTCAGCCCCTATGTGACACCTCCCCTCGACCAGACCTCGCAGCTCTGGGACTGTTTCCTCCCCAAGGCCCGCTCACACATTGACGCTTACTGCTCCTGAGAGTCAACCGTTCCAAGTGGCAAACTCACACTGCCCTTTATGTTGCAACGAACTGACCAGGGTCTTTTAAAAGGGAGGAAAATAAAGCGGGAAAACAGGGCACTACAATCAATAGTTGACAAGCTTTTTAATCACAAAGGACGTAATCGTGCCCCACTGACACAGCAAGCAAGTGCTTCTCAAGACCATTATAACTATATGTCGACAACATTGCGAGTAAAAACTGTCTGAATATGTCATTTATTTAGAAAGGAGATATTGCAAAGTCCCATAAGTTATGAGGAGATCAGATAAGGCTGATAGCTCACCAAATGAACATCCGGTATGGGCCAAATTCTATTGACCACGAAAGAAGGTACTCCGGTTTCCTCCCACACTCCAAAAACATGCATGTCAGGTGAGTGGAATACTGTACTCTAAATTGTGCCTAGGTGTGAGTGTGAGCGTGAATCTATGTGTACTCATTGGCTGGCAACCGGTTCAGGGTGTCCCCCGCCTACTGCCCAAAGTCAGTCATTATTTCCCAATGATCACTTCTACAACATCCTTCGAAAATGACAATGCTCCACCACGGGTAAGGTATTTTCCCGAAAAGGCCTGCGGGCACCACATTGGTGACCCCTGGTATCAAGTATCAAGAGTTTGACTGTCACTATTATTGTTTATTTACAGACAATATACTTTTTAACTTCAGTGGTTGGAGTTTGCAGTGTTGTAGCACCGCATTCTTAGACTGCTGTTTCTAATATTTGGATCAATGATTTAGAGCAACTGTATGATAAATATGGCAGGCTGACATGTGAAGATGCGACGGCTGATGTGTATGGATGAGAGGGCGATGGAGGAGAGTGATGTTTGTTTTCTCGGGAGGAAGTGGGGTCAGCCGAGCCAGTAAACTGCTAGTGAAATGAAAATGGCTCTTTAGCAGAATCCAGGACACTCGGGCTGGGCTGGATCAATGTCTCTGATTTAGTGTCTGAAAGCCTGTCAGTGGGAAAGAGCGGCGACGGTTGGGGGGGAGGTAAAGGGTGCGTGGGGGCTGAGTGGACAAAGAGAAGTTTGGAGGTGGTGGAGTCCTTCAATGGAAGGAGGGAAAGGGAGAGGGACGGATGACAAGGGAATGACACTCCAAGGAGGTAAAAAATCAGTGTGATTGCTCTTCAAGTCCTCTCGAATCAATCTGTCCAGGCCGTGGGACACGGGGAGGGACAATCCTATTTTGCTGTGGGGAAATTGGTGCAGCCTTTTGGGCCAAAATCAATAGCGGACACACGGTGCTTCTTAAATCTCGGCAGCTTTCCTACACAGGCAGAGCGCATTGACAGACAGCATGTAGGCAGCACAAGATCCTTAAATTGAACTCCTTCGGGGAAGGTTTAGTACTCCTCGGCGTGGCGACACGCGCATTTATGTTTGTCGTCGGACTTGCGGGTCCAAATCCCCACTGTGGACCAAAACGCAATTAAAAAAATAATAAATCCAAAACAAAACTGGAACAAAGGCAGTAGAGCCTCCACTTCAAACCCATCTGTCCATTTTCTACGAAAGATTTTGTATCTTCCTTATATTGTGTGCCCGACCTCTGGACATTGCAGTATTTTGTCCATTTTCCCACTGCTCAAGTCAAGTGACAAATGCCGAGTGGGTACGATTGTTTCCAGCGATGGGAACACTGTACCTCGATTTTAGATTATTCAGGTACAGTATCTTTACTTAACCTGAGTATTTACTTTTCTGTTGACTTTTTATTTTCAGTCCCAACATTTGAAAACTGAAATCTGGCCTTCCGACTCCTTTCTTTATCTAAATAGGCCGGGTATTTATTTATTTATTTTTTAAAACATTTTAGACGATCCTTGGTGTGTGCATGTTTGAGAGGCACTGGCCTATTTGCTTTTAAAGTTGTTCCTCGCCAGTTGCCAACTTATGGAGTCAAGACCTGGGTCTGGTCCCCTGGCCGGGAGCTGCCCCATTGCTCCTCAGGTTCGGCTTAAAGGCCATTATCATTTTGCATGTCACAAAATAAAGCGGCTGTAATCATCTTCCGTTCCGGCACAACATGTAGGACATTGCGACGTGAGTGTTTTCGCGTACCCTTGGGATGCGGCGAGCCTCGGTGGAAGTGGTGGTGGGAGGGGCTGTTTTATTTTTGAGTGTTTAATGTATTAAAAGGGGCCGAGGTAATGAATTATAATCTTTAATGCAAAAAACGATCGATACCTCAGAGGGAATAAATCAGCTTTTTACTGAGCGCGTCAAAGCCCCTTAATACACTTGGGGAGAGGACAAGGGGGAGTCGGGGGGAGGGGGGATTGCGGCGGATGGAGAGATGGATGCAGACGGGGTGAGGGAGGAAGAAGTTATAGATGCACAAGCTCACCTCATTGAGTAAAAGCCCGCTGAGAGCTGGGGGATTGTGACAGTTTTGTGAAGAGGCGAGGTCACGGGGTTAGTTGTTGTTTTCCCTCCGACCTTCCTTCTTCCGCCCCGAGCAAATTATCATGAATTGAATTTACCTCGCCACACCTCCATCAAGGACCGCCTTGCTTGTCTCATGCCCCCTAAAGTCAGTGAAGACAACAAACTATGAATGACAACTTTTTGATCAATCTGCAGTCGAGTCCCAGTGACGTGTGCTGACGTAGGAATAGAACGTAAAACGGTTATTGTCACTGTATGGCGCAGATACTCGGAAACGAGCCAAACTGCAAAGACACGCCCGACTTAACAAACATCCGATACGGCTCCGAGCATTTATGATGCCTTGGCCTGCTCAGTTAGCGGGCTAAGTGGCCCAAGTGTGGTATTTGCTCAGCGGAGGCCCTTTAGTGAGACACGGTCATTAAAATATGATGGCTCAGGAAAGGACTGGGGCTCAGGGGGCAGAGGGGAATAATGAGGACAACCAAAACATGGAGAAGTTTGCTTGGAAAAGTGATGTCGGCCAATCATGTTGCGGCCCTCAGGTTCTCTGTAATGAAGCAAGCGGCGCTCCGTCTTCAGATCCGTACATTGATGTCAACCGGGGCGCACATCCATCATTCATCCCTTTAGGAATCAAGAAGCAACAATGGCATCTAATCGCTCATTTTCGTTGTTGTTTTGTTTTGGTTTTTTTTGCTTCCTCTATTTATTTTCTCCCAGGCTTTTTTTGAATGATTTCTCTCTCGTCTTCTTGCTTCAGCGAAGAGCGGTGGCTGAATAAACAAAGGTCAAAGTGAAAATTGATCATCTCCCTCCTCCTCCTCACACAACAGCCGGCGGTCGTGAGGAACTTCTTGACACACTGTTAGGAATTTTAAATTGGAACACTGCGAAGGCGGACACGGCTTTTGCTGTTCTTGTTGCCTCGCATTGATAACAAAGCTCAGAATGACTGAAAGAAGCAATAACTTTCCGCGGCTGTGTCCTGCCTTATTAGAAGACTTTGTTTGGAATGATGTCACCATGTCAACTTCATAATTGATGCAGTCCATTAGTCATTATCTGATCAGGATTCAGGGTTGTGTTGTGAGCTAGTCAGCTCTTCCCTTGAGTCTTCTACATCCAAATGCACAGACCTTTAAAGAAAAGGGAAAACAGTGAGATCATCCATCAATCCTTTTTCCAAAGCTTTTGTCCACATTGAGGGCCGTAGATGAGCTAGGGTCTATCCCAGTTGACTTTGGGCCTGTTCGACAGCGCACAGCCTCCGAGACGGAGCTGAGAATCAAACGCAAAATCCCCTGCTTCACAGGCGTGACTGAAAACATATTAAAGTGGTACTTTGGCTCAAAAAGTTTAATTTGTTGCGTGACCAAGCTTGGAACTTAATGCATTCATACAATAGAATTTCCATTTAACGGATTAACAGAGGGGGAAGTGTCATCCGTTCGAGCAGATTGTCCGTTAAATTGTAATATTTTTTTTTCTCGTGGATTAAAAATACCTAATACAGTACAAAAATATTGCATTGTCCTTTTTTTTGGCCTAAAACTGCCCAGTACAGTACAAAATTATTTCAAATTGCCAAGGAAGCTATATAAATATTTTGTTAGATCAACTTTCCAGAGTCTATGTTCCGGAACCTTCCAGACAACCGACAGTTCTAGTCTAATGGTATATCTGCGACAAGAGTGGCACAACCACGAAAATACTTCTGGCACTAACAGACTTCGACACAGTACGAGGGAGCTCTTTGAGTGCACTGGACACTTATTTCTGATCGTTAATTGCGGGGTCAGCTGGTTGCTACCTTATTAGCGACAACCCACCACGACAGAGACAAAGAATTTGGTATCCTGGATAATTTCAAGAAGTGTTGTGCTACTCCTACAAAGCTGTCAAGACAAAAAAAATGTGGGCTGGATGATGCGCTTGATTGTTTTTGCCCTCAACAATTACCGACAATGCACTAGCATGGTTTCCCTTGTACTATGAACTCTGTTATATTGAGGTTCCACTGTATAACAAATCACTTATCCCCATTAAAATGATTTAAAATACCATTAAATCTGTTCCAGCCCAAAAAACACAACAATGGTTTGTGTTGCATTTTCAATGAGAAAAATGGTCTCGTATTGTATAAAAACATCATAAAAACAAATAAATGGGTTTTGCAAAGTGACATTACTGTTCTGCGTAATCCAGTATTTATGTATTGGATTGTGCATGAGTTCAGGAGTGTGTAAGCGTCTGGCCATGAGTTGTGGCCCAGAGAAGACCCTTACTTCTCATTCATTTTGAATACTGTGTCTTTATCCCACTGTGAGAAAATGAGGCTTCTTGAAAGATAACTGCCCCTCCCATATGCGGCTCCATTATGATCCCCCCTCCCACACACACACACACACACACAATCACACACACAGCCCCCACGCACCCATCTGTCTGAGTGTCAGTTCTGCATTGGAACCATTTGGTACAAGTGAGCTATTAGATCATTTAGCCCTAGCCCAGCGCCCGGCTTGACAGGAGCCTTAAAGTGAACCACATGTGAGCCAGATGGCCCTTGTTTCTCCCCGTTTCTCCAACTGCATACTCAGTATATGCTTGGTCGAATACACTTGAATCAAGCAGCACAATCTTTATTCGGCACGTCACTTCCACCGATATTCATTTCTCCTTGTTTCCGAGTTAATATGGCCCATTATGAGGAAGCACCTGCGCTCTAATAGACTTCCGCTTTTTACCTTGAAGTGAGATAATCCTATAAAGGTTTATGGTGGACGAGATGACGCAGTGCGAGCACTGCTTAAGTGCACTTGTCTACTCCACTTGAATGCTTTCATAGCTTATCTACGCTACAAAACTCTTGACAAAGACCAAGATGCCACTTTAAACAGTGAAAGTTCAGGTTGTCCAAATCATCATGATTGGCTCATGTATGGATGAGACACGATAAGGAACTACAAAAAGCTTGGAAAACAATATTAAATCACTGAATTTGTTCAATCAGAAGTACCACGACGCTAATAACAGGCTTTGTTTCGATTGTGGTTTTGCATGACAGCACTGCATTTTGCCTCTGTAAGTTAGCTCCAGTGGATAACCATCAGCACATGAAAAGATCATCAGTTAGTTAGGTTTCCTCATAATTGTATTTACAACACTGTGAAGAATATTCACTTTATTCAAAATGGTAAACTTGACAATGCGATGCCTTAAAACAATGTGTGAGTGCAATTGTTCCATCCATATAAACTGAGTCGAGTGAGTCTATGAGTCTTTTTCATGTGCCATTGCTGGAAAGTTGATCTGTAAAAGAGAGAAGACTTGCATGAATAATGTATTATCTCTGACCCGATCACCTGTTCGGATAATTTTGTGTCCTCCTCCTCATTCCCACCTCCGTTTGTCTTCTCCTCAGAGCTCTCCGGACTGTTCACTTTGCCCTCCGCTGCCTGCTGTGGTGCGCTTGTTTCGCCGCTCTCGCTCTCCCAGAGGACTTTGGAGGTGGTCTGACCGGAAAGCAGGCGGAGACGAGGTGGGGTCTTCTGGTCGCCCGGACTGAAGGATTGAGAAACTCCGGCACCACCTCTGGTCAAAGCCCAACCGTGACGGGATCCCAGTTTACGACGACCCCCAGAGCCGGAGCGTGGGACCAGATTAGTGGGTGACGAAATCTCCGTAGCTTTTCTCGAGGGACATGGCGAACCTGGAGCACTGCAAAGATCTGCAAAATGTGAGGAACATTATGTATTATACACAAAGACCTGATGTATAATGCATAAAACATGTTGGTCCTGGATGAGTCTTGTATGCTCTTCAACTCTTCGAAAACATAGAATCCAATGACAAAATATACTGTAGTCTAGGGCACAGGTGTCAAACCCAAGGCGGGGGAGCTGGGGGTGGACGAGGAGACTCTAATTTAAGATGGTCTTTGACATAAATCCATGTACATGTATCTACTCGCTAAGTGATCCAGCAAAAATTCTAGGTGCTATAATTGATTCAATGCTCTCTTTTCAAA
The DNA here is from genome assembly GCF_025434085.1 of Hippocampus zosterae. NCBI lineage: Eukaryota > Metazoa > Chordata > Actinopteri > Syngnathiformes > Syngnathidae > Hippocampus > Hippocampus zosterae. The sequence continues at coordinate 26,645,856 of NC_067451.1, forward strand.
TGCACATTAAGAATATAAGGAGAACTGTGTTTTTCTCACCTTTGCAGTATCACAAAGATATGTCTCATTATATCTCCTGGTAACTCATAATCAATCAATCATAATCAATGCGTTTGCTACATCCCGCCTCGATTATTGCAACGTGGGCTTCCCATGTCCAGTGTTAAATGCTTGCAGTTCGTACAAAATGCTCCAGCTTAACTCCCGACGTGGAAGAAGAAGTTCAACATTACACCAATACTCGTCAACTTGCATTGGCTTCCGGTCTATTTGAGATGCGATTTTAAGGTTTTGCTACTTACCTATAAAATATTCCACGGCCTAGCACCTTCCGATCTTGTTGACTTAGTGACGCCGTGTGTTCCACCCCAAACTCTTTGTTCAGAACAAGCTGGCCATTTCGTGAGCCCGAAAGCCAAAAAGAGTCTGCAGGTTCTAGAGTGTTTTATATTATATTTATATTTTATAGCTCCAGTACCCTGCAGTGCCTTACCCATGGAAATTAGAGTAGCTAGCTTAGTTGAAATAAGACTCATTTGTATACTCTTGCATTTTGCTGAACTCGATGTTGCCCTTTTTATACTGCCGCTTTGTCTGTTTGTCCTTCCTCCTCCTCCCTGATCTGGAGACGGGGCTCGGTGACGATGGTGCAATTGGATGCCGCTGTACAGAATCTGCTCTGATCCATATGGGCATGATTTGCACGAACTGATCCGGACAAGAGTTCAATTCGGCTCCGGCCTTCCTGTGAGGAGTGTGCATGTTCTCCTCATGCCTGCGTGGGTTTTCTCTGGGTTCTCTGGTTTCCTCCCACATTCCAAAACCATAAATGGCAGGTTAATGGAACACTATCAATTGTCCCTATAAGTGTGAGTGTGAGCACTGTTGGTTGTTCGTCTCTGTGTGCCCTGCGATTAGTTGGCAACCGGTTCAGGGTGTCCACCGCCTACTGCCCGAAGACAGCTGGGATAGGCTCCAGCACCCCCGCAACACTTGTGAGGATAAAGCGAATCGAAAAATGGATGGATGGATGTATTCACTTGAAATGCTTTTTGACTGTCCAGTGTATCCACTTTTTGACATTTTTTTTTGGCACTGTACCATAACATTTTCTCTAAAGTGAATTTGGCGCCTTGACTCCAGAAAGTTGGGAAACATTACTGTATACTATATATACTGGAAAAATATGATCATACATTTCCTGTGTATGGTTGTCTTAATGGCTCTCTAATGGAAACCCTAAATACAATGTGGTTCAGATCCTTAGCCTTGGGCTTTGATTACACCTTTGCCGTAATCTTATTCGGCTATATTACATTTCCATGCACTCATATATTTACATCGTAGGGACTTGCTGCAAAAGAGCAATCCGGTTTTAAAAATATCAGATGCATGCATTTGTTACAGCTAGGCTGCACGCTTGCAAATCCATCTAGCAGGGCTGCCGCAAGAAGACCTCACCATTGTGCAAATCATGCCTTTGTTACGCGGCCGTGTATGCAAAGACTGCTGGGTGATTTCCCATGATGCACTGAGCTGCTGTCGACTCTATTCCCTCTGCATATTTGCACAAACATAACCGCAATGTTTTATATACTACCCACTCTGCTGCTGCCATCATTATTGTTGCTATGGCCATTATTATTATTATTATTATTATTATTATTATTATTATTATTATGGAAGGTGTCTAGTACAGTAGATACGCTCCTCATGACGGCATTCTTTTGAAATCTCATTTCATTGTGTGTCCTCCATGGAAATCTCAACACCGCAAAGTTTCAGTTGCAAGAAAGCATTAATTGCCCATCACTGATAAACGAATAAAATAAGACTGTAATTCCTTAGGACTGTATACTTTCAGCAGGATGGACCTCCATCTGATTATGGTCATTACACGTGTGTCACTGGTTAGATAAGTAGTCTCCAGATGCTCAGATTTTTTTCAGTTTGGTGTTGAGAAGTGGCCTCCCAGATCTTGCCCAATTTGATTCTTATCTTTGGAGGCAATTCAAAGCCTTAATGTGTCAGGAAACAACACGAAACATCATTTCAAGGTATTTTACAAACAGCATTCCAAGCATATTTTCAAATGTGCTAATACTATACGTGTTCTTCAGCAGTGGAGGTCACACATCGAAACATCGCTTATAATCAATCAATAGGCCATCCGTCCATTCTCTAATCCGCTTATCCTCATAAGGGTCGTGGGCATGCTGGAGCCTACCTTAGCTGTCCTGGCACCCAGAACTGGTTGGCAACCAATCGCAGACAATCGATCAATAGTAATAGTAATAGGATCAATGAATAAAAATTGGTTTCATGAAAAAAAAGTTCATTTGAATGAAAATATGTCTTTTTGCAGATAAAAATGCTCAGTTTTGATTTAGGCCCTCAAAAATCCAATCAGCTGGTTCGAAATAAGTAATGCACTCTTGGGTAAAAGTAACTTCATCTGCTCCCCACTTACAAACTGGGTCGAAATAAGTAATGCACTCTTGGGTAAAAGTAACTTCATCTGCTCCCCACTTACAAAATGTGAAACCACCCCTGCAACCAACAACAATAATAATAATTATACTGCCAATAATCATAATCAGTGTTAACCCCAAATAGTATTATTGACTTTGCAAAGGAACGTTTTTTGACACAGCTCGCAGATTGGTTTTCACTGGACTGAGCAGTCGCACCTAATGAAGTGTCCATTAAGTGCACATGTGGATAAATGCAATGAAAATGTAATGAACGCTACGCTTTCCTTCTTCCTTATTGTCGTCAGTAGAAGCCCCCCCAGAGTCCAGCTCTACTTAAGGAAGCCCCCCACCCCCACCCTCAAGAGTTTATTCTGCCAATAAGCAAAGTGCTCACTCATAAGGGGATTGTTAATGTATGTGTGAAGTATTACTTAACCTGCGCAACATGAAAAAATGCCCTTCTAAGCTGTGTTAAGATTTTCCCACTCTATAATTAAAATGAGATTGCACTGATTTCATATAATTTGCATCTGCTTCCCAGGGCAGTGATTCAAGGGAACCAGCTAAAAAAGACACGCAAAGCATAAGAGTGCTATTTAACCAAGTAATGAAAAATTAAGGCAAGTAACGAATTGGTTTCTTTTTCATCACTTATGTTGAAGATTTTGATATGATTTTTGGATGCATCACAAGCGCTTTTACTCCTCTTCGACAATGGCATGTGTAATCAGTGTTGGGGGGGGGGGGGGGGGGGGGGTGTTGATGCATTGCCTTTTGAAGGCACTGCATTAATTCATATAATAAGTCAATTGTACACACAGTTGATTAAAGCCTTAGAAGCTAATAATAAATTGAACATTGATCTCAGCGGAGGTTTATTTATACAAAGACCGAAGCGTCTCAGCTTATCAAAGACAGACTTCAGCGCCGCTATTAGAGCCTTAAGGGACCGTCTTTGCTCACTGCGTTAATTGCCAGGTTTGGACCGAGGCCATTTCGGATAAAGTTGATCACGCTATTATTCTTACAGGCAGGAGAGCTCTCACTGTGACGAAAAACAAACAGCAATCTTTTAATGCACAAATTTTAAAAAACTCAGAAGACTGAATAAAACGTGAGAGGTTGATCTGTGGCCACCTTATAACATGTTATGGGCCATTCCACCAAATCAGTATCATCTGCGTCGCGAGGGAATAAAATGAATCAATGCACGATAAAATTAACTGAAATGCATACAAAAAATAAAAAGTAAGGGGTCCTGCACATTGATCTGTTTGACTATTTAATAAATACTGCTAAAAACATTAGTTTATACATTATGTATGTATTTAGACGTTGTGTGTGTGTGTATATATATATATATATGGAGAGAGAGAGAGAGAGAGAGAGAGAGAGAGAGAGAGAGAAAGAGAGAGAGAAAAATCTGTGTTATTCCACCCATACTCCATCCATCCTCATATGGTCCACATCCACGTTGCATCATTCAGATTGAAGACATCCATCCATCCATCCATCATCTACCGCTTATCCGGGGCCGGGTCGCGGGGGTAACAGATTTGGCAGGGAAGTCCAGACTTCCCTCTCCCTAGCTACTTCGGGGGATCTCCCCGGGGGATCCCGAGTCGTTCCCAGGCAAGCTGTGTGACATAGTCTCTCCAGCGTGTCCTGGGTCTTCCTCGGGGTCTGCTCCCGGTGGGGCATGACCGGAACACCTCACCGGGGAGGCGCTCAGGAGGCATCCGAATAAGATGCCCAAGCCACCTCATCTGGCTCCTCTCGATATGGAGGAGAAGCGGCTCGACTCTGAGCCCCTCCTGGATGACCGAGCTTCTCACCTTATCTCTAAGGGAGAGCCCGGACACCCTGCGGAGAAAACTCATTTCGGTCGCTTGTATCCGGGATCTCGTTCTTTCGGTCACGACCCATAGCTCGTGACCATAGATGAGGGTTGGAACGTAGATCGACCGGTAAATTGAGAGCTTCGCCCTTTGGCTCAGCTCCTTCTTCACCACGACAGACCGATACAACGTCCGCATCACAGCAGACGCTGCACCGATCCGCCTGTAGATCTCCCGCTCCCTTCTGCCCCCACTCGTGAACAAGACCCCAAGATACTTGAACTCCTCCACTTGGGGCAAGATCTCCTCCCCGACCCGCAGGGGGCACTCCACCCTTTTTCGACTGAGCCTCAACAATAGAGGCACGGAACATGGTCCACTCGGGCCTCCCCCGGAACACGGGAAAAGCTCTGTCGAAAGTGGGAGTTGAAACTCTTTCTGACAGGGGATTCCTCCAGACGCTCCCAACAAACCCTTACAATACGTTTGGGTCTGCCAGGACGGACCGGCATCTTCCCCCACCATCGGAGCCTACTCACCACCAGGTGGTGATCAGTTGACAGCTCCGCCCCTCTCTTCACCCGAGTGTCCAGAACATGCGGCCGCAAATCCGATGATACAACTACAAAGTCGATCATCGAACTGCGGCCAAGGGTGTCCTGGTGCCAAGTGCACATATGAACACCCTTATGTTTGAACAAGGTGTTCGTTATGGACAATCCGTGGCGAGCACAGAAGTCCAATAACAAAACACCACTCGAGTTCTGATCGGGGGGGACGTTCCTCCCAATCACGCCCCTCCAGGTCTCACTGTCGTTGCCCACGTGAGCATTGAAGTCCCCCAGCAGAACAAGGGAGTCCCCAGCAGAAGTACTCTCCAGCACACCCTCCAAGGACTCCAAAAAGGGTGGGTATGCTGAGCTGCTGTTTGGTGCATATGCACAAACAACAGTCAGGACCCGTCCACCCACCCGAAGGCGGAGGGAGGCAACCCTCTCGTCTACTGGTGTGAACCCCAATGTACAGGCACTGAGCCGGGGGGCAATGAGTATGCCCACACCTGCTCTGCGCCTCTCACCGTGAGCAACTCCAGAGTGGAAGAGAGTCCAGCCCCTCTCGAGAGAAATGGTACCAGAACCCAGGCTGTGTGTGGAGGCAAGTCCGACTATATCCAATCGGAAATTCTCTGCCTCACACACCAGTTCGGGCTCCTTCCCTGCCCGAGAGGTGACACTCCATGTCCCAAGAGCTAGCTTCTGCAGCCAAGGATCGGACCGCCAGGGTCCCCGCCTTTGGCTGCCGCCCAGCTCACATTGCACCCGACCCCTTTGGCCCCTCTCATGGGTGGTGAGCCCATAGGAAGGGGGACCCACGTTGCCTCTTCAGGGTGTGCCCAGCCGGGCCCCATGGGTGTAGGTACTCATAGCAGATATTTCAGCTATGAGTGGGAAGGTTAAAATTTCAGCACAGTCCTTGTATCCATCCATCCATTTTCTGATCCCTTTATTCTCACAAGGGTCACGGGGCGTGCTGGAGCCTGTCCATTATTATTGAAATTGATATCATATTATTGGACTGTGTACAGTTCTTTCTGAAACATTTATTTTGTGCAATGAAACAGTTTTTTTTTCTTCCCCCTCCCCCCAATTTTGCTGCTGTAGACTGCAAATTTCCCCAGTGTGGGACAAATAAAGGTTATCCTATCTTATCTTATCCCAGCTGTCTTCAGGCAGCAGGCGGGCGGCTCCGGGCGGCTCATCAGCTAGTTCCTGCGGAAGGCTGGTAAGGTGGGCCTTCGGCCCACAAAAGTGTTGTTGCTTGGTTCAAATTTTTGTTCATCTTCATTGCTTATCGCGAAAATAAAGAGATGTTTAGCTCTACTAAATAACTAACAATTTCATTGCAATGCTTGTGGGTAGACAACATTTTTTCGCTAAGATGCCCGCGCGATCGTAGTGAGCCACTGCCTGAGCGAGGCAGTGGCGGCGCGCAGTGGCGGCTCGCAGTGGCGGCTCGCAGTGGCGGCGCGCAGCGGCGTGGTGAAGTAGGTACGTTTTGAAAAGGGACAGACGGAAGGACAGACCACATGCGGGACGACGCGCAATATATATATATAAAAGAAAATCCTCATCTCACCCCTCAGGTGGTGTCCGTCCCGCTCTCCTCTTTCATCTCAAACCGCTTCAAACAACAAAGCGTGTGACGGAAAAGTGGTTAGGACTGGACGACTGTCCATGTTTTATGTTATGTGTTGTGTTTATTATTTTACCTTATGTTAACTGTTTTGTAAAGCGCTTTGTTACAGCTGCCGCTGTTGTGAAAGCGCTATATAAATCAGCATGTATTGTATTGTATAGTATTGTATCCTTGCTGTTCCCAGCGTTGCACATTTCTGGACTGAGATGTCCGATGTTGTTCCCGGGATCTGTTGCAACCACTCATCCAGTTTGGGGGTCACTGCCCCGAGTGCTCCGACCACCACAGGCACGACTGTCACCTTTACCTTCCAGGCTCTCCAGCTCCTCTCTGAGCCCTTGGTATTTCTCGAGTTTCTCGTGTTGCTTCTTCCTGATGTTTCCATCACTTGGGACCGCTACATCCATGACAACGGCTTTCCTCTGCCCTCTCTCTCTCTCTCTCTCTCTCTCTCTCTCTCTCTCTCTCTCTCTCTCTCTCTCTCTCTCTCTCTCTCTCTCTCTCTCTCTCTCTCTCTCTCTCTCTCTCTCTCTCTCTCTCTCTCTCTCTCTCTCTCTCTCTCTCTCTCTCTCTCTCTCTCTCTCTCTCTCTCTCTCTCTCTCTCTCTCTCTCTCTCTCTCTCTCTCTCTCTCTCTCTCTCTCTCTCTCTCTCTCTCTCTCCCTCCCTCCCTCCCTCCCTCCCTCTCTCTCTCTCTCTCTCTCTCTCTCTCTCTCTCTCTCTCTCTCTCTCTCTCTCTCTCTCTCTCTCTCTCTCTCTCTCTCTCTCTCTCTCTCTCTCTCTCTCTCTCTCTCTCTCTCTCTCTCTCTCTCTCTCTCTCTCTCTCTCTCTATATATATATATACACACACACACACACACATATATATGAATGGCAAGCCACTTACCCAAGTGTCCATCAAATGTGGCATATACCAAGGTCTCTCCCCACTGCTCTCCCCAATGCTGTTCTGCATAGGACTGAACCCCCTAAGCCAAGTACCGTATTTTCACGACTATTCGGCGCATCGTACTAATGGCCGCAGTCTCAGTAATGCGTGACATTTCTGTATTTTACACATACACAGGACGCATCGTACGAATGGCCGCAGTTTTACAGTGGTAAAACATACGCCAGCTTAAACATACGGCATGCATGCGCGCACTCTAACACGTTAGCTTGAAGCATACGGGAGCATGCCAAGACATACAGATAAGATAAAAACACGTTTTTAAAAAGGCAACGAAAGCAGAACTGAGTTTGGGTGTATTTTATTTAGCCATCGTACAATGTTCTCACGTTTTTTTGATCAATCATCACCCAGAAATCCATCAAAGTCCTCATCCTCTGTATCAGAAGCAGAGGACTGCACATCTCAGTTGTCATTGAATGCATCACATGCTAGTGTGAGTTGCTACGCATTGCCGAGCGGAAAGAAGGAGTAGCAACAGCAAAGTCAACATTTCTCTCGTGTGAAGCTTTCCCACATTTGAAAGTAAAGAACAGAGCGAAACATGGTGGCAGCGCATGTGTGTGTGTAGAAAGAATTGAACAATTGTGCAAGTACCGTAATCCATCAAAAACGCCGCGTTCCCTCTCGTTGTTGCGTATTGTGGCGTAACTCGCCAAGCGCTGCCTCTCACTCTTTGTAAAGTTGTGTTTGCCACCGATCATCCATTGTTCCCATGCCGTTTGCAACTTTACTTTGAACGCCCGGTTGATGCCAATGTCCAGCGGTTGGAGTTCTTAGTCAAGCCTCCGGGAATAACGGCAAGCTCAGAGTTCATTTGCTTGACTTGTTTTTTCACCGCTGCTGTGAGATGGGCACGCATGCCAAAAGCATAACCGGTGGCTTTAAGTTTGAAATGAGCTTCGTAGGCGTGTCTCTTTGTCGAATTTATTTTCAGGGGTTCTTAGAAACCAAAACCGGAGTTGTTTTGCAACAATGCACATTGCCACACTCTATACAAGTGTTGGTACTGGCTTGAGGCGTCCACTTACACGCCCACCGTTCACCATTGGCGGACTAGCTTGCCTGTCCTCTCTCTCTCTCTCTCTCTCTCCCTCTCTCTCTCTCTCTCTCCCTCTCCATATATGTATATATACACGCCCACCCTTCCCTGATTGGCCGACTTCTTTCACAGTCACTTCCGCCTTTTCTCTATATAAACAGCGTGTCGGCTGTCAGTCAGATTTTGGAACTCAGCGCATATAAAGGACGCTCCGCACCATAAGGCGTCCTGTCCATTTTGGAGAAAATTTAAGACTTTTAATGGCGCCTTATAGTCGTGAAAATACGGTAATCACCAAGACAGGCTATGGATACCGCCTCAGAAATGGAACTACAATCACTCACCTCCTCTATATGGATGACATAAAGCTGTATGCTAAGAGCGAAAGGGACATAGACTCCCTGATCCACACAACCAGGATCTACAGCAGCGACATCGGGATGTCATTCGGGCTTGAGAAAAGTAGTCGGATGGTGACTAAGAGAGGAAAGGGAGTCCGCACTGAAGGGGTCTCACTCCCTGAAGGAACAATAGCAGACATTGAGGACAGCTACAAGTACCTCGGTATACCACAAGCCAATGGCAACCTCAAACTGGCAACAAGGAAAGCGGCTACGGCCAAATACCTCCAGCGAGTGGGGCAAGTCCTAAGAAGCCAGCTCAATGGCAAGAATAAGACAGCTATGTCCTGCCAGTGATCAGATACCCTGCAGGAATAATAAGGTGGCCAAAGGAAGAGCTTCAGACCACAGACGTTAAGACCCGAAAGCTCCTAACCATGCATAAAGGGTTCCATCCCAAATCCAGCATCCTGAGACTGTACGCAATCCGAAAGGAAGGAGGCCGGGCACTAGTGAGTGCGATAGCCAAGCTCCATGAATACATCAAGTAAAAGGCTCCAACGGATGACGTACTCAGAGAATGTCTCAGACAAATGGGAATAGAAGATGAGGCGCTGGAAGAGGGACCATCATGGGAGGACAATCCCCTACACGGGATGTACCACCGGACCATAACTGAAGTGGCCGATCTCAAGAAGTCCTATCAGTGGCTAGAGAGGGCTGGCCTGAAGGACAGCACAGAGGCACTCATCCTGGCTGCTCAGGAGCAGGCCCTGAGCACCAGAGCCATTGAGGCCCAGATATACCACACCAGACAAGACCCAAGGTGTAGGTTGTGCAAAGAGGCACCTGAGACGATCCAACACATAACTGCAGGGTGTAAGATGTTGGCAGGGAAAGCCTACATGGAACGCCATAACCAGGTGGCTGGCATAGTCTACCAAAACATCTGTGCGGAGTATGGACTGGAAACCCCAAGGTCAAAATGGGAAACACCTCCGAAGGTGGTGGAGAATGACAGAGCGAAGATCCTGTGGGACTTCCAGGTCCAGACTGACAAGATGGTAATGGCGAACCAACCAGATATCGTGATCATAGATAAAGGGCAGAGGAAAGCCGTTGTAGTGGATGTAGCGGTCCCAAGTGATGGAAACATCAGAAAGAAGGAACACGAGAAAATTGGTATCTCTACCAATGCCCTTCGCTCAGCCACTTATCTCAGCCGCAATGATACTTGACATGAACTTCCATGTTGTGGAGAGACAGGTTATTGGCCGATAGTTGGATGAGACTGCACCCTTTGAGCCAGTAGGTGTGGACCATGTCCGGGCCTGGTGCTGTCCAATATTTCATATCTAAGACTCTTTCCTGTGTGTCTGCCACTGTTATGGTAACTAGGTTCTGTTCAAGGAGGTTGCTGTGCTCCTCTCTCAGCGTCACCAGCCAATGTGCACTGCTGTTATGTGTGACCTCCTTCTCTCATATGCCTTTCCAGTACCTTTCAGTTTCCAGTCTTGGTGGGTCTGCTCTGCTGTGAGAATCCTGCCACAGAGCGTACACTTTCGCAGGTTGTGTTATTCCTATTATTTCTATACTACTGCTAAATACGTTAGAAATAGTTGGTAAATTAACTACTACTACTGCGCGCATGGGTGAAGTTTTCTTTCTTTTTACATATTTTTAAAGGGGTGTTGCGATGTTGTGGGAGTGAACACAGCCTACTTGTTGAAGCTGCTCCCCTCGTCGTCTTTCATAAAAAAGTAGCCTTATAATACTCCAGACAAAACAAATGATAACTGATGAACAGGTAAGCATTTACATTTACAATGTAAATACTAAGCTGAGGAAATCAGGTGTGAATTAGTCCTTTCCATCAGAATAGTGGCTTTGCATTGTGCAGTCAGAGTGCATAAAGAGAAGTATGTGCAGTTCTGTTAATGCTTGCAGCATTCGCAGCAAAAAGGAGGAAAAGATTTAAGGAGAAAGGGTTAGGGTGCCAAGCTCACTTGTTAGTCATGAGGTGATGTCTATGCATGCCTGTGGCATCACTTGATGGGGGCGAGTGTGTTAGAATATCCTTGCAAAAACCAGACACAGCGCTGTGGTGTGCGGCACTCACCACGCTGAGGTGTGTCTGATGTGAATTGGGCTCTGTCATCCAGGTTCTCCACGCTGCCAGCAGCCATGAAGAGGCTGCGTCCCTCTCGACCTCCTCCGCGGGGTTTGATGAGCTTCTTCATTTGGTCTGCAATCCAGTTCGATTTCCTTCGAGGACACAGAATGCACAGTGAAGGCCTAATATGAGAATTCACACAATTCAGTGGGCAGTATGAGGATGTGTTCAGGGCAGAAATAAAATGCTCCTTATTATGTAGTCTAAACACACACACATACTACATAGTATAAATACACACACACACACACACACACACACACACACACACACACATACATACACACACGCACTCTTTTTCAATCGTACTACTGGCGAATCGTTGTAGTTAGTGGCATTTAAAAAGTCAAACGGCCCAAAAGTTGTACAATTTGAAAGGAATCCAAAATAATACCAAGCCAACAGTAGCAGTTATGTTTTCCGTTAAGGAGACAACTCATGTGAGACTTCAGCTTCATGAGCCACTAAAGCACAGTGTCAAAGTCAAGGCCCGCGGGCAAGATTTGGCCCGCCACATCATTTTATAAGGCCCGCGAAAGCAAATCAAGCATGTCAAATTTGATAATGTTTGCTAAAGTCTGAACCAAAATTTCAAATTGTCATATGTAATCCACAATAACCGTCATTATTCTTGACTTCTGATTTTAAAACTAGTTATCCATCAATTTGTTGTGTGCTGTGTATGTAATATGTGGAGGTGATTAAACATATCCATCCATCCATTTTCCGAACCGCTTGATCCTCACTAGGGTCACGTGTGGTGCTGGAGCCGATCCCAGCCGTCTTCAGGCAGTAGGAGGGGGACACCCTGAATCAGTTGCCAGCCAATCGCAGGGCACACAGAGACGAACAACCATGCATGCCCACACTCACACCTAGGGACAATTTAGAGTGTTCCATCAGCCTGCCATGCATGTTTTTGGAATGTGGGAGGAAACCGGAGCACCCGGAGAAAACCCATGCAGGCCCGGGGAGAACATGCATACTCCACACAGGGAGGCCGGAGCTGGAACCGAACCCGGTACCTCTGCACTGTGAAGCTGACATGCTAACCACTGGACTACCGGGCCGCCCGATTAAACATATGGTTTCCCAAAATTCATATTGGCCCCCCCAAGGGAAACCGTAACTACAATGTGTCCCCTGACAAAAATGAGTTTGACACCCCTGCACTAAAGGATTGACACCATAAATTGCTTTTCATCGGCTTATTGTTTGTGAGACGAATAGAAGGGTGCCATTGATGTTCAAGGAGAAAAGTGTCATGACAAGACATTTAATCAAATATCGATTACATATACTGTACTGTAGTATCTCACTCAATATCATTTATTTCAACCAAGCAGATGCTAGCATGGTGTCACAGACAAAATTGTCTTCGACTGTACTGTATTAATGAACAGTACTTGGCCTTCCACTGTGAAGGTTGCACGTTGGGCTCCAGAACTCTGTATTGGTCCATAATCTTCTCCACCAACTTCTGCTTCTCCCGACGGAGCTCGCTCAGCTTCTCCCTGAAGAGAACACAAAGATCACCGCAACATTTCATACATTTATTTACATTACATGTATTTCGTTTCTGTCAATAACATCAATCAAATTACTTTCTCTGTGCAGTTTTTAAGCCAGGAGAACACAATAAATGTCAGCTCGCTGCTGCTGATCAAGGTTTCAGGCACACAGAGAGCAGAAGAGAAAAAGGCTAAAAAATAGCCTGCAACTGCAGACCTGCCTTGGATGATAAACGGCTCAGGATAAAAAAATAGTGAAGCAAAAAGTCGCTGACACTCTGGGCTGGCCGTTAGTTGTCGACCCTCGGCTCTGGGCGAGGAAGTTCGGCCATGTTGAAAGAGGTCAGCGGAGTTCAGCGCTGGAAAACGTAAAGTTTAATATCAAGACCCATTTATTCGTGTGCTAGCGCTGCGGCTCTGTTCTGAGGAATTTCGGGCGCTTGGAACTTAAGTGGGGGTTTACAATTATAGACTCTTATTTTTCCCAAGAGGATGAAGTGCTACTCTATTTTATCGAAAAAAATTAACTTTTTCCGACTGATAGAGTGGTGCTATTTTGTCCCCAAAGCACCACTCAATAGAGTGAAAATTTGGCGCCCCCGCTTACTGTGCATTTCTACAGCCATGTCATGTATGTTTTTGAAATGCGGGAGGAAACCTGAGCAACCAAAGAAAACCCACGCAGGCTTGGGGAGAACTTGCAACTTCCACACAGGAAGGCCGGAGTCCGAATCGAACCCTGCACTTTTGCACTGTGAGGCCGATGCGCTAACCACTCGATCTCCGGAACGGCCATGCCTTATACAGTAGATGCTATTTGTCAGCCTATGTAAGGCATGTTACCATTAGCTGTTCATATCATTGATTAATAGCTGCCAAGCTGCTGCTGGTTGCAAAGTGAGTTGAGTTGACTTCATTACCGCAATACAACGCTTGTAAAATTCGTAAAGTGGATTTTTATTGTAACTCAAGGCAAAACTGACATCTCTATCCATAATAAACCTTGTAAGTTTTCAATCTGATCTTGATATGTGTATAAACGCCTGATCTGTCATCGTTTTAAGGTAAACCCTTATGTTTTCAATATGCAGCACAAATAAAGGACTTGACATTGCTGTTCCAGTAGGTTCAGGGGAAGTGTGATTTCACAAAAAAACAAATCATCACGCTATTTCGCTTTAGTAATGGAACTGTTTTTGCCCTTTTTCTTATTTAATTTATCTTTCTGTGGATGATTGCTATTAAATTGCTTTTCTAATCGCAGATGTCACGGCTGCACGAGATTCTCTTTTAAAGTAAACACGACCGTTTGTCACTTCATCCATCCATTCGTCTAGTGCTGTGTCAAATGGATTTTCTCAATACAAAAAACAAAACAATAAATAGTTTTGATTGACAGTCCTGGCGACATTTTATCAATGTGTTTCTTATTGTAGTTTGAAATTGTGTGCTGCAGAACGTTGTCTTTTCAATTGTATTTCTTTGCAAAAAAAATAATAAATCGGTCTGAATAAAAAATAGCCATTGCTGGAAAAAATCGAGAGGGCAATAATGTTTCATTTGAGAGCAATGTGACTCATTAGTCTTAAAGGGTGAAGCAGCTCTGTATGATTGCTATTAGTTCTGGATAATCTCCAACCAGTTTATTTAACATTTAAAAGCACCACTGCTGGGGGCTTGGAAACGGTTTCCTCACACACGCAGACCTGCACACGTGACTTTGATGCTTCATATAGACACACATGTATACACATAACACACTCATCTCCTCACATACATCATGTACTATTTGCTCCAGCTTGAAGCTTTAATTCTATCAATCCTGTTAAGAAAGCCCTGCAGCCCAAGTAACAAGACCTGATTTACTCTTGAAACCACTTGATCCTCTCCTGTCAGTTCTATGAATGTGTGTGTGTGTGTGTGTGTGTGTGTGTGTGTGTGTGTGTGTGTGTGTGTGTGTGTGTGTGTGTGTGTGTGTGTGTGTGTGTGTGTGTGTGTGTGTGTGTGTGCGCGTGCGTGCGTTCACTTACTGATATTCTTTCTGCTGCGTATAGTGCTGGTCACGGCGCTCCAGGCTCTGTTCCAGTAGCGCCCGGTTCTCCATCATCAGACTGCGGTTCTGTTCGACTAAATTGTGGTTCTCCTCCTCCATGTTCCCCTTGAGCTGGGTTAGTAGCTGAACACACACACACACACACACACACACACACACAAAGGATTTCATTTTTAATGGAAAAAAGAGTGATGTATTAACTTTTTTTAAATATCGCCTAGATTTAAATTTTCTCATAAAATTCAGATGTAGGACAACATCGGCTCTAGCATGCCGGCGACCCTCGTAAGCATATAAAGCGGTTCAGATAATGGATGAATGGATATACTGTAGTTGTTGCAGAAATCGCGTGGCCTTACATTTTTTATTTCTAGGTTATTGTTGTGTAAACATACCCTTGACTCAGAAAAGTACAGTAAAGTTTACTGGATGAATGGATGGATGATAATGAATGAGTTAAACAAAAATGACTACGACATGTGGCTGAACGCCGGCCACGATGTGAATACATTTTTGATGAAATAAGCTACCATTGCCAATCTTATTGTCTTGTGGCGTTGATGATGTTCTCGTCCACACTTGTCTCACAGGAAGTTAGCAGTGGTGTTGATTGCAAGTCTTGACAAACATTGCGTTAAAAGCACCGCTCCATTCGCATTCTGCCACTATTTGTTGGCTTTTCTGTCATGCATTATGGAAAAGAACGATAAGAGAGCTGAAAGGAATAATTCAGTGGATATAGATAATGACAAGCTGCTTGCTACCTGGCACTGGGAGGCAACTTGTATTGATTAATACCAAAGCTAATTTGTCGAATTTCACCAGCCAAGTTTGCCTCATTGGTCAGATTGAATAATTCATAGGAACATGTCTGATCCTAGCATATTTTTGGCTGTTTCTTGTCTATTCGCCCGCCAAATGTTCTTTCTTCATTAGAGGATCAGGTTGAGGCACCCTCTCAAAATATCTCCCACTTGGCTCCTTTTTGGAAAGTCAATTTGCACGTCTGTAATCCCACAAGCAACTTCAGATGTGAGTACTCGATGAGCATTTTCAACCGTTAGCTATAGTTTGACTGCCTTACCCAGAAGATTAAAGCTGATTTGAAGTTAGCTCGGCAAATCACTTTTCCTCATGTGTCAAAATTGACGTCAGGTTCCATCAGGTGTGAGGAAAGTCTGCTCTGATGAGATGCTAACGATTCCACCCTGACCACGGCGATGTAAAACAGCCTCTAAAACCTGCCATAAATTTCTAATATGTTCGGTTTAATTGCCCAATAATGCTTCAAATAAATTAACTTTATTATTCCAAGAGTGTAACGTTTCCAAGTGTCTCCACCGTGAAGCATTAAATCCTTCTTTGCATGCAAATGATCAGTCGGCAACTGCAATATTAAACACCCGAGTGCGGCTGCAGGTTTGAAGGTGTGCTCGTCCTTTACTACACTTGTGGGTTCTGTGAGCTTTATGGGGAGCAAATACTGGAGCTCACACATTAAATGGTTGTTTTAGTTAAGACTGGAATTGAGCGGTGAAGTAGAAATGAGGGATAAGTGGGTGTTCTGCTCCAGGGCTCCCCCTACAGTTGTGAAGTTTAATTTACCTCAGTGGTCAATATAAATCGATGTCGGTCCCCAACATCTTTCTTATTTACAAGCAGACATGTTATGTATTGCATCGTCGGTTGCTACTGAACAGCTCAAGAAAAAGAGGCCTTTTAATTATTTTCTGGCTTGTGTCAAGGCACTCCCCACAGAGGGTACAATTAATGTTTCGTGCATGAATAATTCACTGGATAGCAAAGTTACAAGTCTCTTGGATATATATGTTTGTTATGGTGGTTGTGTTTTGCAGCGGGAAGCTGAGCATTAGTCAGTTGGTTTGTTAGTGGGGGATTATGTAAAAACCGGTAACCCATTTTCAGTGAAACTTCAAAACTCGAGAGAGAGGACAGGTCAAATGATTTTTTGCTGTGACAGTACATTGCTATTGGTCGTGTAGTGGTTCACAAAGCGGAATTTCCTCAGCCGGAATATTTTTTTATTTATTTATTGCTTTGTTTTGGGAGCAAAACTTTGATGTAACAGCACTAAATGGTGGCCAGGAACGCAGGTTACTCCATAACAACAGCAGTTCAGCAGATAGTAAACACCTCTTAAAAAAAGAGGCTCCTCACTGTTTATTGCCACTTCTAGTTTAAGTTTACGGTCAGACTAAACATAAAACAAAGTACATTGTGTATTCGAAACAGTCACAAAGCCTTGCTTTAGATAAGTCTTTCTAGCTTCATGTTAACAAACAATGCAAAATGCTATAGATGGGCTAACGAATAGCATCAGTGTCATGGTGTTATCAACCTTGAAGCAAAGTATATTCTAGTACAAACAGTGGAGCAGCACATGTAGACAAATAATATAACAATACTTGCATCCATATATATTCTTTATCTTCTGCAAAGAATGACTGATATTACTGTATATTTCAAATTACATTCCTGTAATTTACATTTTGCTATCTCAAGACACCACTGTACTGTATAGTCACAACAATCAAATGCACATTCAACTATGTACATTGTATGTAACAGTGAGATAGGGTGATTGATTATACATTCACAACGTTTTAACAGTCTAAATAGCCTATTGAGGGAAACCAAACTAATGATGGGCCTGAAGCGAAAATTAGTTTGACACCCCTGTCATATATAAAGTAAATGATAAAACTTACATTATTTGTACTAGCGGTAAATAAATCATTTTCACACCAACTGACTGAAATGTGATCATTTCCCACAGGTGACCGCTGGGTGGAAATCTGTGGATAGAAAATTAACGAATTGGGACCAAGTCGTGACTGAACAAATCCAACAGATGAAGCTACTGTGCAAAAATGTAGCTATTTTGCCAAAGGCGCCCATTTTGTACTGGAGTGGAACATCAGTCTGTTTTTTTTGTGTTGTTCAGCTCTGGTGGAGGCCTGTTTTTATGGTTTTGTCTGTACCACTATTGTAGAGGCCAGTGAGAGGATGTGCACATGTTTTTGAGTTGATACCTGAAATTGGCTGGTGAGGCGGGCGTTGCTGAGGTCCAAACTTTGGTTGGCTTCCCTCACGGTGTTTAGCTCCCCCTCCAGGCGAGTCCTCTCCAGTAGGGAGGCGCTCAGCTCCTCCCTCAACAAGGAGCCCTGAGCCAGCAGCTCTGCTTGGGACGCGACCAATTCTTTATGTTGGGCCTGGAGCCTAAGCACACACATGGACACATGCGCACACACACACACACACACGCACACGCACACGCACACACACACACACACACACACACACACACACACGCACACGCACATGCACACGCACGCGCACACGCACACGCACACACACACATACACAAATACACACACACACACACACACACACACACACACAAGGGCTTTACTCATTGCTCATGTCCTGCAGAGTGCTTTGGAAGCTCTCTAAATTCAACCCATTATTATATTATTACCCAAGACAATGAGTCATAGACAGAGGCATAAAACTATGGATTAGAATGATTAGAATACATCTCATATCACTTCAAAAATGATTTGATATCACACTCGAGGTTGAATTTATTGCCTGCAAAAAAAACAGTATGTTTATTGTAGAAAGCTATTATCTTTGTCTCTACTATGAAATAATGTCTAACGTTCACAGTTGGAAGGTTTGCAAATTCCGAAATAAACATGGATGGAATATTTTTGATCCTCACAATATGCCTTCAAAGTATGCAATACATGCATCTGTGGAAGCTATTTAATTGTTATTACAAACTATAAATACGGCTCTCGTGCCTTTTAATATGGACACTAAGTTACAGCTTAATGAATATTTTGACACCTTTTCTGAATAAATAAAGTGGTGCCTTATGATACATGACATTTACTTTTAATATCACTCTATAATATTGGAAAAACATACTCAACAATTAAATTGAATGCAAAGAATTAAAACAGTTTATGCAGGATGATTACTTCATGTCTTGCTTCTTCTGCTTTACCAAATTGGCCATAGCGGGCAGTGTAATATTGTCATGCAGACACAAATAAAGAAGACTCACAGTTACTGTATGGGACTCACTAACTGCAGCCATTTTAGTCATATTTTTGTGTTGTGTTTACATGTGTTGCTGCAATGTTTGTTTAGCTTGTTTAGCTAGCGGCAAAGGCAAAGTTACGTGATTATTTTCATTACACTTGTAGTTCCCGCTCATTGCGTGCATGTCATGAATTATTCTCTTTTATGCACGGCAACGGGTGGATACAAGGGTAAATTAGGCTCTTTTTGCCATGCAGTGGAACAGAATTTAATCGTTCCGCGCGTCAGTTATACGTCACTGGCATAGATAAATTAACAGAGCAATATACCTGATGATCTGGTGCTGTGGCTGGGAATTACTGATTTCGAAAATGGATGGGTGGACGATCTGAAGTCTCTATCATTGATCATGAAAATGGATGCTGATTAACAAGTCCAAGGGGCACATTTGAAATGGCAGACCAGCTATTAGCTAAATAGCACTCACGACAGCAACGCAAGGACATCATTCTCCAGTTTGGCAGCCTGTCATTATAACTTAGGTGCCATTAATCATTTCTGTCAATATGATGGTGACAATTCATAATGGGATGTCATGAAACGGTTGTTTAAATCGAAAGTTACTGATACAGCACATGAGCGTCCAAACTAATTTGTTGTCCTTTGCTGGCTGTTCTCGCATCTTGCCTGCTTTGTTTTTCCTTGCTTCCGCTGTTTAGCGCCCACGTCAATGAGCAATACCACACGGAATTGCATTTGTATTGAACCCACCTCTTGTTTTGTATCCACTGAGCCATACTAAAGCAAAAATGTCAAGAGTTTCAAAGTGAGAGCATATGGGGGAGGGGATCTAAATGCCGACTCTTTGTCTAAGAATGTGTCACCTCTCGCTGTCTTCTTTAAGCCTCTCCACCTCTCGTTCTTGCTCCAGTCGACTCTGGGCTTCTGCTTCCATCTCCTCCTTCTCCATTTTCATCTCTCGCTCCCTTTCCTCAAGCTGGCTTTTAGCATCCAGCAGCTCTTTGTAGCTATGCAACACAATACATATGTGTGCATTAACACAGGTTGGCAGAAAAAGCAATTGCATGTGCGTGCGGAAAAAACGTCCCAAAGCCAAAATGCTAACGAAAATGAAATGAACATGAGCTAATACATAAGAGCATATCACAGCAATGGCAAAAACATTGGAATGACATCAACTTGATTGGATATTGGATACAGCTGATTTGAGGTGATACCATGATATTGCTGCATCAATTGGCAGGTGTGCAAACTGAGAAAAGTAATAACTAGAAAACAAAGCCCAAACTGAGCGTGAAACATTTTTTGACGTGGTGTGATTGCTTGTCTCTCAGTATTTTGGCAATATACAGTATATAAAAATAAGAATATATATATATATATATATATAAAGAAGTCCTATCAGCGGCTAGAGAGGGCTGGCCTGAAGGACAGCACAGAGGCACTCATCCTGGCTGCTCAGGAGCAGGCCCTGAGCACCAGAGCCATTGAGGCCCAGATATACCACACCAGACAAGACCCAAGGTGTAGGTTGTGCAAAGAGGCACCTGAGACGATCCAACACATAACTGCAGGGTGTAAGATGCTGGCAGGGAAAGCCTACATGGAACGCCATAACCAAGTGGCTGGCATAGTCTACGAAAACATCTGTGTGGAGTATGGACTGGAAACCGACAAGATGGTAATGGCGAACCAACCAGATATCGTGATCATAGATAAAGTGCAGAGGAAAGCCGATGTAGCGGTCCCAAGTGATGGAAACATCAGGAAGAAGGAACATGAGAAACTCGAGAAATACCAAGGGCTCAGAGAGGAGCTGGAGAGCCTGGAAGGTAAAGGTGACCGTCGTGCCTGTGGTGTTCGGAGCACTCGGGGCAGTGACCCCCAAACTAGATGAGTGGTTGCAACAGATCCCGGGAACAACATCGGACATCTCAGTCCAGAAATGTGCAGTGCTGGGAACAGCAAGGATACTGCGCAGAACCCTCAAGCTTCCTGGCCTCTGGTAGAGGACCCGAGCTGAATGAGGGACGGACACCACGCGAGGGGTGAGATGAGGATTTTTTTTAATTTTATTTATATATATATATATATATATTATGCATCAAAGTCTTTCAGTGTATATGCTGAGAGACAATCATTCATGCCACTGCCATTATGCAATAGCAATGTTGTGAGCGCTCACACGACTGCTATGACTGTGCTTGTAAATGCTGAGAGACAGTTACTCACAACACACCACTATGCATCAAAAACGACGACAACATTTTGTTGACTGCTGAAAGCCAAGTGCTCAAATGATGTGTTGTGTTTGTGTGAATGCTGAAAGATGAACATAACTGCTATTATGCATCGAAAAACTTACTATGTAAATGTTGAGAGAACCCTTCACGCCACTACTATTGTGCATTGTAGCAACCACAAATGCCCTCTGAGAACTCTGACATTTGAATTTCGCGCCGCGAGACTGATCAGCCAATCGGCGGCCCCCGCTGCCGCTCGCTACCAACCAATCACAGCCCCCGGGTGGGCTGGACGTTTGTTTACACTAACGTCCGCTTTGCTGATATATAAATGATCGTACGTGTGCTGAATAAAAACAGTGTACCACCGCTCTTCGAGTACTTCACTTCACTTCGCCGGGCCGTCGCTCCTTACAACTGGTGACCCTTCGCCGTTCTCAACACGCAACCTTCGAGACTCAAGATGTCGACAACTCCACCCCCGCAGACGCCGTCCGACAACAACCTCGCAATCCACGCCGTCTCGGTGAAACTGCCGCCTTTCAGCACTCAGGAACCCGTTTCCTGGTTTCGCCGGGCCGAAGTACAATTCCGCCTCCGGAAAGTCACAGATCCGAGAACAAAAGCGGACTACGTCTTAGAAGCCGTCCCCGACGGCGTTTTCCAGCACGTTTCGGCATGGTTGGACCAACAAGACGACGAAATCACGTACGACTCGTTGAAAGATCACCTGCTGAAAGAGTATACTCTTACCGTCAGTGCCCGCGCCAAACGACTGCTCGCCATGCCCAGTCAGGATCTAGGCGACCGCACAGCTCTCAGTTTGTGGAACGAGATGCAGTCACTCGCCCGACTACCCGGCGCCGATCCGTCTACTGGCCAGCCTCGCAAAGTCGACCTCATGCGCGAGCTATGGCTACAGTCCATCCCGTCCTCAGTTCGCGCCGCCCTCCACGACGCCAATACACTGTCAATGTCCGCGCTAGTCGCCAAAGCCGACGGCCCGGAATCAACAAAGACGTACGAGCCTGGGCTCGCAACTGCCTCCAATGCCAAGCCAGTAAGATCGGCCAACATACAGAATCCGGTATCGGCCAGTTTCCACAACCCCGACGTCGCTTCGGCCATCTTCACGTCGACATAGTTGGACCGCTGCCACCTTCAGACGGCTACCAGTATCTCTTCACGTCCACCGAGCGGTCAACTCGATGGCCTGAGGCGATCCCAATGAAAGGAGCCACTGCACAAGACTGTGCCGCCGCCCTTCTCCAAGGCTGGGTCAGCAGATTCGGAGTCCCTGACGATATCACCTCCGACCGAGGTTCTTCATTCACGTCACAGCTCTGGACCGCCCTTGGTCAGCTCATGGGAACGACCGTGCATCATACGACTGCTTTCAACCCCGCCGCCAACGGAATGGCCGAGCGCACTCACCGCACGTTGAAGGCAGCGCTCATGGCCCGCTGCACCGGACCAGACTGGAGTGCCCAATTGCCCTGGGTACTTCTCGGAATGCGGACGACTCCGAAAGAAGGTCTCGGTGTCTCCTCAGCCGAGATGGTATTCGGTGAAACCATCGCCGTTCCCGGGGAGTTCTTCCCGTCCAGCCAAGACGCCGCCGACTCCACGGCCTATCTCGCCGATCTCCGACGCACCGTCGGAAAGTACCGACCCGTACTCCAGACCTACCAAGACCAGCGCAGCAGACGAGTACCGAAGTCGCTGTTAACCTGTACTCACGTTTTCGTAAGGAACGACGCCCACCGCCCGCCTCTAACTCGACCATACCGCGGCCCGTACGCCGTGGAGCAACGTAACGACAAGGCCTACCGCCTCAACATCCATGGTCGACAGGATTGGGTCTCAATCGACCGCCTGAAACCGGCCTACCACGACGACGACGAACCCGCGCCGCTGACCATCACTCGAGCCGGACGCGCCGTCCGCCCGCCCGACCGCCTGCACGCCCAACCATGAACTTTCATCACTATCCTAATTCGGACTCAGCCTGCCAAGGACTTTCTAACAGGGGAGTATTTGTAGCAACCACAAATGCCCTCTGAGAACTCTGACATTTGAATTTCGCGCCGCGAGACTGATCAGCCAATCGGCGGCCCCCGCTGCCGCTCGCTACCAACCAATCACAGCCCCCGGGTGGGCTGGACGTTTGTTTACACTAACGTCCGCTTTGCTGGTATATAAATGATCGTACGTGTGCTGAATAAAAACAGTGTACCACCGCTCTTCGAGTACTTCACTTCACTTCGCCGGGCCGTCGCTCCTTACAGCATAAACAATTTATATATATATATATATAATGATCCTTTTTAATGCACAAACACGTGTGAATATTTCTCGGCATTCACTGACTACAGTACATTTTGATGGGCAGTAGCAGTGGATAGGCTGATTTCTCCATGTACATGCACAATAATGATCTCAGCACTTGTCTCAGCATGCGCGTGCTGAACTTAACTTTTCATAGTAGTCTCTCCTCATTTACAGTACATGGACAATAGCAGAAGTGGAAGTGCGAAGGTGTCTTTAAGCATTCACCAAATAAATTGTTTATGCACAATAGTAGTGGCGTGAAGGGTTCTCTCAACATTTACATAGTAAGTTTTTCGATGCATAATAGCAGTTATGTTCATCTTTCAGCATTCACACAAACACAACACATCATTTGAGCACTTGGCTTTCAGCAGTCAACAAAATGTTGTCGTCGTTTTTGATGCATAGTGGTGTGTTGTGAGTAACTGTCTCTCAGCATTTACAAGCACAGTCATAGCAGTCGTGTGAGCGCTCACAACATTGCTATTGCATAATGGCAGTGGCATGAATGATTGTCTCTCAGCATATACACTGAAAGACTTTGATGCATAATAGCAATTGTGTTGATGTCCATCTCGCCATTCACACGCACAATGGCAGCGTTAGTTGAAGCATTTATCTTTCAACAGTTACAATAAATATTTTTGATTCATAATTACGGTGATGTGAATATTTGTCTCAGCAATCACAAATACACTAATAGCAGTAGTGTCAGCGTTTGTATCTCGGCATTCACAAAATCATTTGTTCGTGGGCAATAGCAGTGGTGTGAATGATTCTCTCATAATAGTAGAAGTATGTGCTTGTTCAAATGGTCATTTATTTTTGACACACAATGGCATTTGCGTGCTCGGCTGTAATTGCTGACGCCATACATTTACTGCAGCTGTGTGAACGACTGTCTCCATACATTATGTTGGTGTTTTTACATACAATAATTGCAATAGTGTGAGTGCTTGTCTCAGCACTCCCACAATCATCTGCTGTGGTCTGCTTGTGTGTACCTGGCCTCCAGCTCCCTGTGTTGTGCCTCCAGACTGCGGCTGCTACTCCGTAGGCGCGAGTGTTTGTCTAAAAGCTCCTCCAGCTCCGTCTCCTGGCGTTGCTGCAGCGCCGTCAGTCGCTCGTGGTCCCGCCTGAGGGTCTCCGCCCTGGCGGCCGACTCCTCCCGCTCCCGAGCCCAAACCTGTGACTCCGCCTCCAGTGCCGCGCACCGGGCATCGCTTTCGCTGTGGCGTGCCAGCACCGCTGCATGCTGGGAGTTTAGAGTTGCTTGTTCCACCTGTTTGTGTGAATATACGGGAGATGGAGTAGTCATAAAATCAGAAGCACTGATCTACATTTACCAAAATTGTTTTATTCCCAACAATCTATTCTCTTTATTTCGGAGCATTTCTCTTGGCTGCGCTGCTTCTTGTCGGTGTATGTGAATGTTCCGATTTTATTTAAGCCTCTGTGTGCTGTCATGTCTATCTAATCTGGCCTTCAGAATTAATAGTGCTTGCTGCCTGATGTGATGTCAAGTATATCAACCAATCAGATTTGAACTTCGTCAGCTACCTGGCCCACAATGGTGTCAGCAATCGGTCAGTCAGATTAAACCTGGTTTAAGTAGATGGAACATGGCTCGCCACTGTGTAGTCGTATGTCAATGGAGAATATACTAAGAATTGAAAGAACTGCAAATGGGTATCAATGACCCTGGATTTCCAGAATGCTAGAAAAGCTAATTATAAGTGCTGTTAACGTGAGAAATCTGAACTAAAATTACTCATCTGAAGAGACGAAGTGTTTGTACACTAAGTCTGATGCACTTTGTGCTACTTGCTACGGGCCAATGACAGAAGACAGCATCAGTTTGTAGCGACAAGGAAACTAGTAGTCAGCGCATCTGACTCGCCGTTCTAAGGTTCTGGGTTTGAATCTTAGCCGCGGCCTTCTACCGTCCCCAAAACATGCTTGTTTAGTTCATTAAAGATTCTAAGTTGTCTGTAGATATAAATGTGAATTGTTTAAGACAGTAGTGCAGTAAAAGAATTAAAAGTAGGATTTTCAGCATCAGTGTGTATGGGTAGTTGCTAGAAGAGTAGTGTTTGTGCATATGTCTTTTTACAGCCTGTGTGTTTGAAGCGTGTTCAATAAATGTGCCAATGTTAACGTTCCCCTCTAGGGGACTAATAAAGGGCTCTTCTGTTTTATTTAAGCACATCATGACGACTGACCCCGCCGTGTCCTGAATCACGCCTTAGTTATATGCTGCCGTAGGCCCAGACTGCCTGAGGGATTTCCCACACCATCTTCTCAATGTCTATCTGTTCACATCCATAATGGTGTTTGTGTGCGCTACTAACTTGTTTTTCCTTCTCCCCTCTTGGAACTTGCTTGTGCCCTGAAGGGAGCAATCAACAATGCTGCATCCCCTATTGTTTTTCTTTTTTTTAATGATAGTACTGGTAGTAATACCGGTAGTCCTAGTAATTGAATGAAGTGACTTAAATTTGTGCAGCCTTGAAATGTAAACAGTTAGTCCATCCATTCATTTATTTGCTACAGTGCTATGTGTTACAGTGTTATGGACAATTAGAAGTCTTCAGTGAACCCATACCTGTCAACTTGTACGTTTTCCTCGTATTTTATACGTTTTTCTTATCATTTCAAATCTTGTACAGCGTATTACAACTTTTATATGGGGAAAAGAGAAGCAATTGTGAACCGATCTACCAAGACCATTTTGGCTCAAATCCAGATCGTCTCACCTGCTGTTAGCCAACGACAATGCCGTCGTCGATCGCTACTATTGTCACGGCAAACCAGCAAAAGTAATCCTCAATCGTATAGATTTTTTTCATCGCTGCGTACGGTCGGATTAATAAAGCATGATGTGCGTATGCGCGGTAAACCGTTGTACGGGTTTTTGTTGCTTTGTAAAGGGAATCGTAATCATTTATAGCAGAGGTTGACAGGTATGGTTAACCTAATATGC
This sequence comes from Hippocampus zosterae, assembly GCF_025434085.1. NCBI lineage: Eukaryota > Metazoa > Chordata > Actinopteri > Syngnathiformes > Syngnathidae > Hippocampus > Hippocampus zosterae. The sequence continues at coordinate 26,672,081 of NC_067451.1, forward strand.
AAGTTTTGGGAATGTCGAAGGAAGTTCGATGAAGCAAATAAAACCCACAACACAAGCACAGGGGAAACTAAACCCCACGAGATTCAAACCCAAAACTTGTAACTTTGAACCAGAAAGGTGAACCACCGGCCACCACGTTGCTCCCATTGCTTCACAGTGCCTTTCACTTCTCATGTGCTACATGTTTGTACGATTACAGCAAGGGCTTTGACTTTGGTCCATGTACTTGCTTGTATTAAGGATGAGTTCCTAGGTCGGCACGCTCTAAAAAGTACATCTTTAAATGTAAAAGGTGGCTCTACGTAGAACAATGACAATAAAATTTCCCAAAGCATAACCTAGACTGAAATACGAGGCATCCCTTCTGCCTCGCTCAAGCTCTCTCCATCTTTTTTCTTTGTGTGTTCAGTCACCTGTAGCTGAGTGTTGAGCGTCTGCAGTCGGGTACACGAGTCCTGCAGGCTGAGCGAGTGTCGCCGTAGCGCCTCCAGCTGCTCCCTCAGGTGCTCACACGTCTCCCGGGACTGGGACAGACGCGACAACAAAGCCTCCTGTCCTGCAAGCGCCACGGCTCTCTGAGGCAGATGTGATCAGAGTGAGAAAACAAAGACAGCGCAGGCGGTAAATGTTTCATCCTCCTCCAGCACGTCGACATTTTCTTTTCTTGGTGCTGCCTTATTGTCACACTCCTACAAAAATATATTATTTGCGCTTCCGCTACATATGCAGATGACCCTTCAGAGTGCCTTAAAATGACAATACTGGTTAGTTTACATTTACAATGAATTGCACCTTGCCCAACAGGAATCTTTACACCTGCACAATAATCCAATTCTAGCATGAGCGGCATTTGTAGAAGTGGGTGGTGAGTTGTTAAATGAATAAGACATACAGCGCAAATGAAACTGAACTGCACAAAATACTCTGGGGATTTGCGAGAGTGGATTTGTGCTTGTATCGTCTTTAAGATGTTATTTTTCGGGGAAAATGCGTGCATGGTCTGCTAGTCTTCAAGACTGATGCTGATGCTTGAGGGATTACAACTTTTTCCACAACTCGTAGCATCAATCATTCCTGTACCCGCATATGCTTGGTACAACCGCCTCACTGCCTTCCAACCCTGCAAATCAAACGGACAAGATTCCTGACCTTGGAGACTGTGCAAACAATGTTAGCGATATTTTTGCTAGACTAAGTGTCGACGGCAGAAGGCGGATAAAAAGGAAGAGAGAAGCGGATGAGATAAGAAAGATGAAGAGTCGCTGAGGTGACATTATACAAAGTGATGAAGAGAGATAAAGCTACTAAAAATAAAGTGCTGCACTCAGGAAGTGGACGCTATTGTGAGTGGAGTGTCGTCAAGAAGCCCTCTGGCAAAAGAGTTTCCACATAATACGGATCATTATCCCTCACATAAACAAAGCAGACATCCTGCTAAGATCCGAAGCCCGTGCGGCCCAGTGCTATCCAAACACAAACCTCTTTTTCCAGCTCCAACAACCTGAGAGTGAGCTGCCTCTCCGTCTGGGCTGTAGTATTACGGGGCGACACAGAAAGGTCGTGACCTTTGTCTTTGTCCGGCATCGATGGCTCCCGCTGGTCCGTCTGACAACCGTGAGTTTGGCTTGAGGATTGAAGTGCACAATCCTCATCCGTCTTCCCCAACTGGAGGTGAGGCTCATCTTCTTTCAGAGAGCAGGCGGGTGGCTGTGTTCTGTCCCGTGATTGGTTGAGAGTGTCCGTTGTCAGTTTGAGTTGAGTTTCAGCTTTTTGGAGCTTCTGGCTCAGGTGCTGGACTTCAGAGGTAAGATTGTGAGAACGAGTCTGCTCGCTGGACAGATTCTGACAACAACAAAAAAAGAGGCAGTCATCAGCATAAAGGAGCGGTGACATCTGTAATCAAACACCTGTCCTGCGGAAAGCACCTGCAATCCACTTTTCCATGCCACAAGTGAAATGAATTAACCTCATTTTTGCGCCAACAGACAAAGTCAAACTAACGTCAACAAGCCAGCACTTTTAATTCCATCACTTTTCCTCTTTTATAGATTGCTATTAAAACACGATTTAATTTGTAACTTTAAAATATGGCTAATTCCCTCTCATTGGAGTCTTCATTTTTGCCAACATAAATACAGTAGCCGCAGCATTAAGCAGTGCTGCACTTTTACACTTTTTAAACTGCTGGATTAAAAGTAATTCAAATAATGGGCGAAATGGCTAAACCCAACGGTAGGTCCAAAGGGACGGGGGAGTATAATGACTTATTTATGCCCCGAATTGGGATGAAGACTGAACACAACACGTGGCAAGCTTTTGATCCCAAAAAATCTACCCAGACCAGAGTTTGAATCCCAACCCCGTTGTTACCTGCATTCAGCCGCCACCAAAGTTCAAGTGAGTGTAAAGATACAATGAACCAAACTTGTCGACAATAACAATAATCAATAATAATCTGCTCAAAATCCACAGCGACCCAGAAAATCCACACTTCTTTTTGCACACACAAACTACTCAATGCTGTAATACTGACACTACCCCTTCTGACACTACCACTTCTCCCAAAGCGCGCGAGCACACACACACATGCAAACACATGCAGCACACACACACACACACACATAAGTACACGTACCTGCAACAGTGATCGATTCTTGGCCTGTGCGTCTGTGTACTGCTCCTCAAGCTGCTGTTTACTCTCCTCCAGGCTGCTAAATCGAGTGCTGAGGTCTCGCTCCAGCTCCTGCAGGCGAGTGCAGAGCTCTTTCGACTCAGACAGTTCCTGACACACGCCCCTGCGTGCACACACAAATTAAGACACATGCGCCACAAACAGGTTATTGAATGTGGTCAGAGTTGACATAGATGTCTATGAAAGCAAAGGGAACATTCATGGTACCCATTTGAAAGTATTTTAAATTATTCACGATGGTCTCACTTTCTGGTTGCAGTCTCTATTGATAATGAGCTGCTACCAGGAGTAAAATGGAACCTTTAATACTTTCGGTCAGTCCACGTGTGCCCGTGTGTGTGTGTGTGTGTGTGTGTGTGTGTGTGTACCTGTGATCAGCATCCAAGGCTCTCACCCTCTGGTTGCTGTGTTCCAGCGCCACATTGGTACTCTCCAGCTGCTGTCTGAGTCTAGCCGTCTCTCTTTCCCGCTGCCTCGCTTCCTTCCGCAGGCCATCCAGCTCCGACTGGCATGCCTCTTTCTCTTGCTCCAAACGTGACACGTCCAGCAGCGCCTGGTCCCGGGCCCGGGCCGTGGTTTGAGTCTCCAGACTAGCGTCACGAACCTCCGCCTCCAACTCCTCCTCCCGGCGGCGAGAGGTCTCCAAAGCGCGACCCTGACGTTCCAACTCGGCCTTGAGTGTCTGACTGGTCAATGCGAGTTGTTCGCTCTGCGTAAAGGGAACATGGTAAGAATAATTAAATCATTGATGAAAGTCCTCTGGATTACGGATATATAGTATACGGTGCTCGCATTTGTATTTTCACGAAAGTCCACTTTCATCTCTGTTACATACCCGTACAATGGTGCCTTGATGTAATTGCTTATACATGCCACATGATGGCAACAAAGTAATAACTATCTATTAGACATGAGTATGGTATGACTAAATAAGGCTCCTTCAACATAAAGTAATTCCTTGGAAATAAAACTAGACATCAATATTGTCATGATTCGGTTTGGGACCAATAAGTGGCACTGTAGGGCTCTCCCTGCAGCTGCACACCTGTTGGTCGTTATGTAATTAGTGCTTTTAAAGGAGTCCCAGCCCGAACACTCAATGTTGGGTCATTGTTGCTGTTGGCGACTGTCATGTTTGTGTTTGTTGCTGTTCCTTTGCTACTGTCATGTTTGTTCTGGTAGTGTTTTGGTTATTGATTGTTTTTGTTTGTTACTTTGGACTGTGGGGTTTTTTTTCAATTTAAATCAATTCAAATTTATTTATAGAGCACTTTCGAACAGCCATCGCTGCATACAAAGTGCTGTACATGGAGCAATTTAACATATACAATAAACAGTAAAACAAATCGGTAACAAAGACGGTAGAAAGCACCGAACAGTAAAACCAAGATCAAATCTAAGTCATGCTGAGTCAAATGCCAAAGAATACAAGTGAGTTTTGAGGAGGGATTTGAAGATGGGCAGCGAGGGGGCTTGCCGAATGTACAGTGGGAGGTCATTCCAGAGAGAGGGACCAGCAACAGAAAAGGCTCCATCCCCTCTGAGCTTCAGTTTAGTTCTTGGTACTTCTAATAATGTCTGGTCCGCAGACCTGAGGCGGCGGGCAGGTGTGTAGGGGCGGATGAGCTCAGTGAGGTAAGGTGGCGCAAGGTCATTTAGAGATTTGAAAACAAATAAGAGGATCTTGAATATACGTAACTCTAAAATGTATGGGGAGCCAGTGAAGGGATGTCAGGATTTAGTTTTCTGAGTTTTAATACAATCTTTCAAGTCGACCCTGCTCTTCCCTCCTGCCTGCTTATTGGGGTCCACCACCACCTTGCAAGCGTGACAAATACATCCAATTTCATCCATGCTTGTCCATTAGCAGCATGGCAGGAATTAGCATGGATGCTTTTCCTGGTTTTTGGTCTATTGCAGGAGTATCCAGTGTTCTTTGAATCAGATGTGTTGCAGGAGCAATGTTGTTTTCATCATTGATGATAATGATGATGACAAAAGTATTTCATTGACACTCTTTTTTCATGACAATAACGAGACGATGACGAGCCAAACGTGGCTTTTTGGTGAAATAGATTTAACTGCACTCGGGATAGGAGTCCCCTCTAGTCTATGTTGTTAAAACATTGTTGCTTTTATTTTGTTTGTTTATTTATTTGACTTAAAGTGGCATCTTTGTTTCATACTTTGAGGAAAAAATGAGGAACAAGTGTTCCTCATCCATTGCTCATATTTTGGATGTTCATTGCACTTGAGCAAGTTGGTTCACAGAAATCTAGCCAAAACAATTGCCAAAGAAAATGTTTTGGTTCTTGGCTTATTTTGGAGTACTGAGCATTGATTCCATTATTACCATTATATCTGTGAGTAATACATAATCCTTAGCAGATCAGAAAGATAAAGTCTTTATTATTGGGTGGAAACCTTAAACGTCTATTTTTAACTAAAACTAAAACTACACTAAAACCTTTTTGTGTATTGGTCAACTAACTCTACTACACTAGAAAAGCTTTTTGAGTTTCCGCCGACTAAACCTGGACTAAAGGTATCAGGAATAGGAATGACTAAAATGTGACTAAAACTAATAAGCACAAGCAAGACTAAGACTAAATCTAAAATGGCTGCCAAAAACAACACTGTAGAAGGGACACCTCTAAAACAGGTTGGAGAGCCGCCCTTCTGGACTGGAGCTGGACATGCCTGTTCTATTCTATTCGCCGAGTGTGCTGCGCCCTATTAAGCGCAGTGTGAAAAGGCCTTTCGGGTATCGAGTGATTATCGGCCCACGCCTTTTATTGGGCACTTGCTAAGACTGGATTACTTATTATCTACTTATATTGTCACGTTGCGCAGATTAAAGCAGTTATACGACAAATAAAAGCAACACCACAAGATAAAACACATAGCTTGCCATCATATAACAGCTGAAGAGCACAACATAAGCAGTCTGTGAATATGAGAGCAAATAAAGCATTAATGACACCTTGCCCTGATGTTGAATATACGAGCCAAGCCTGAGGAGATGGAATGAGCAGCATTGAAAATTGCTTCACTATCGGCCACTCAGTAAAAATTCTTTATAGACCCCGACAATAAACAAACTTTGATTCTGAGTCAGAAATCTCACATTAGGCTTAATAATGTCCTTTAGGAGTAATGTGAGAATATCACTTGACTCTATCATATCACCACAAAAGACCAAATGCGTTGTCATGTTTCCAAGTAGGAGACTAGAGTCAACGCAAGAAGCAAGAGAGGAGGTTGGTTTGTTGTAAATTCCCATTTGCGTTCAACGTCCTTCAGCTAAAGCGGACGGAGCGTATACACTAGAGTCACGATTCATTCTCAGTGTTTGCAACTCACCTGCCCTGTCAAAATATAAAGACAACGTAAAGACACATGAACTGCAAATATAAAACCATGATGATACTGAGCTCATGCTCTTTCAAGAAAAGACATGTGCAATCTCTACTCGTGCCCACTTCAACCTATGAAAATATTAGAATGATTACCCCAATATTTGGGTTTTTATGGGCATTTATGCATCTTTTCCTCTCCATAAGCACTCACTATGTGTATGAGTGCCAGGGTGAGGATATATATAATCCCGATACAAACCAAAAGTTGTAAAAATATCACGGTTAAGGGTAAAGTATGAGCCTTAATGGAGACTTCTTCTTACTTTTTCTTTTCTGATTGATATAAAAATGATAGTAGATATAAACACATAACGGGGTAGGACTAGATGAGTTTTTTACTTCATCCTACTCCCTTGAACATAATAACTGTGTTGAATGAAGACTGATTTCTTTCTTTTTACTTTTTTATCTATCTTATTTTCTGTCAAATTATTACTGTATATGTTTTATGTTCAATAAACAAACAAACAAACAAACAAACAAACAAACAAAAATTTATGAAAAAGGTTTACATCGCTCAATATCGGAAAAGTACAACCAAGCAAATGAAAAAGCTTAACGTAACTTGATGCCAGAAAACTTTGATCAATCCATCCATTTTAAGATGTGTAAAAATAATACATGTGGATGCTGACGATTTCAAAGTCGGATGTATTGGTCCCCCCAGCCTCCTATAATATGAACTGCAGCTACCTTGACAAAATATACACAATATCTATACTGTATATAAGAGGAAAAAGCCCATTTCTATGTTCTTCATGCTGACAAAGTATTGTTCTTTTCCTTAACTTGCAGTCTGATGACTTACAGTTCTCCTGCAAAAAGCCCACAAGCGGTTGCTCTGTATTTTTTTCCATGAGGAGAATGTCTTCTTTTTCACATCCTTCATAAGAAATGGGGATGTGTGGCCCTTCAAGCTAAAGTGCTCGTAATAAGCAGTGCAGTGACCTTTTATGAGTATGAACGTTGTTGGCACCACATAAATAAGTGCACCCTTTTAACACATGTACAATATTTGTTTGGGACAGGAGTATAAAATAAAGAGAGTGGAAACTCCAAAGTTGGCATTTCAAGTAAAAAAAAAAAGAGAGAGAGAGAGAGAGATACATGTGTGCGCGTGTGTGTGTGTGGGCGCGTGTGTGTGAATACTCTCAAACCTTGCGCTGGGCAGCACGGAGGGCATCCACTGTGCCACGTAGCATGTCCCTGTCTCTCTCCAGTGCCGCCCGTTCTCCCTCCAGGCTGGCGATGACTGTCGTTTGCATGCTGTGAAACTCCGCTTGACTCCGCAGGCGGCAAAGTTCCTCCTCCATAGCCCCGGCCTCAGACTGTAGAACCTAGCACACGCATTTGAGAAGATTTTTTTACACTGGAAAATGTGTGACCGAAATTTGGGGTCGCCAAAGGTGGTTTTTGCACAGCGTGTCATTCAAACCAGGACTGCTGGATATGTTCAGTTTTAGTCAAAATGAAATTGTTCATCTGTTTGTCATTTTCCTTGAACCAAGCCTGCTCATATTGTTCATAGCATCCATTCGGATAAATCGCGCCAGGACAGATCGAAAGATGAGATGGATGAGAAGTATAAACACATACAGTATCATTATGACGCGAGTCTATTGGCTTGTGGGTGATGCATCACACCAGCATGTTGCACAAATACACGCATCATTGACACCTCGTCACGCTCAAAGATGGTGCAGACTTGCCGATAAGATGTCTGTGTCCCAAACAAGTACCAGTAGTGAAGAGGTTGGTTGCCAGGAACGCCAGCCAGCCCTCGCACATCCCTGGTTAAGCTTTTGGGTGTGTGGTGGATTCATCTGAATAATTATTATTCCATGATCACAAGATTAATCAGAATACCGTGTTTTAGACTAGTGTGGGTACAAAGTACGTATTGTTGCAAATAACAGTTTGAACTTGGCAATTGATTCCCCACCCCCCCTTGCATTACTTTTACTTTTATACTTTAAGTAGTTTTGAAACCTAAACTTTTACACTCTTAAATCAGTAGAGTTAATACTTCAACTTCAACAGAAGTCTTCTGAAATCCAAATCTCGAGGCTTCTTTTTGAGTATTTAAGTTAGACGCGCTTAGCAAATGGTGACGCAAGACGTGGTTTTAGTTCTCAGTACAGTGAGTATGCAGCATTATGGGCCCAAGTTATTTAACAGAGCAGTGTATGGGACAAAAGAAAATAGATTATATTGTGGTACAGACTCTGTTGTAAGTGCAAAACAAGGAACTAAAATGTTTGGCCTTATGAATAACGATAATGTAAATGGCACAAACTAGCCGAGAAAACAATGATCCTTCCATTGAAAACATCTCCCATCGTACTTTGTGATTCTCTGAGTTAATCATCTGCACTATCAACTGACCAAGAGATGGACGAACAAAACCAAAATATTGATTGAGTGACATTTTATGGGTGGTGGTAGTTTGTTTCTAATATTTTGATGAGCTTATTTTTGGAAGGCGAAAATTTATTCAAAATACAGACTAAGATAGTGTGCAACTCGGCACCACTATCAAGAGCAATGCTAATACATTTACAAAATGTAATCAAAATGATTATTATCTTTGTATATAGGTATATGAAGATAAATACCTTTTGTCACAGTTGAATTTGTTGTGATTATTTATCCCTCTTCAATGACTTCTGGCTACTTTTAAGGAACTCGTTGCGTGTCGAATGCATGCACGCTTTTGTCTGGCTGCCAATTTATCATCTCTGGGAGTTGCCGCACCATCTCCTAATTACAATTATTACTTCCGTCAATTTCAAATGTATTCCCATGTCCGCATCGCTCCCCTCGTTCCATCATCCATACCTCAATCTGCCTTCGGGCCTCCCCGAGATTCTCTGCGGTTTTCCTCAGGTGTTGCACCTCGGCCTCCAGTAGCGTCAGCCTCTGCTCAGCCTCCCACATCTTCCTGCTCTGCACACTCAGCTTGGACCGCAGGTCCTGGGCCACCACGGCCTGCCTGTCAGCCTCTTCTTGGGCCTCGTGGAGACACTTTGTCAAAGCAGCATCAGCACCAGAAAACCCGCACACAGCCTGTTCTATAGTTGCGGTTTCTTGTTGAGTTCTTTTATTTTGGATGTCCAATGCGGACGTTTCTGCATTCAACTCATTTTCCTCCTGAATGTCGATGTGGTCACCCTCTGCTTCTTCTCTTCTTTTGGGATGCACCGCCTCATCACACGGTTCTGCTGTCTCTCCTGCAACATGGAGAACCTCTTCCCCGACCCCTGCTTCCCTTTGCGTCACAATGAGTTCCCGTCTCCGCTCCTTCTCCTCCATCAACCTCACCATCCCTTCCCCCTCTCCCCTGCAGGATTCAGCCCTGTCGCCATTATCCCTGTACTCCCTGTCCAACCGCTTCATTCCTTCTAGCTTGTCTGGTGTGTGCTGCAGGTTGGCCATTAGCTCCTCCAGCCGCAGCTTCAAAGTGGCATTTTCATTCTTCAGGTTGTGAAACTGGAAAGTACAATGGGTACACAGGGGAAGAGAATTGTCAGAGATCCTAATTATCTATTAATTGTCTGTGTTTGCCTCTTTCACATTTTATACTGCTTCTATGAACTAAAATTGAAAGAACTTACAAAACACTTCCATGACAGAATCACTGAAATAATTTTTGGCAGGTCATAAAAATAGTGTTTGAAGAAACTCTCCATACTACAAGATGAAGAAGAGAAATCGGATTAAAGCGCATTGATGCACTGTACACTTGATTTAAAGCATTTACATAAACAGCAGTTGTCACTTTGTTCATTTTTGGCCCGGTAGTCCAGTGGTTAGCACGTCGGCTTCACAGTGCACAGGTACGGGGCTTAATTCCAGCTCCGGCCTCCCTGTGTGGAGTTTGCATGTTCTCCCCAGGCCTGCGTGGGTTTTCTCCGGGTGCTACGGTTTCCCCCCACATTCCAAAAACATGCATGGCAGGCAGATTGGTCACTCTAAATTGTCCCTAGGTGTGAGTGTGGGTGTGCATGGTTGTTCGTCTCTGTGTGCCCTGCGATTGGCTGGCAACCAATTTGGGGTGTCCCCTGCCTACTCCCCGAAGATTGCTGGGATAGGCTCCAGCACTCCCTGTGACCCTAGTGAGGATAGAGCGGTTCGGAAGACTGAATGAGACTGAATGAGAGAGAGAGAGAGAGAGAGAGAGAGAGAGAGAGAGAGAGAGAGAGAGAGAGAGAGAGCACCTCACCAGGCGGGAATAATTTCTGCGCATCACAACCACCCTGCCCTTTACGACAACTGACCTCCTGCTGAGCCTGTAGCTCCTCCAAACGTCTTCTCAGCCTCGCATTCTCTTGCTCTGCTCCCAGCAGCCTGAGTGTCGAGGCCTCGCCCACTTCCACACTCAAAGGTTTCTGGTCTGAATACATCAAGAGTATTGGTCGGATAAAAAATGTATTTTTTCAAAGAGCTGATATGGGGAAAGGGGAAAAATGTTATATGATACTCATGCTGTTTTCTTTTTGTGATTGATCACAACAGGCCTGATGTCTTCCATAACATATATCCTCTTATCAGTCTTAAGTGACAAGGTGCAGAAAAGCAGGCGCGCTCACCAATCAGCTCGCTCAGCTCCTTGTCAGAATCCTCCTCTGATTGGAGGAAGTCCGGCGCAGGAATCCCAGCATTACTGCTGCCACCACACTGCCGCAGGTCCGCTTCAAGGCTCATGTTCAGCTCCAGTAGCTCGTCAAGACGCTGCCTCTCGGTCTCGCGCTCCTACATAAGGGAAGACATATTAAGGGAAACATAGTCATCCTAAAAAAATCTTTTTGCCTTATACTGTAAACAGTCAGTATAAACCTGACTCATTTCTGGACCCATTTTTCAAATTTGAACTTCTTAAAATCACCACCACCTGAGGAAAAAAACAATCAGAGACAGAAGATGTGATCGGTGAGGTGTCAGTCATTTGCTGTGCACTCACAGGCACACCCCACAGCTTTTCATCTTTGTTAGCTTGGACTTCAGGAGCTTTGCTGAATTGTCCTTAAATATCCATAATCCACCTCTGGAAAATCAAAAAGTGTCCAGCCTTCGTTTGCTAACAACTAAGCATAAGATTATCAAGAATAAGCAGAGCAAGAGACCGTAGGCAGCGGAACATTCAAAAGCAATGTGAATATTTGTGCTCGGTAGGTGTTATCTCTTTATAATTAGTAATTTGATTGTGCATTGTCTCATATAAAACATCAAACCGATCCCATTTCATGTTATGGTAGCACTCTCTTACAAATAAATTATGTCCTCTATTGAGCAGCAGTTGTGGCTAATGTAACTTTTTTACAGTGTTCTTACAAGCTTAGTATTGCTAGCACTGCCATTTTGTTGAAGCAGAACAGCGTTCTCTGTAAGTATTTATCACGACAAGTACGCAGTAACCGTGTAGCATTATAAGTGGCCATGTTTGAAAATGGATCGTGGCTTTGCATATCAATGAGGGACGTGTCAAGTCAAGGTATACTGGTATCTTGCTCACTGTTTTCAAATTGCAAACTCCCTGAGATTCGAACCCCAACCTCTGAACTGTGAGGCAGTTCTGCAATTCATTGGTTCACTGTGCTGCCCAATGAAATATTACCTTTGAAATCAAATACAATTCCCCATTCACTAATTTGTTGAGATACTGTAAATCCAACATTAGTTAGTTAGTTAGTTCCGCCAGTTCCTATTTGGAACATTAAAAGTGCATAAAAAGCTAATTAAACAGAACTGTTTTCACTCCAATGCATATTCATGAATTATGTACAAATAAAATCCCTCTGCAGATTCTATACAAGTACATCTTCCCATTATGAAAGAACTGATCCCATTAAGACAGAAACATTCCAACCTTGCAACACACAGGCAGGATCAGTGGGTATTTAATGGTAATTAATGTTCTCCACATGCGAAAGGTCACACGTTCACAGGGGCGACCTTCAATCGATGCAAATGTGTCCACGCGTGCGGTAATGACTCTGCCGTGATTGTTGACGAGCATTTAAGCAGCACTGCACTCCTGATCCTGACGGAAAACGTGGCATCTAAAACGCAATGATTACGCCTGCTTCTTGGAGAACCATTGGGTTTTGTTCAAGTGTATGAAGGTATTCTCGTTACAGATGTGAACAAATATGACTTGATTGTGGTTGGCCCTCATATCCCTATTATGTAAGGATGATTTTCTGACTTTATGACGATCACTATGTCACATACCCTATGTGCAAAATAGAATGAATTCTTGTGGTGGAACCTGCCTCCAAAAAAACTTTCCAATTTAACTAATTTGACCTGAATTAGCTTCTCTTTTGAAGTTGTTTAACTCAGATTTTTCATTCTATTTTGGTTTCCATGGGGCCCAGACAGGCTCAGCCCAAAGAGGTAATGTGAGCCTCCATAATTTTCAATCGGGTGATTATGAAGGTTTACGATATAGCGAAACATGAAACCAATGTATTTGTTTACAACTTTTGGCACATTTTTCAGTTCTCTAACAAGGACCTCCAAAGTGGCAAAATTTTGAACAGGTGCTTGATTCACAAAACTCATAAAATGATCTCATAAAATTATAATTGATGTGTTTTGTTTTGTTTTGTTTTTGCTTGAAAACATAACATAAAAGAAATTGTCTGTTTTGTAAAAATGTCTGTGCCTAAACTATCCTCCAATTCTGGAATGACCCATACTGTTCATGTCTTTGGTTGCACCCACCGCTTCTACGTCTATAATCCGGTGACGCAGAATCAGGTTGTCCCTCTCCAGCTCCCTCAGTGTGGAGCATCGAGCCCGAGCATCGGCCAGCTGTTCTCCCAAAAGAGTTTTGGTCTCCTGCAGGGCTGCACACAGCTGCTGCTGCTCCTGCAGATGGCATCGCAGACAAAGAGAGGGCTTTCATTTCATCATTAGGATATGTAATCAAAGACTTGTTCTGACTATTAGTGAGATTTTTCATGTACAGTTAAATGAAAAACTTCAGTCGCCACCTGAGTACAGAGTTTAATGTGCCAGTTTGTTTTGTCTTTTAGATGCGTACATTTTTAAGTCATCCATCAGTATGTTGCTAGTATTACTTAACATTCAAACTGTGAACACTAGCGAATCTAGTAATTTTGTCAACGCCACTTAATAAATCCAAATAAAAAAAATTAATTGCATAGGACAGCTGTTACACTTTTAAAGAGCATTATTGCCACCTGTAGGGCTTGAATGGAACATTATCAGCCACGCGTTATGACTCATCTTGGGTGCTTTTGACCAGGGACAGGCTGTTGACTTGAGTCACATGATTTAGGGTAGACTTAAATTGCCAGTTTTAGGACTCGGGACTTTCTTGTCGAACATTTATGGGAAAAAAACTACTACATCATAATGATGATTTTTAACGATTGTGATAATTTGAATTCAGGTGTGTTGCAGCAGGGAGGGATAGAAAACAGGCAGGACAGCGACTTTCGAGGAACAGATTTGAAGACCCCTGTCGTTGTCGTCTATTTGAACACAAACAGTGGTGCAACACACGAACAGATAATACAATACTCACACATGTGTATTCTTGGTCCTCTGCAAAGAATGACTGAGGTGACTGCTGAGGAGGTGTGTCATCTATTTTGGCTGCATTCATAACCATATGTCTGTTTTATACTGCCCCAAAGTGGCCAAGGCATTCACACCAGATCGGGAAGCTTAATGACTCAATTGAATTGAGACAAAAAGTATGTACTTTGTCATTACTGTAGGTTTTTAAAATACAATATTTCAGAGTGATGTTTTTCCTCATATTGGCTGGCAAACAATTCAGGGGTACCCCGCCTATTGCCCACAGACAGCTGGGATAGGCTCCAGCACGCCTGCGACCCTCGTGAGAATTAAGTGGTTTCAGATAACGGATGGATGAATATCTGTCTATTGAATAAATCCTGAATGCTTGTCTTTTACAAGATTGCCTATACTCTCTACTCTCTAAACAGAGACATGGAGGAAAGTCGTCCTTTGAGCTAATTTGGGTTGCCACAGGGATTCATACCCAAGGCAGAAAGAATGAAAGCAGAGTTAGAAGGCGACAGCAGGGACACAGTGTGGTGTTTCACAAGGACGTGAGTGCTAGACTCAAAGTAAAGCAAAGCAAATCATACATACAATACAATACATGCTGATTTATATAGCGCTTTCACAACAGCGGCAGCTCTAACAAAGTGCTTAACAAAACAGTTAACATAAAGTAAAATAATAAACACAACACATAACATAAAACACGGACAGTCGTACAGTCCTAACCACTTTTCCGTCACACGCTTTTTTGTTTGAAGCAGTTAAAGATGAAAGAGGAGAGATACATATGGCTAAAAGCTCTTATGTTTTCCACTGCTTTTCTTCCCTACTTAAGCAGCTTCATGATGCAAATTGTGCTGCTGAACAATGTTTGGATGTAACTCTGTAGTGTGAATGGTCCAGTCAGAAGTGTGTGTGCGCGTGCGTGTGTGTGTGTGTGTGTGTGTGCGTGTGTGTGTGTGTGTGTGAGAGTGTGCGTGCGTGTGTGTGTGTGTGTGCGTGTGTGTGTGCGTGTGTGTGTGTGTGTGTGTGTGTGTGTGTGTGTGTGCGTGTGTGTGTGTGTGTGTGTGTGTGTGTGTGTGTGTGTGTGTGTGTGTGTGTGCGTGTGTGCGTGTGTGTGTGTGTGTGTGTGTGTGTGTGTGTGTGTGTGCGTGCGTGCATGCGTGCATGTACGTACCTTGAGCTGAGTGCGTGTCACTTCCAGGCTGCGCAGTCTGTGTTTACAGCTCTGGAGCTCATTCTGAAGCTGCTCGGAGCGCGCGGCTCTCTCACGGGTGCAATCCAGCTCATCCCGTAGAGCACGTAGACCCCGAGACTCATTCTGCAGGGAGCAGTTCTGCAGATATGTGCAAACATACAGAACATAGAGTACATCGGTGAGGTCAGTAAAACGAGGAAGTGATATGACGAGGCAACTGAATGAGGCCTGACATGTGTTTCCTGTTTGCAAAGTGTCTGTGTGTGTGTGTGTGTGTGTGTGTGCGCGTATGTGTGTGTATACAGTATACATATATATATATATATATATATATATATATATACTGTATATATACAAGGCGGCCCGGTAGTCCAGTGGTTAGCACGTCGGCTTCACAGTGCAGAGGTACCGGGTTCGATTCCAGCTCCGGCCTCCCTGTGTGGAGTTTGCATGTTCTCCCCGGGCCTGCGTGGGTTTTCTCCGGGTGCTCCGGTTTCCTCCCACATTCCAAAAATATGCATGGCAGGCTGATTGAACACTCTAAATTGTCCCTAGGTGTGAGTGTGAGCGTGGATGGTTGTTCGTCTATGTGTGCCCTGCGATTGGCTGGCAACCGATTCAGGGTGTCCCCCGCCTACTGCCCGGAGACGGCTGGGATGGGCTCCAGCACCCCCCGCGACCCTAGTGAGGATCAAGCGGTACGGAAGATGAATGAATGAATGAATGAATGTATATATACATATACTGTATGTATATATATATATATATATATATATACTAGCTGGTTCTATATATATATTGCGCATCGTCCCGCACGCGGTCTGTCCTTCCGTCTGTCCCTTTTCAAAACGTACCTACAGTACTTCACCTCGCCGCCACTGCGCCGCTCAGGCAGTGGCTCACTACGATCGCGCGGGCATCTTAGCGAAAAAATGTTGTCTAACCACAAGCATTGCAATAAAATTGTTAGTAATTTAGTAGAGCTAAACATCTCTTTATTTTCGCGATAAGCAATGAAGATGAACAAAAAGTTGAACCAAGCAATAACACTTTTGTGGGCCGAAGGCCCACCTTACCAGCCTTCCGCAGGAACTAGCTGATGAGCCGCCCGGAGGGCGGCGAACCAGCTAGTATATATATATATAGCTTGAGGGTTCTGCGCAGTATCCTTGCTGTTCCGAGCACTGCACATTTCTGGACTGAGATGTCCGATGTTGTTCCCGGGATCTGTTGCAACCACTCATCTAGTTTGGGGGTCACTGCCCCGAGTGCTCCGACCACCACAGGCACGACTGTCACCTTTACCTTCCAGGCTCTCTCCAGCTCCTCTCTGAGCCCTTGGTATTTCTCGAGTTTGTCGTGTTCCTTCTTTCTGATCTTTCCATCACTTGGGACCGCTACATCCACTACAACGGCTTTCCTCTGCCCTTTATCTATGATCACGATATATATATATATATATTAAAAAAAAAAAAATCCTCATCTCACCCCTCGGGTGGTGTCCGTCCCTCATTCAGCTCGGGTCCTCTACCAGAGGCCAGGAAGCTTGAGGGTTCTGCGCAGTATCCTTGCTGTTCCCAGCACTGCACATTTCTGGACTGAGATGTCCGATGTTGTTCCAGGGATCTGTTGCAACCACTCATCTAGTTTGGGGGTCACTGCCCCGAGTGCTCCGACCACCACAGGCACGACTGTCACCTTTACCTTCCAGGCTCTCTCCAGCTCCTCTCTGAGCCCTTGGTATTTCTCGAGTTTCTCATGTTCCTTCTTCCTGATGTTTCCATAACTTGGGACCGCTACATCCACTACAACGGCTTTCCTCTGCCCTTTATCTATGATCACGATATCTGGTTGGTTCGCCATTACCATCTTGTCAGTCTGGACCTGGAAGTCCCACAGGGTCTTCGCTCTGTCATTCTCCACCACCTTCGGAGGTGTTTCCCATTTTGACCTTGGGGTTTCCAGTCCATACTCTGCACAGATGTTTCGGTAGACTATGCCAGCCACCTGGTTATGGCGTTCCATGTAGGCTTTCCCTGCCAGCATCTTACACCCTGCAGTTATGATGATATATATATATATATATATATATATATATATATATATATATATATATATATATATATATATATATATATATATATATACACATACACACACACACACACACACACACACATATATATATGTGTGTTAATTGTCCCTTGGTGTGATTGTGAGCGCGAATGGTTGTTCGTCTGTGTGCCCTGCAATTGGGTGGCGACCAATTCAGGGTGTTGGCCGCCTACTACTCAATGTCAGCTGGGATAGTCTCCAGCACACCCGCGACTCTTGTGAGGAAAAGCAGATTAAAAAATGGATGCATTCAAGGTAGAAGTTATTTTCCCCTATTTTTCCTTTTGTCTGTTCTGTACAAATGGCACTGACACAGAATGGGTGAGAAAGTTAGACTTGGACAACACAATAATTATTTTTTCATAAATTACTGTTACTGTAAACACACTCACACTTGACAGCTCAGCCAAGTGCAACGCGCTTCAAATTGGGTGAGTGTGAAAACACCATTGCCAATGTACCGTTGTTCGATATATTGTACAGTTCAGTTGTGTGAAGTACACAAACCTTTTTCTGAAGCTTTTTGAGCTGCTCCTCCATCATCTGAATCTCCTGCTTGTAGTCTAATAACTGATCGCATTTATCATCCCTAAAAGACAGTCAAAGAGGAGCAATCACATTTGCCCACAGAATGATAAAAGTGACAAGTGCAGAGAGAGCCAGAGTGCATGAGGAATTATTACAGCAAGTGAAATTGGCAGTTTGGGAATCAGTGAAGTAAATAAATAAATAAATAAATAAACCCATCCTAATGGACACATCACCCTTTTTCCAGAGGTAATTAATTTGAACTGGAGTCAACTTTGATCAATGAGATTGGCCATGCTGGTCTGCTGCCCATTTTCAGGAGACTTTAGTCAGATTTTATGACACAATGACTGCATGTGCTTCAAACGTCTGTGTAAATATAACATCTTTGTTTTGCAGTGAAACGGAGAAGAAAAAAGATATTTCTCATGTTTAAGGAGGTTAGCACATTAGAGTTGGTGCGTGAATGATGAGCAACATAATTCAATTATGATTTCCTACTAAAATCTTACTCTGGCAGTGATGTACTGCCCGCAGGTGCTCCCGTTTAATGGATGCTCATTAATATGCACACACTCACAGTTGTTGTTTCAGGCGGCGAACTTTGGCCTTGCTGTCTGCCAGCTGCAGTGCCAGACCTTGGGGAGGCTCGTCATTGTGACCACCCAGGGGTGCCAATGGTGAGTCAGCGTGGACCTCCCGCTCCCGACACAACTCCGCGATGCGCTGGGTTGGGGTCAGCCAAACAGTGGCGGTGTCAGGAATGAGAAATTCAGTGGGCTTTACAGCGACCAATATGTGCGCATGTGATATTGAGTAAATGTAGATGCTATTTCTCTCTCTCTCTCTCTCTCTCTCTCTCTCTCTCTCTCTCTCTCTCTCTCTCTCTCTCTTTATAATTAAAGATTTAAGTAAATACATTCACTGATGCACTCTAAGACCCCCCACCGCGCACAAAACTTTTTTTTTTTAAATCTCCATATTCCAAAAACATACGTTAGGTTCATTGAAGGAATTATGTGAGTGCAAATGGTTGTCTGTCGATATACACCCTGTGATTGGTTAGGTCGTCTGTGACAAGTGTTGTACAAACCAGATGCATTGAGATGTGTCTTGGAACAACGGAATGTATGTCATGGAGCAGTTTATGCTTCACAAAAGGATAATGTGTTTTCATTATGTTTGCATACCTCCAGGTGTGCGTCTCTCTGGGCCAGCATACTCTGGATCTGTTTGGCCATGGAACTAAACACCAACTTTAGGTCTGCACCTTCCACATCCAGCAGCTCTTCCCACTGAAGCGGCAGCACAGAGCGCGGATCCTGAGTCACCTGCAGTGAGGACACCATGACTAGGTGGGACACAATTTAACAAATCCTTCAGTCAGCAATGTGAAGGCCAAGTAGGAGGCGGGGGGGATATGAAAAAAAAACACATTTTATAGATAGATAGATAGAATCGGATAGATTGACAGAAAAGAGCAGGGAGAGAAGTTCGTATACAGCAGAGGCTTTCAGGCTGCCGCTGCTGGAATAAAAAGGGGCTCTTTTTCACGCTTCAGTTAAAAAGAGAAAAAAATAATAATTCCTTTTCAAGAATAAAAAAATTCCCATTGAAAATCTCGCCGGAACTGAGGGTGAGCCTGTGAATAACATTAAAGTCATTCTGGACTAGGTTCAGCCAACACCTGAACGCACCTGTTGAATGCAGATGGCGAGCGCAGCCTGTGTCTCGATGTCCAAAGCCTGAATCTGCTGAATGAACGTCTCCTTATGCTCACACTGCGAGTACAAGAAATAAAATCAATCAGGTGTGTTGCATCTTGCTACACAACGTGGGCTGGGGCCCATAAAAATATATACAGTGTATTATATACTGTACATTATATATTATGTTTCAGGTTCTAGCACGCCCGTTTAAGCCTCCAGCACACCCGCGAACCTTGTGAGGATAAGCGGATTAGAAAATAGATGGATGGATAGATATGTTTAATTAATGCAACTCTGGTTGTACATGTATTCGAGGTTCAGCTCATGCTTTACCACAAATACAAGGATGTTACCTCCTCATTCTGATGGGGTCCGTCGTAGTTCATACATTCCATCAAGCCTTGCTACGCATAAAATGTAGATGCCTGACAGCTTTACAGAACGTTTGTGGCCCTGGCTCAGTTGAACAGAGTTTGGGGTGGGCTTGGGGGGCATATACTATACTGTCACTCAATAAATGTTAAGTAGTTGTCTGTCAAAATCAAATCAGCTGTTCCAGCTCTCGTACCAAAATACTTAAAAATTCAATTATTCACATATCCACAGTTTCGAGGCATCGTTGTTGTAGTTGGTTTAAGCGACAAATGTTTTGACAGTTAAAACATCTGACAGGGCATCCAAGGCAATCACAGCATGTCAAATTTACCAATCCTATCCCTGCGTGTTGTCTTAGGGCCATTTTTTTTTTGTCCAATGTAGACTTAAATAGAGTTTTACAGTTTCATAAACTCATTTCACTAACAGTTTCACAATGTGATCCTCTCAAAGACATTTATCATACAATATGTACTGAACCTAAGTCTGCCCATACAACAAGATGGCAACTAGCCCCACAATTCATGGAGCAAACCAAGCTGCTTCACAAAAAACAACTTAAAGTCTCAGATAAAGCTTAGTAAGACATAAATGACTAATGACTAGATTTTACCACGGCGAAAAAAGGGAGCCACTCTAAATAACCTACTAATCTGCAAATGAATTTGATGAATTGCTTCAACAATCTTTGTTTTTGCTTGGCACGCTCTTTAAGTATGTCTGCAACCCGTTTTCTTTTCTCTTAAATAATCCATCATCTTTTCAATAATCCACCATCTTTTCCACAAGCGTTGGACGCCAAGTTTCTAAGTGCCACAAAAGGTTTGAAGGCCTCAGTGCTTCGCTGATCAGCTTTAGCCCACCCTGGGCTCTTGGCCCTGCCTCATTTTTCGCCTTCACAAGGTCATACTTAATGAACACGGTTGAAAAAGTACAAGAGTGTCGTACTTTTGGGAAGGTTTAACATCCTTTTCATCCTTGCTTTGTCCTTATAGAACGTATCCACCCTTGGACTGACGTCAAACTGGGAGATTGTGAGGCCTTCTTTGAGGTCGAACTTTACTTGTTCATTCTACCATGATACCAACACACATTCTGGATGACTTGACGATGGGCTTGACCAAAATCATCATCGTGTAATTCAGTTACCGGTAAATCTACATGTCTTCACCATAGGTCAGACACTTACAGGCTACGGCATGTTCTCACAAGCGACATTTTTTTGGGCTATATTCAAGTAAAATTGTTAGCCAGGCAGTCCAACTGTTCTCTTCAGGTGAAAATACTTGTTACAATGTACCGTCCATTGTGTATGAATATTGAGTATATATATCGTCCGGTACTGTATGTATTGTCCAATGTATGTGGTGCAGCATATGTGTTTGTGTTGTTCAATGCATCTAGCAGCAAGGAGGGCATGTCCTCCGAGACAAGTTTCTCCAATGGGAGACCAAATAAAAACTCAAATCAAATCAATTCAAACAATGACGACCTCACTTGGCAACACAAAAGCAATTGTCTCACCTGCACAGCACATCCGAGCAGGAGCAGCAGCAAGCGCCTCATTTCTTCCACAGCTGCCTCTGAGCACAGATACACTAAGTATGATCTTTGTCATTATCATCACCATCATGGCTTCACTGTCATTACTAATAATGGTTTGCACTGATAAGGACTAATGAATGAAGAAGAATGACTATACTATGGCACAGATAGGGTTACATGATGATCTTGTACCTGTGAAGGGGTCCTGGCCCAAGATGGCGACATTTGGGAGAGGCATTAATATCAACTGCTGCAGGTCCTCCTATCCAAAATCCATTACAAGTGATCAGTGTGGAGAAAAGGATAATGCCTTTACACATGGTTTCATGGTTGAATTTGAAAGTTTTTAAATCAATATAATATCCCAAGTTCATATATTTTTGAACAAGGCTCATTCACAATTGAACATTCTCTATTCATTGATCAGATGTTATTGAACACACAAAAAAGCTGATGCAAAATCATTTGACTGGTCTGACAGTGAAAATAAAAAAAAACCAACCAAATATTTCTTTTTAGTAATGTCCCCCCCTGTGTATCTGTGCGTGCATGTTTCTGAATATTTAAATTCAATGCATTTTAAGAGGAAATATAAGAATGCAGTGTAAGTGTACTTTGTTTTCCAGCACCCTAATACTGTGTAAAAATATAATTTTGATGTAGCAAACCTTTGGCTGGGAGTGGAAGCATTCGCTTTGTTTTACACCCTCGTCAGCACTGTTAGTTCACATCTCAAATGTACAGTACACAATGCCAATGGAGCTTGACACAAGATGTACAGCAGCATTATTCAGCTGCTGCCACTGCCTTGACACAAATTCCTCTGATGTTATGGCCACAAAGTAGCACCTTTGTGAGGTCATTTTACTTTAACGACATCTCGAGTTTCTCTTTTGCAACAGAATGTGCTTCACTTGCGTCCATTAAAACAATCTGTTCCAATGGGGAAAAAAAAACACTTAGAAAACTACTAGAGAAGCAAAAGTTCCTCACTTTGTTTCCAACACAAACAGACTGGTGGAAAGTTTTGATGATCATCATGCCAGTTCACTGAGACCAGCATGCAGGATGAGCCAGCATGTGGAAAATTTTCAGCATTCACTCCCACGGGTAGACAAGTAAAGCACTTGAACAAAAAACACTGCTTCTGTTCAACGTATTTCTTTCATGGGAAATAATAGAAATCGAAATAATGTTTTCCACTGTCACTCGTCTCATAGTAGTTCGATAGTGAAGTTGCTAGCTGACGCTAGCTAGCTAAAGCCAGCAGAAACACCCGAGAGCGGGCGAAAGGGAGAGAAACACACGCACACACTAAATGCACAGCGGGGACATGAGGAAAAATAAATATTGGTGACTTAAACAGCTGATACAGAATCTGTATAATCCACGGTTTTAGTCGGATAAGAAAAGTCATCCTGCATTTTTGGGAGGTATTTTGGATTAAAAAGGGAATCTAAACCACAGCGAGGCACTGTGCAGGTCGTGCTTGGCCAAAATTGCAATGAATCAACTTTACCCAGCTCAGAAACAGGGAAGGAAATTACCTACGAATGCAGGCCACCAGCTTTCAACACATCAGGCACAACATCGAAAGATGTGTGAGGCCTCGTCTTAAGCCAGGTTTGGTTAACAAGCTTGCGTCACTGGCCAAAAATCGATAAAAATTACACTGCAATGCTAATGCAAGCCACATGAATGCACTTACATTGATACAGTGCAACACACACACACACACACACACACACACACACTCACTCACTCACTCTGTATGCAATTAATTTATTGCAAACATTTATGTTGTCCTTTAGAGACTAAAGGATATTGCAGTTTTGTCACATTCCGACAGCATAATTTATTTGTTACTTATTGTAAAAGTTAAGTTAACATGCACTACCTTTTATTAGTTCCCACAATGTGGAAATTTACGCTGTTTCAGTAGCGTTAGTGGAAATTGGAAATGAAAAAATAGCATGCAGGAATAAACGTCCAAGAAGCACATTGCACAAAATTGAAATGTAACTAATGTGCCTGCATACACTACTGTATATCCAATGTATCCAATGTTCCAGTTGTATGCTTTGACAGCTGGAGGCAGGAAGGAGCGACAGAATCAGACTGGAATTCAAAGATGAGATTTCTTCTTGATTTACTAGTGACTTTATGTTAACCCTTTCATGCACCAATAATGATACCCTGTGTAACCTGATAATATGATAAGCTGTCCGCTGTAGTAACCGCTGTCCCTGAAAGGGTTAATGTTGAAGACGTCCAGTGAGTTCCAACCAATACAATTGCACTTTCCATATCCATATGGATTATGATGTACTGAAAGGTACTTAGTATTCAATGAGCTTATACAGTAGTGGTATTGTATCATTATTGAGATATCTGTCATGAATATCAATAATCTTGTCAATTGTGTTCAGGCCATTTTGCCAGTTACAGTTTGATAACGAGACAGATAGTGAGGTAGCATGGTTGCCAACTCAACTTCAACAAATCTTCTGGCAAATTCAGAGAAATATTCAATCTAACTGGATAGTGTCATACATTGCCTGTCCAGAAACCTGTCATTTCTGGCATGAATAGCTTTAAGTCTTTGTTTTTTGGGGGTGTTGTCTCGCTGAAGACAGACAAACTGTGCTTCCTTCCAAGCTGCTAATTTGCCATGTGTGGAGCATGGGCTTCAGTGATGACGACCAAACTATTTTGCTGTTAATTAAAAAATGCCTATTGTCACAGAGCCACAGACTGACTTTGGCTTGCTGCTCTACCACCTGTTCGAATTTTCCTGTTGTATCCATGGACACACAATGAGCAGAGTGCAGGGGGGTGCATAGGGGGAGTCCCAATTACAGCTCACACTGCACTATTCTTTATGTTTCAAGTGCACACTGTTCGAGAGGCAATGTACAGCGGGTCGAGATCATTTTCCCTGCAGCCCACCTGAGGTTACCGCTTCCATAGGACGTGCAATGCGAGGAAGTGCACCTCTGTGCTCGTAATGGTGCGGCCAAACAGACGTCACTGTTTTGTGTTGAAAATTGCTTTTGCTGTCGTCATGCTCAAAGGCAATTCCTTCAGCAGTGTGACAGTCAAAAATGCAGTCTGGTGAAGTGTGTACATCACCATTTGGCACCATCATCAGCCCGCCGTTTATTCCACGGATTAACGACGTGGCTGACACACGTGCAATTATCTGCCGCTACGCTACATGGCAGCATCTGGCGGCCTGCATTGCGAGTGGAAGTGCAGTTTTTCATCCCAAATGAGTAGGCGTACTAGGCGAGGAACTAGTTCTGATATCTCTCTACAAGTCTGCCTCTGAAAACAATCAGTCAACTGCTTTTAAATTCTGCATTCAGAAATCAACATTTCCATCATCTGCAACATCATGTTCTTCATATCGCAGAGTCACTCTTCTGTTTGGCCCGCTGCTGATTGGACTCGGTTGAGCTGTATTAAAAAAAGGATTCAAAGTAGAATCAACATCAGTACAAGCGTGGCTTGTGAACTCTTTCAAATATACAAGCAACATATATGAAAACAAACAAGCAAAAAGCCTTTGTATTCATGTACTAATCATTTTAACAATGATCTACAATCATACAACAGATTCACATATAGTAAATCAATGTGTAAATATACATATACCATTCATATTTATGCCTGATTTATATTTTTGTAACACGATATTTGTTTACTTCCTTTTGAACACAGCAAGTGATGGTCACCTTTTTGTTTCCACCCGCCCATCCGTGTTCTGATCCACTTATCCCCACGAGGGTCACTGGCGTGCTGGAGCCTACCTTAGCTCACTTATCATTGACATACAGTATATTGTAGTATAAATAATTTAGGACCAAGCACAGATCCTTGGGGAACTCTGTGAGTTTAACTGTACATAGTGATTTCCATACTCGAGGTAGCTTCTTATCCATTTGTATGCCAAACCTCTGACACGGTATCTCTCAAAATTTTCCAAGACTATTTTATGATCTGGAGCAGCGGTTCTTAACCTTGGTTCGATCGAACCCTCGGGGTTTGGTGAATCAGTCTCAGGGGTTCGACAGAGCCTCTGCCATGGAGGTTAAGACACACCTAACTCAACATGTCAATTATTTATGACATGCCCGCTTGCCCGTCATTGGCTGGTTCATTATGTGCACAATTTTTAAAAAAATTACACATCAAAAAGTGTTTTTAAGTCTATGAAACATCTCTGCTTGACAGGTACATCAATCCCCCTTTTTTGATTTTTTTTAATTCAGTACATACTGTATTCCAAACTATGAAACCTCAAACTGATAAATGATGTTGTAACACTGTATTATGAATACGCTAAAAATGAAGCGGTCATGGCTAACACCGACTTGTATACAGTGTTACAGTGATTTTAGCATTTGTGATGATGATATTTTTTAAAGATGGACAGCGTTCTCTGTTACTATCACAACTGCGCAGTTTCATATTGGCATGACACTTAGGAATGGAGAGGTTTAAGATTAGTGAAGTGAGGCTGCATTCAAATCTCGCTCGTTGAAACTCCCCGTTAAACCAGACAATTCGCTTCTCCACCGAAGCACAGCCGTGCACCACCAGCCACTGAATGAACAAAAAGCTAATCATTTCTTTGAGGCGTCACATGTTTAGCCACATTAAACCCTTTCACGGAGAGTGCTTATTGCAGTGGGCAGCTGATCATGGGTTCCAAAGTGCATGAAAGGGTTAAATTCTAAAAAGCACATGACAGTTTTCAAGGTTCTGACTTTCATTGCTGATTAATGAGAAAATTCATCCATCCGCCTTGTGCCAGACCCAGAATTTCAACCGAGAAGCGCAGTACAAATGAGTCAGAGTAACCACAGAAGAAAGCTGGAGTCCTTTTTCCATTGTTCCTGTCTATCTGTTTATCTATCTATTTGTCTGTTAATAAACAAATATGGTTCAGCACTACATACTCTGGCTATCTCGTTTTAGTTCCAAAAGGTTTAGTATTGCACTTGGGGACCCATGGGTGGCTGTACAGTAGGTCCACTGGATTAAAAATACAAATACTTGACATTCCTGGAGCACTGGCAGCCCAGCTATGCCACTGTTAAAACTTTATTTCAGTTGTGAGCTTCCATAATGAATCCCCAACGATTGGGGCAGTAAAAGACTGCTTGTCCCAAACACATATTCTAAGTAAGAAAAACATTGCTGTCTCGAGGGCAAGTGTCAAACACATATTAACGTTGTCTTACGTTGACTGGGGGAATCAGTTATCACCGGTGTTGACTTGCGTTGCTCTGAGCTTTCAAGAACACGAGTGATTCACCAAAAATAAGGAAGTGAAACCGTAAAAACTGCGGTTGCTATGTTTTGTGACTAAAGCAGCTCCACCTGACTGGTGCTCAGGGAGAATAGCTTTGTCACGTCAGTCCTCCTCAAGAGAAACTCGAGAGAGGGTCATTTCCTCAAATGACACATGCACAAAAATTATGCTGCCACGTATTTGTTAGATTGTCTGTTCCTGTCCTCAACACTAGCCTTACCACCAACCGCAATGACAGCAAAAATAAAGTCGCCCAATTTGCTTCATAATGGAGGAAGGAAATGTTCTGTTTCATCTTCTTGTTCGTGCAAATGCTCCGCCATCCCCTGAGTGCACTTCCAACGATTTACAAAATCCCTCGGAGGAATGCTCTTGTAGTGAGACAAATAGTTGCTTCACTTTTCCATCTTGTTCTCTGTTTTTGCAACCTTACAGCTCGAAACACGTTCCTCCATCCTTCCTTCTTCCTTCTAGCCTTGAGTTATGTTTTTGTAAAAGAATGGTTCTGCCTTTTAAGAGGCTTTTCTATTAATAATGAGGTGGAAGTTGTTTCAGTCCTTGCCTTAAAAGAGCTGGTGCACCTCTTTTTAATCTGGAAATGCTTTTACGTTGCATTCATTTTGGGTAAAGCAAAACTCATTAACAAGTCTCGTTAACTAATTCTCCATTAATTACTCACATGTAACACTCATGTAAAAGTCCCAATAAAGTGAAAATAAATGTCTGGTGAATCTTTGACATCACAGAGAAGAGTGTCGTGCCATATTTGAATGATTACATGTAAAATTGCCAAGTACTGTATATAAAATGATGCTCTCAAATTGTGAAATAGAAAGCCCTTGTTTCAGCCAGGGGCGATTCTAGGATCAGAAGTCTTTGGGTGGTGAGTTTTGGCGCCAGAGCACGTAGGAGGGGCACTCGTCGAGAGGTGTTGCGAGTTTCTGATTTTACTGCTCATAAAATGTACTCAAACACAATTGCACGCTCACAATAAAAGTTTCAATGATAATGGGCATCCACTCAGTTCGCCAGTTAGTATCACCACACACTAACACACTGATCTAGGCAACCAGGTGATGTGACACTGATCAAAGAGTTTGGCTTTCCACGTGATAAGACACAAGGAAGGTTGCTGGGCGGGGCTGCGAAGGTGCACAGCCAATCAACATGGCTGTGCATCATGGGATAGATGCACTCATGCTGTCATTGGTCGACGTCGCACTGGGAACCAATCAAGCTACAGCCATATACAAAACCTTTGAGTCATTTGGCATTTTTTTCTGAATACAGTACTTTGGAAAAGAAAAACGTGATGCACAGAGGCCGTGATAAGTGAACTGTGAAATAGCGAGGGATCACTGTAGCATCTTGAACTCTCGCGGCAACTTCTCCCCTACCTGATAGAATGCTCTGAGGTGTCGATTTAAGATGGAGAAGTTCTGTATTTTCTGCATGTTGTCATCCATGTCGCTGTCGTACAACCTCTCCACTCTTGGGTTGGGGTCTCTGGGACACACAATCACAGGTGTCAGAAAGACATGAAAGTATTGTATATTTACGGACGCTTGATCAAACAGCTTGTTACCATGTTTCTGCCCCAGATGGAAAAAAAAAGTGGTGGAACTCTGCAGTCGGTGAATACAATTTTAATGTGTGTGACACACTGCCAGCAAGAATCCTCATGCAATTAAACTGTTGAAATAAGCGAGGTTAAGTCAGGCCAAATTAATCTGGCTTTGGCCTACGACTGACAGAAGATCTTTTCCTGTCAATTGCAAAGCTATGGCTTCAATGTGGTTAAAAATGAACAGGCTGATGAGGAATTCAGTAGAGATGACTAAGAGGGTGCCATGTATGCAGAACTCATTTCATGTTTCATTGGATATTTGTGGCAAATATGAATGGAACGCGAATTATTGCCATTTATCAAAGTGACTGTAGAACAATGCAAGCATTACAAATGTGAGTGTGATAAATGTTATTTTAAGTTTATGCAAGACAATAAAAAGTATTTTTAATTAGAATAATGTTTCATAGAAAAAACTTCAAATGTGTGCATATTACATTCATTCATTCATCTTCCGAACCGCTTGATCCTCACTAGGGTCGCGGGGGGTGCTGGAGCCTATCCCAGCTGTCTCCGGGCAGTAGGCGGGTGACACCCTGAATTGGTTGCCAGCCAATCTCAGAGCACACAGAGACGAACAACCATCCACGCTCACACTCACACCTAGGGACAATTTGGAGTGTTCAATCAGCCTGCCATGCATGTTTTTGGAATGTGGGAGGAAACCGGAGCATCCGGAGAAAACCCACGCAGGCCCGGGGAGAACATGCAAACTCCACACACGGAGGCCGGAGCTGGAATTGAACTGAAGTGAATCGGCACTGTGAAGCCGACGTGCTAACCACTGGACTACCAGGCCGCCGCATATTACATTTGTGCTGCATTTATTTATTTATTTTTACCTGATTGCAATTTTACTCTGGTTAACCTTTTAGGCTTGTATGCGTTTTAATATCCAATTAGCGCACATAATTGTACACTATTCATCCATACAATTTTACAGCATTTTTTTTCTCACATCATTATCATATAGGTGAACTTCAGCTGGCATAGTCCACCGTAGCTAGACTGGTCACCAGCAAATCAGACGGCACATAATAGACAAACAATCATTCACATTTACACCATTAGACACTTTCGTTTTTGGAACGTTTTTGGAAAGTGGTAGAAAGTAGTAATTCCGCCAGAGCGCAGATTCGAATCCCAAACCTGAACTATGAGACAAAGGTATACCATGCTGCCCGACTGCTTCCTGGCATGTAATGATTGTAAATAAGCCTTACATGATCCTCATGACATTGTTGAGGAAAATCCCATTGGTCAGTCTGAGGTAGCAGTGCCGAGAATTCTGGGAAACGGAGTTCACGTCAATGTACTGGCTGTAGAGTGGGACACCGTTTTCCATCTCCACCATCTTCTCAAAGAGATGAACCTAAGAGCAAATCAGAATTCGAAGAAAGAAACTGTGAACAAGGTGGGATTGTATGTGCAAATTTAAGATTTGAAACGTTAGGCACATCCCTGTACATATGTCATATATCTACACAACAAAGACTGTCACAACGGGTCAGTAGGATGTAGTAGTATGTGACATTTTTCACAGAGCATAAGAATACACTGTATGCATGTGACCACTGTGATATTGTACATGTGTAGTGTCCCGTCTGTGTTCAAATATCCATTGCTTCAAGCCTTTTAAGTAACAACGTGCCTCTGCTATAGTTTTATTACTGTGTCTATGGCATTTTGCACACGCATTCTCATTCAGCAAGCAGACTTTATAGGGCAAAGTCATGTTTAGTGTTAAACTTTAACTGGACTAGCAATAATTGGGCCACTTTTTTAAAGAATAGTTTACTGAATTTTAATTACATTTTATTATTTATTTGAAAGGGACGATGGATATTGATGAACACTGGTACAATGCTGCAAATACGCGCCAAACTTAGCGTACAGCATGTACGCTAACTTTGACTGTTCATTGTCTGAACTAATGAACAGTTCAGACAATGATCATGATGTTATTTAGTTGTAAATGTTCGTACTGTCTGTGAGTTTTGCAGTTACAAATGAAGTTCGACTTCATTGTTTTGTTGGTAAACTGAGAGTTGTAAATCATGTGTTTTGCGATGGCCAACACCATCGACGAAGTAATCCATTAAGTCAAACCTTTGATCCTCACCATCGCTCTTGAGTTTGGGCAGCAACTTAATGCCAACAAGTGACGTTGATTAGTTTGTTAGGTTGGCCCGAATGAAATAAAGACCCCAAAAAATTTTTGGGGTTTCTTGCCTTTCTAAAAATGGAAAGTGTGATCAATTCAGATTTCCATCCGTAAACAAGATGACTCAAGTCTCAAGTAATGCAGATCAAGTCAAAGTCAAAGACAAAGTCTTTCCCAAGTGTTATGACCCGAGTCCCCCACCTCTGCTAACACTCGATGCGCACTGCTGCTTATTGTTTAGTAGGCTGTTTAGTTATTTTGGGGTGGGGGGGGGGGGGGGTATGTTTTGTCAGTACAGAGTAAAACTCGTCATATCCAGTTTTAGAGATATGATATGCAGCACATGAATAACGTTAGCCTGTCTGCCTTCTCCCCCTCAACACAGAACTCCCTTTTTCAAACAGATTTTTGCACATATCTCCCATCAGTTATAGATTCATAACACAATGGGCATCTGACTGTCACTGGGGAACTTTGCTCCTTGGCCAACTGCAGGGAGGAAAAAGCAGTTCTTGAAGCATGAGGTTTTGGTCCTGATGGACCTCAGTGGGCGACCAGTAAAGGAAATTGGAAACGGGCAGCCTTTTCACACAAGCTACCACACAGAAGTCTCTTACACCCTTGTGGGCAGGTGGGATGAGTGCGCTCACACTTAGAAAGCGTTTTAAGGTGACAGGCAGCCAAATGAGGCCGCAGCCAATATTTCAAGCTCTGCTAAGAAGAGCTGCCAATGCAAATGGCAGTATAATGATTGTTTTTTTCTACCTGCACTGTTGGTAAACAAGAGACACAACCTGGACATGGTTGGGCATCTGAGGTAAGACCACGTGGTTGAGCTCTTGAGGATAAACAAGGTGGTATACGTCATTCAGTGCGTGACTCGCATTGCCGTGCTTCCGTGTCGCTGAGTAAGCGCAGTGGCAAAATCCCCTCAAGGAAGATTCACAGTGTCGACAAGCTGCAGGCACAACGAAGAATTTGTCGTGTGGCTCATCTTAAGAGCTGGACTAAGGCAGCAGCCATGTACATGCATAGACACCCTCCAAGTGGTGCTCAAGCACCAGCTTTTTTGCCCTGTATGAAAAAAGTATTTTCTGCTTGAGAAAAAAAACAAGTTTTCTTCATTCAACAATGCTGTATTTAAAAAATGAAGAAATAAAGGTATTATGATATCTGACAGGCATTTTGGAGGTTGTCCCCTGACAAAAGGCCATAAGTTTAAAGCTTTTATCACAAAAACTACCAAAAACTAGCTCAATGAAATTGAACAGTTCAAGTATTGAATTAATGTTATCAGAAAATACAAATATAGAATCTCGATCCGAAAATTCCAGGTGATTTCAACAATGCCAAAACTAATGTCCTGCGAAGTTTTGAGGACACCGTGTATTCGTTTTCTTGTGAGGAACTGTCTTATTGTAAGAAAACAAAAAACAGAAGCCAACCAAGAACACGGAAGTGTTGGGGCTGAAATGGAAAAAAAAAAACAATTTTGAAGAGGCAAAGGACAATTCTGAAAAGGAGAAGTAGGTTTGTTTTGCTGCACACAATGAACTGATGTATTTAACAACCATAAATATTGTATTTTAATTTGCTCAAATGGAAAGGTGAATGTAACTGACCCGTGCAAATCATACACTGAAGCCGTGTAAGATTCTTATACTTTCTGCGCATCATTGTTAGAAAAAAAAATGATGACCTTTTCCTCTGGGCGAGAGTGATAAATGTTAAATGACATACCCAGTGCACCAATGCACTCTCCATGAATTCTTCTATTATCTCCATCACACTTGAGTCCATTGTAGTGCCAAAATAGATGAGAGGCACAACTGCAGTCAGGCAGATGATTAACAAACAATATCAGTTCTCTACTAGAGTGACTCTCACAGAGTCCATCTTCTGTCAAGTGAAGTAGTTTGACATTTGTGAGGCTCTTCTCCTCCCTTCCTCTCTCCTCCACCCCCTCCTCTTCCTCTCTGACTGTGACGCCCAGTTTCATTGCAAAACCACACCGGAATTGTGAAAAGGCTCATGTTGCATTTGTTAGGCAGTCTTCTTTCCACACGATCATGTTTCCTATTATTCGAATGGATCATAACGTATGTCATATGGGGATTTGACAAATCATGTGCTGAGATCCCATGATGAGGCCTCATAACCTCATGTGTGTGCAGAAGAGCAAAATCCAGCTCACCCTTTTTTTATTTGTTTCTCTCATGTTAATTGTCTGGATGTAAAATGGGCCAACGTTGCTTTACATGCAGTCAGACATAATGTGGGCATTAAGGGGAAAAACAAAGATTATTAAAGCAATTTAGAATTCAAGGGACCCTACGTCAGTACAGACTGAGCGAATCAGTATTTACTTCATTCCTGTTTTTGCACACTGTGTGTTGGCGCCCTCTAGTGGTAAACAATCAGAGGTGCCATTTGCATCACTTTCGAGCACATTGGTAAACAGCAAATTTTAATCAAAGAGAGCTTTAAGAGTATCTAAAAGTATTATTTACTTTTTATTTACAGCACGTCAGGTTTTTGAGATAATGTTTTGGTGTTTAAAAGTTTGACCTGTAAAAGCATGTGCGGTACGGGTTGTACCATGCTTTGTAACTTATACCTATGACATTTCTGGAAGAAAAAAAATTCCGCCTGTTGCTGAAACTGACCCTTAATTCATAAAATGTGTCAAGTATAGTTGTCTTTTACATATTATATTATTATTATTGTTTTTGTTCGGAAACAAGAGAATGCGTCAAATATGCTCCCTTTTAAATACTCACTATTGCTTGCACTTTCTGATGTGCGTTATGATCTGCATAGTATCAAATGGAGCAATATTAATAATAATGTCCTTTACGTATCTTAATAAACAAGGAATTTAATAATACATGTAAGTGATTTAATTGATGACGTTTGCATTTACTACTGAACATTACTTACTGCTGGCTGGACTGGCCATTCAACTTTCAGGGCAGATGAGTAGTTTTGGTGCATCAACATCTTTTGGGGCCAATACAATGCTTGAAGTCATTATTTTGCTCCAGTTTACCCCAAGAGACTGGTCCACCATTCACAAATATATATCGTATTTTTCAAGCCATAAGGCGCAATTAAAATCCTCAAATTTTCTCAAAAAGTGACATTGCACCTTTTAATCCGGTGAGCCTTATGTATTTTAGGGATATCGGATTTTAAGTTTGTCATCTTTCATTCAAATTCCTTTCTATTTACTTTCACACATCAGGCATACATGGCTTTCTCACACCGTAACCAGAACTACATCCTCCTTTGGTGTCTAATGCAAGATGAGCGATTCTGGTGGCACATTTCTTTTGTTACAATGTGGGATAATGTCGTTGCTGTACGAGCCAGGTAAACAACACAGCCGCTCCTCTTCTCCACTTGAAGCAACCCGCATTTTGATTCACATCGAACAAAAGAATGTGAGACCTGGTTTCACCCTCGCAAAATAATGGTAGATCTATCAAGAAAGCATGTAGAATAAAGTACCGGTATTTGTCATACAGTACAATGCTTCACAAAGAGAAGGCACCTTCTAATCCAGTTGGCCCTATGTATGAAAATGTGTAAAAATAGACTTGGTGATTGATATTGTTCCGAATAATCCGTTGCATTTTATGGTCCGAAAAAATACGGTGCACAGCAAACTTAACAAAAGAACAACAGCGGCAGAGCTAGATGATTGATAGGGGCGCTCAGAAGTCATGTCTGAATAGAAACTCTCTTTAGATAGAACATTTCATTCTGGCAGTCAACCTTTTCACACCATAGCAAGCAAACAACATGGCTGAGAAGTATACCGTCCCATTCACAATCACGACTTCATGAAATAAAATCAGTGAAAATGCAAGCAGGAACAAACATAATTTAAAAAGCAGTGCATGTGTGTGTGTGGGCGGTCAAAATCAAAATGCAACGATCTATTTTTTTACACCCAACCCCCCCCCCCCCCCCCCCCCCCCCCCCCCCCGAGTACCGGGAATGTTTTAATACATTTCTTGGACTGACTCCAAGTTGTATTTGTTGTCATCATCGTTGAGCGTTTGTAAAACAATGTGTACAAATCTAGGGACATATTTTGGGTTATATTTTTTCCCTCGTTGTCAGTAACCATTAGAGTATGCAAATTACTTCTATTTTAGAAGTATACTGCCAGATTATGACGCACACTGCAAAGACATTTTTTTTCTCTTGTCTAGGGCTTCCCTCATGAAGTTTCCATGCTACCTATAGAATTATTTTGCTAGTTTTGGAGGATGGGTCTAATTTCCGACCTCAGTGTGAACCTGAAACTTGGACTAGTTTAAATATTAACAACAAAATTACTGTCCCCCGCGCAATAACATCAATAATTGCGCAATAACATCAATAATTGCATCAATATGACAGTATATCAGCATGATCACTAAATTTTGCCCCTTCCTAAAGCTCTCATCAATCATCTCTATAGCCACTGCATGAATAAAACAAAACATTGTGTTGTAAGCCTTTTTATTTTAAAAGAAAGGAACACACATATGAAACATCATAGGTTATAAGATTGCCCACTATGATTTTTTTAATGGCATTTTAACCTGTTTTGCTTCATGTAATCGGGGGGGAAAAAACATAAAAACTTGTAGTTGCTCTATGGCAGAGTGTGTTGCCATGCCTATGCATCATTTCTAGGATAATGTACACTCAGGATTATCCGATTGTTTCTGAGCTGCCTAGACAAGATGACAGCTTCATATAGAAGTAACACACACACACACGCGTGCATGCAAGCACACGTGCGCACACACACACACACACGTACTGAGACACAAAGACAAATTGCTCTCAGATTGGCCTATACAGTTTGTTTCTTTCCTCTTGTTCCTTGTAAAAATAGAAGCAGAAACTACAAAGTGGTTAAAATGTCTACCTTTAATAGCCTGCATGTGCATTGCCACTTTTAAACATTTTCCAAAGCATTTAATTGCAGTTCAGAAAAACTCTAAAGCTGTGAGATTATTAATACAGTGCACACGGGATGATCTATGACATCATCTTAAAAGTATCAGATTAAGGGCAAAATGTCAACTAAATCTGTTAATACTGTTAGAACGCAACTTACTACCCATCTGCTGAAGAGAAGCTCTGATGGATGGTCACACATTCACATTTTGGCTGCCGTATATTGGTGGAGCATGAATAAAGCCTAATGTTTCAAAACCAGGAGGTGCTCTACCTGCCACCAGCCACAACGCACTCAACCAAGAAAATTTCGATGTGACTTCACAACTTCCAGGATTATTCTGCTTATGATTTTATTCACTCAATTTCTAGCTGGAAGATGGTGGGGGCTTTTCTGCATCAGGAGAGCCATCAGCTGCACTGGGGTCAACCTGGCCAAACTTTAGCAGGAGCAGGATTTTTACTTTGGCTTCCTCCAAGGTCTCCTTCACTCCCTTCTCCAGAAGAAAACCCTCGCTGTCCCCTTCCGGCTGCTCTTGAGCCGTGGCCCCTTCCACCGAGGTCTGCAGGTAGCGCAGGCTCAACAGGACTGACATCTGGACATGTCAAGGCAGAAAGGACAGGAGCAGTGGTCAGTGAGGTATGTGACACCAATAACTATGTGAGGACAAAAGCAAATAAGATTTTAGTTTTAGAAACAACAATAATCATGATCATTTTGACTCAGCTCCAAATTCAGCATTTATTCAATTACCAAAATGTATCTTTAAATCTATCTTAAAACAACAACCAGAAAATAATTTTGTATTAATTAAAATAATTATATATTTGAAAAATTAGGAAGAAATTTCTGCTGTGCATGCTGTGTCCTCTGTGGGGCAGTGTGGTGCACGGATGGAGATACACTTACATGGAGATTAATCGAGTAGAAGAACATGGGGACCTTTATTCATATAACTCGATTTTCACTGATAAGAGGAATATAGGCTTGTAAATATGATTGTTTACATGTCTGCGTGTTCTTCCAGCATTTGTGTGTGAAGTTTCATTATTTCAAGATAAATCTCCTAGTAAAAAGCATCTATTGCCATATAAAAATCAACATGATCACATTTGTACTGTATTGTATATTTTATCACAATATGAACCACATTGAAGGTACTTAAGATGTGCCTCAAATCTTGAGCTATCAAAGTTTCTGCATGATTTTTGTGATTTTGCCATCCTATGCTACTGTCTATGGCTATTGTCAACAATGTCGTGACAGTGTGATCCACCTGTATCAAGATGACTGATAGTACACCAGGACCAGTTGAATTCATCAGGCCCATGTAGTAATCAATCAGAGCCTCCCTGCAGCCACGATTGTAAAGGTTGAGCTCCTCATTCTGGAACTCATAGTTGTAGTGGGCGTTGTTGTCTGTCAGGTGGTACTGCAGGCAGGGCCGAGGGGATGCAGGGTTACAGCAACTGAACGGGACGCCATCCAACAAGTAGCGCCCATCTATGTTGCTACGGATGCGACTAAAGATTGAGGGGAGAGAGGGAGAATAAAAAATGGAATGAAACAAGAAGACATGTTTTAGATAGATAGATAGATAGATAGATAGATAGATAGATAGATAGATAGATAGATAGATAGATAGATAGATAGATAGATAGATAGATAGATAGATGGATGGATGGATGGATGGATGGATGGATGGATGGATGGATGGATGGATGGATGGATGGATGGATGGATGGATGGATGGATGGATGGATGGATGGATGGATGGATGGATGGATGGATGGATGGATGGATGGATGGATGGATAGATAGATAGATAGATAGATAGATAGATAGATAGATAGATAGATAGATAGATAGATAGATAGATAGATAGATAGATAGATAGATAGATAGATAGATAGATAGATAGATAGATACAGTAGATAGATAGATAGATAGATAGATAGATAGATAGATAGATAGATAGATAGATAGATAGATAGATAGATAGATAGATAGATAGATAGACAGGAAAGTAAAAGTCACAAAAACAAGCTGAAAGCTTTACTGAGTCAACAGCACCACAAAGTGCTTTGAGGCTGAGATTTTCTATTGAACTTCACATTCCATGTGCTAAGTGGATGTTATGCTGTTTGAAATGCACATTCTCATACTGTTTTTTAACTAACATTTCTGCAAGCAATGAAATGCAAAGTATGTGAACCTGCTGACAGGGGAGATGATAACATGGTGGAAATTTTTGGCTCATGTTTGAATTTTATGAGCGTGAGGTGGACATGATGATATATGATATAACTAGCTGGTTCGCCGCCCTCCGGGCGGCTCATCAGCTAGTTCCTGCGGAAGGCTGGTAAGGTGGGCCTTCGGCCCACAAAAGTGTTGTTGCTTGGTTCAACTTTTTGTTCATCTTCATTGCTTATCGCGAAAATAAAGAGATGTTTAGCTCTACTAAATAACTAACAATTTCATTGCAATGCTTGTGGGTAGACAACATTTTTTCGCTAAGATGCCCGCGCGATCGTAGTGAGCCAGTGCCTGAGCGGCGCAGTGGCGGCGCGCAGCGGCGCGGTGAAGTAGGTACGTTTTGAAAAGGGACAGACGGAAGGACAGACCGCGTGCGGGACGACGCGCAATATATATATATAGATGATATATATAAACACATAACGGGGTAGGACTAGATACGTTTTTTACTTCATCCTACTCCCTTGAACATAATAACTGTGTTGAATGAAGATTGATTTCTTTCTTTTTACTTTTTTATTTACCTTATTTTCTGTCAAATTATTACTGTATATGTTTTATGTTCAATAAACAAACAAAACAAACAATGATAATTATGAAAATGTAAATAATTATTATGTAACGGTCCACTGTTTTGAAGAAAGACAAGATGCTGGTAGTAATGTCGCTTAAACACCAAAGGGCTTATTAAAGGGGCAGTTACCTCATTTACCTCAGTTACAGGGTGGACAGCAGTTTCATTTAAAGATGAAGTCAAGTCAAAAAATGTATTTGCAATAATGTATTTTATGTGCCCCTACTTATATAAGCAAAGTATTCTGATTCAAATTGCATTTGTGGAATATGATTTAACCAGAAAAATCAACCTGTTTTCATCCATTTCAGCTGGGAGCAGCCATTTTGCCTTGTAGTGCCGCTTGCTCTCGACTGAAAATGACATCATAGTACCTAAGGACTCATCTTGCGAACATCATGTGACCAAACCCAGGTGAGCCGTGATGGTTGTTACCTGAGCTCTTAGCCGACTGTCATTTTCAGTCAACAGCAAATGGTTGTACAAGGCAAAATGGCCGCTCCCTGAGTAGAGTAAAAATCAGCAGATTTTCTTTTTTTCTCAACTCATATTCTACACGTGCAATATTAATCATAATTCCGTGTATAGACTAGTAGGGGCGCATGGAACATATTGTTAAGAATATTTTTTACTTGTCTTCCACCTTAACCACTATAACACGCACTGTAGTTAGCAGAGTGCTGTGTCGGCGTGTCACACTCTTGTACACTAACATGATGAATCCTTTCCTTTATCAGTAAGCCACTGTTTTGCAGAGTCATCATAGCTTTTGAACTCCCACTCCACTGTTGCATGTAAGGATCTTATCTTTTTTACTTTTCTTTGTTCACTGAGCTCATCAGTGTATTATCATGCACTTACTCCTTGATATCCTTGGAAGTGTAGTCCAGGAATCTGTTGCTGACCCACTGCACCTCAAACCAATCCCTAAAGTTGGTGTTTCCACAGCAGCGAAACTCCATCTGCAGACGATCTATTGTTTCTTTCTGGAAACAGCGGCCCGGAACATCAGTGTCCTTGTAGAAACGGATCCCATTCCTCAAACCAACCTGAGTTGAAAGAGATACATTCATAAAGGATGGCTGCTTTTCTATCTTTGTCATGACTAGCCAAAAAAGAACAACAACCCCAAAAAATAAAAATAAAAAGTCAAGCCCACCTGCTAAAAATTTGCTGCGGTCTTTGTTTTAAAACCAAACTACCGGTAACCTTTGTTTTATTGTGACATGACATAAACATATTTCACAGCGTTAATGTAATCTCGTGTTTTTTATAGAATACATGGGGCTGCACCTAACAATTGTTTTCGTCATCGATTTATCTGTTGATCATTTTGTCAATTAATCACTTTATTCAACAACACAAGTATTGATTAAATCAAATTGACAGTGCAGAAAATGCTGAAACAAATAAATTATGATAACGTTCCTGGTTTGATCCATTACATGTCAAAAA
The DNA here is from genome assembly GCF_025434085.1 of Hippocampus zosterae. Classification (NCBI taxonomy): domain Eukaryota; kingdom Metazoa; phylum Chordata; class Actinopteri; order Syngnathiformes; family Syngnathidae; genus Hippocampus; species Hippocampus zosterae. The sequence continues at coordinate 26,711,581 of NC_067451.1, forward strand.
ACATGCAAAAATGTTCATCATTGTTTTCCAAAGTAAATGGAAATTATTTGGATTCAACACAAATAAAATCAGTCAACAATTTTCATGGAGAATGACAGAAATAAGACCATATTTACTGTTGAGTAGCTGAAATGGTAAGTATTTGGACTATCTTAAATCAAAAAAATTATCTTAACAATTCATCCATTATTAAAAATAATTATTGATTCATTTGATAAAAGATTAATGGTCAATTAATTGTCGCACCTCTTAAAATACAATCCAGTGCTACACTACATAATGTGTAATATTTCTCTGAAAGTGCCAATTAAAGGCAGTTTTCCTGATCATATTTAGATCGCATTAGCTTATGCTTTAAGGTTATGCCCATTCAGTGCATATCGACTTTTAGGTCCTCAGCATCAGGCCTCGAGTGGGCAATTTGGAAAATTGGGCAAGATCCCCGTCGACTGGGCTGCATTATGTTTGAACTCTGCAAATAAAGTGAGTTCGTGACATGTATTATCACCTTTTCATATAAATCTACTGCTAACACATTCATGTAGTCCATTATAGTATGTGTAACACTGTCTGCACTACCTTTGTTCTTAAGGGTGTTACTAAGTCGCAAAGACCAAAAGTTATGATAAATTAATACACAACTAGAAACAACACCACCGTAACTGTATTACGCCTTGTCTGTAGGGAAACAAATGAAAGAGGCGTAACACAGTCACAATTGTTACTTATAATGGCTACAAAGCATTGGAAATCCTGCCTTTCTCTTAAACAGGATCTGTTGCTTGAAAGCTAGCGTCAATACACAACAATGTGCCTTGGAAGTGGTTATGAATATGTTTCAAATAACAGTGAAAACAGGAAGCACCGTGTTTGCTACCTAAATCTGGCTAGAGAGCATTTGATAAATGTGCATTTTTAAGTGTACATTTTTTAACCCATGTCATGTACCCTTGCATATTGGTCCTTTTGTGACCTTTTATCCATTTGAACAGTTTATGTTCTCACACTTGTTCAAATAAGCACTGATCGTGCTCTTGTGAGCATATTTAATTGTCATTATGATTTTTGATTAAATGCAAAATGAAATATCAGTGGACGGAATGGTCAACTATTTTGGATTGATGTGCTAATAACCCTGAAATTGTATAGCCTCATTAAAAGGTTATGAACTAAAGTGCCATGAAACTATAGGCTTAAAAATGAGATCCCTGCTCAATTAAAAACAAAAAAAAACTCTATTATATGAGCCAACCTTCAGAGACTCTTCCAAGCGCCCCTGTAGGGCGTAGCTGAGCACCACCACGGTGACAAGCAGGCAACAGATGAGTGCGGCCAGAGCATACCAGCCCAGCAGGAAAACCTTCCAGCGAGGGAAGCGACTGGGATCCAAAGAGTCCTGGCATACTCGGCCTGCCATCCAGTTGGTGCCGATGGAGGCTAGGCCCACCAGCATCAGGATGTTGGGCACCACGTGGATCTCTGTGTTCTCCATCACCTCCACAAGGAAAGAACACACTGAAAGGTTACCAAAAGCATATAATAGTAAAAGACAGATGTTTTCTACAATAAGTGATTCGTTGGGACCGCAATTTAATATTTTTATTGTATGGTAGTTCCATGGTTTAAATAACATGGAGAAGGAAAGCTCATCCTTATGCTGTGAAGTAAATTTACTCGTTTTCTATTTTTATTTAACACACTCTGCCTGCTTATTTTTTCTTTTGTCCTTTTCCTTTGAGTAGCGAATGATTTGTGACAAGTACAATCTTCGAATCACAATGTGGATCAATATTTTTATAGGCGCTAAAGCTTTAGACTTTTGAAGCAAGTGTTGTTCTCATGCCTTTTTTTTTTTGTGCGCCAGTCAATGCTCCTTCTCAAGCAAATCAATAATACTTTACTTCATGACTTGGAGAGTACGGTGGCCTTGCTAATACTGGTGATTGATAATGTAGAAGAAGCCGCAAGCCGCACATTGATGTCCTGCAGATGTCCTGTGCTGTCAGCTACTTGTTAATGTTGGCAATCAATATCGGTCCAAAGGACATCAGTGAGTTCACATTGACTTCGCAATATTAGTTTAACTATTCACAGTAAGCAGAAAGACTATCAGATTGCTTATGTTTATACTGAAAATAACCTGAAATACAACAAAAAAGACAAGACTTTTGATAACGTAAATACTCAATGGGCCAGATTAAGGAACAAAGTGGGTTATAGGTGAAGGTCAGCACTTTGTCAACCCCTCATGATTTTTTTTTCATTCAAGCTTTACCTCAGCCCGACGGAGCAGCTCTATCTTAAGGTAGACCCCCAAGGAAAAAACGAAGGAGCCGCACAACACGGCCATCCACGACAAGAGCCACAGGCCCTGGGCCAGACGCACTCGCCTGTGCTGGGTGAACTTCATCTTCAGCAGCGCCATGGCTCCTTATCGCGCACGGCTCGACTCCAATCGCAAGAGAAAAGATGAGAAAGGAAATATAGGTAAGGGTGAGGAGAATGGAGCTCTACAACGTTCTGTGAATCCAGAGGTGGCCAGCTGCATGAAAAAGGAAGACCCTCAGAAGTTGTGTTGTAATCCAGTGGTCAAAGCAGGCCGACGCTGGCGAGTTATTAGCGGGATGAGCTAATCCAAGTTGTTCCAGGTGGAAAGGATAAGCAGAGGACAATCAATCCGAGTCCATAATCCAAAAGCGCAAATTTAGTTTGATAAAGAATTTGGGGGGAAATAAAGTGATTGATGTATAATCTGAGATTTTGCAAAAAATTACAGAAAATTGACAATTGAGAAAAGAGTCCTTTTTTTCCTGGAGATGACACCTTCTCCACTTGGGTAACTAATCAATCTGTGGTCGACCCCCGACCCATCCAAACTGGAATCAAAGATTTCCTTCTCTTGATGTGATCTTGTCGTTAATTAGCGCCTTGGTGGGTTTGTGCATACGCGGTGCCCCCTCTAAACCGCCAAACCCATGGTTGGAGGACACAGAGACTGGGCAAAGTGGAGAGTTTGGAACCCTAATCCCCCCATCAGAGTCCCTGGGATCCTATTAGGAACCAGGGGCCAATAGGAAAGCAGGCCAGTGTCTGATCAGCAAATTTGTTCTGATGGACACTTGGAAGGGAGGGCCGATTGATATAGTATGGCAGCTTTAGTCACCTGACATTTATGTCATGGACTGTGGGCGTTCGAGCAACCTGGAGAAACCTGACCATAGGTCATTGGAGGCGTGTAATGTGCAGGGAGGGCTCCGGGGCCTTTCCGACACCTGGAAATATGTCCTGTTGGGTCCCACCACTTTAGTGCTTGATTTCAAGGGCCCTTGTCAGTCATGGGCCCTTAAAAAAAATCACTTTTTTCCCTTTACAATGCCCCTGTTCGGGTAGTCTGGGGAAACATGTGGGTTTAGATCATTTCAAAATGAAGTCTGTACAGATATATATCTGTATATTCCAATTTTCTTTTTGGCAACACATTGGAGAAGGGGTGAACAAGCCGAGCGCAGTCCAAGGTTCTGGATTTACATTGCAAATCTTAGACTCTCCTCTGTAGTATTTGCCTGTTCTAGTGAAAACTCTAAAGTGGACATAGGTGTGAATGTACCGGTAAATGTTTTTTTTCTCAATGTTAGTCCAGCGATTGGTTGCCGACCAGTTCAGAGTGTTCAATCAAATCAATCAAAGTCAGCCAAGAATAAGCCCCAGCCAACGTGCAACCCTAATGGGGACAAGCGGTATAAAATTACAGTAATGTATTATTTCCAAGCATTCTCGTGGGTGCCATAAAAATGTTAATTGTGCAGTTATGTTAAAAGTGCCGGCACTTATGTTTGTCAAATTACATAATGATATTATGCAATGCTACAAACTGGCAATGCATGACAGTCATAACCTCTTCATTTGGGAAAAGAACAAAAGCCTACTCTTAATATCGTCAACATATCTTTTTGAATTATGTCATACAAGGCCGCACACTTTGCATATTTAGTCATGAGTGTACTTCCTCATTTGGATCACTGTATGGGCAGATTTTCATGTTCGAGCAGACTGCATAATAATGCGTGTTTGAGAGTGCCGACATAGTGGAGGATGATCAATTGGATTAGATTGTTATGAGAAGCATTGATGACAACTTCAATTAGTGTGAGACAACATAGGAAACCCAGGCCTTCACACATGCTACAAGTTTGGCTCAATCAAAATTCTGGACATTGGTGGAGCGACACAAGGACTAGGGGTGCTGTAGCCTCATCAAAAATCTGTGTAGATGCAGGTAAGCCCCTCTACTATTTTATTTGACATTCTAGAATATATTCCTAAATTATTTTCTCCGCCCCTCCTATGTATCAGTCAGGCCCCTCTGGAAATCATGGGGCCACGCATGATTTTGGAACAGCCTCAAGAGCACTCATTGTGACACTGCACAGGTTAAAGACAGTTGCAAATGCAAGGATGGACTCTGCTTGTTGCCAAAGCACTTCTTATAAATGACCAATCAGGAAACATACATCATACACTTTTATTGACATGAAATATTAATCAGAAAGTAAGGAACCTTGAAGATGAGAGAGAGCGAGAGACCTCACACGTATCTTGTTACGCCAGCAAAGTACCTATTTGTAATGAAGTGTTCCACGAACACAAACGGAGACATTTTTTTCATTTTGCAGAGGTGGGTATTCTGCCCATTTTAGCCAAGCTTCTAAAGTTCAAGGTACCAGATCAGCGCACAGATCGTTTTAGTCACGTAGTACAGTCGGATCATACCGACAGTTTGAATAAATGTCACAAAAAGTGATCTCTTTTCAAAAACATTTTCTCCATTTTTCCTAACAACTCTTGATACTTTCATTCATTCATTCATTCATTCATTCATCTTCCGAGCCACTTGATCCTCACTAGGGTCGCGGGGGGTGCTGGAGCCCATCCCAGCTGTCTTCGGGCACTAGGCGGGTGACACCCTGAATCGGTTGCCAGACAATCGCAGGGCACACAGAAACGAACAAGCATTCGCACTCACACTCACACCTAGGGACAATTTAGAGCGTCCAATCAGCCTGCCACGCATGTTTTTGGAATGTGGAAGGAAACCGGAGCACCCGGAGAAAACCCACGCAGGCCCGGGGAGAACATGCAAACTCCACACAGGGAGGCCGGAGCTGGAATCGAACCCGGTACCTCTGCACTGTGAAGCCGACGTGCTAACCACTGGACTACCGGGCCGCCCTTTTGATACTTGACATAAAGGGAAAAAAATGCAATCAATATTAAATTTCCAATTCACTAACTATCGCTGTCATTTATCAAGACTCTACACCACAATAACAAGAAATAACTACACTTAACGATAAATATTACTAATTTTAATTACCGGTATTATTCTTATTCTGAGTAGCTCAATAAATATGCATTTCAAAATTTACACAATCCATTATTTGCAAATGCCATTCCATATTTTTGTCATTTTTGGTAATATTATGGACTTAGTAAAAAGTGGCTTGAAGTGAAAGCGGATCACACTGTGCAGTGTGATGATTGGGTTGTGAGGCAAACCTTGTCCGATTCAGTTATAACAACTCATAAATCAGACGTTGTCAAAGTCATGCAATATAATACAAACAACCTTGCAATAAAGCCCACAGACTTTTTCAAGGTGAATCAAGCAAACACAAATGCACACCTCTGTTGTTTCCTGCAATGACCTTCCTGTATTACTGTTGCTCTGTGACTCTGCCACTTTGCTCCACTCCCACTGCCTACTACTCATGCCCCTTCACTTCACCCACCCCCTCACGGGTGTGCAGCTGCTGCATGAACTCATCTAGGATCTGCTGGGCAGACATGGCCGTCACATCCGCAGCATCCTGCTCCAAAAGCGTCACCAAGACCTCTCCCTTTTCACCTAAACGGCCAGCACGGTGGAGTTGCTGAGGTTTAAGAGGGCCGTCAGTGCATTTTTCACCCAGGGAAGGCTGCTGAAGATTAGTTTGTGGTTTAGCAGTGTAATTGGCTATTATTTTCTGATAGATGGCGGTGCTGATGTCCTCCGCTGAAAAAGGAGGGCTGTTGCTGGACTCGAGTGGGCCTTGGAGGGAGATTTGACCTACTGTTTTGGGCACTTCCTGTTTGAAGGGAACAAAGGCTGTAGCAGTCTCCGTTTCTGTCCACCAGTCGTGTGCCGTTTCTTCCGATTTAGGAGGCTGAGGTGGCTTGAGGGCAGATGGAGAGATGGCAGAGTGGCTGCCAATAGCAGCAGGTAGTTGAATCTTCTGCACAGCCTCAGCTGAGTTGAAGTGCTTCTCCAGTAAATCCTTTATCAGGCACGGCAGCTGAGAGTGAAACATTCAAACATTCAAAGATAAGGAAATGTCATTTCATGCATTTTTTCCAGGAGTCCAGTAGTTTCAGTGACTTCTACTTCATGTAAAATATGTCCTGACATGTCACATTAATTTAAAAGCCCCTCTTCTTAAATAAAATATATATTTTTAAAGAAATGCCAGTCTATAATCATCTCTTTGTGTAAAATATATGTAAGCAGAGTCAATGTGAATAATCAGGAGCAAAATGTACAATCCTGCAGGCATGTTCTTTTGTGGCTCACTTTGGTTTATTTTCAGCTAAGCAAAAAGCAGTTATTTGTGAAGTGTTGTCACTTGGAATCGGGACTGTAACTATTTTGTCGACGCAGAATTATCTATTCAGTTTGATTCATACGATGATGATGATAATTACATCACAATATTTTGCTGCCAGATGGTTAATATTACTGAAACTTACATCTCCTGTTAAGTATCAATTCAACAACATGTTTAATATTGTGTTCTAGTTTTTAGTAGGGTAGAAATGCTCTTCATCACTCTGTGAAGTGATTCCTCCACTGTATTTTGGTGACTGCACTGATTCTCATCTTGTGGGTCCGGCCCCAAAATTGGTGTTAGACCCATTAATTGTGGGTTGCGAACAGCTGGCTAAAATTAAATAAATAAATAAATAAATAATTAAATAAATAAATAAATAAATAAATAAATAAATAAATAAATAAAACGTGGATTTGTAATCTGAATTATTCAGAACAGTACTGTGGCGTACCAAGTTCCCACATACAACATACAATACTGGGTAAGCGTGAGGAAATGTTCCTTACTCGTGCTCTCGTCTCTGTAAACAAATAGTGAGCAGCAAACAAACAAAAATGCTTTATTATTCTCAATTTCTATCAAATGGGTTCGACTTTTGGAGTAATATAGCATTATTATCTTTGTAACGGCAGAACTTCAGAACCCTTGTGACGGATTCGTGCGTGCATCTTCCCTAAATGTCCACTAAAGGGCAGCATGCTCACATTGATGTTCTCCAGCGCAGCAATGGTCCTGTGAGCGTCCTCCAGCTCTGAGCTCAGCTGGGACACACGATTGACAAGGTACTTTCTTTCACTGCTTCTACTTTCCGACTGTGCACGTCATATACACACATGGAGGGAGGGAGGGAGAGAGAGAGAGAGAGAAATAGAGAGAGATAGAGAGATAGAGAGAGAGAGAGAGAGAGAGAGAGAGAGAGAGAGAGAGAGAGAGAGAGAGAGAGAGAGAGAGAGAGAGAGAGAGAGAGAGAGAGAGAGAGAGAGAGAGAGAGAGAGAGAGAAAACACATTCAGTAGGGAGCAGCCGGTTCGGTTGACAAAGCAGTGTTTCAAAAAGCAAGAAAAGGGTCCCTTTGTGTTATTCTTGCCTTGCAGGTTTTCTCACCGCAATGTGTAAATGCTCCCCCAGCAGCTCACGAGCCTGCCTGGTTCCAGCATGTGTCTCCAGTAGGCTGTTAAGTCAGAAATAATCAAGAGACAGACTTTATTTTGCGCTCCCATACCCTATCGTACATTTTGCACACAAGCACGGATGTTGGGTCAGTCACAAATTCACGATACCCCAAGTGTGTCAAAGAAGAATGTTGAAAAAACTAAAGAGCATTTGCTCAATGTGAGCTGCCAGCCTTTTGCTCCAGGCTGTTGGTCAAGCATGCGCTGCGTCGGCAGGTGCAGTTGTTTGGTGATAAATACTGGACCAGGCCTGTCTGGCCAGAGGTCACCAGTCAGACACTCACTCATCGGTGCCAAGTGATATAACAGATGCATGGAGTTAGCCAAGGGCAGAGCCCATGCTAGAGGTGCTCGCGCTCTGTCGACTTGGACTTAAACAGAAATACAGATACTTGTGTAAAAACAAGTAAACAAAGTATTCATTCAACTTCTTGGCGTACATAGAAGGTAACACACTATACATGTTGTTATTTACTGGCAAACAAAAGTTAAAAATATATATATACCTGAAAAATCTACTGAAAGTACAGATACAAAGTATTTGTATGCCGTTACTTCCGACCACTGGCCCAGGGAAAAGGGATCCAAACATAAACCAAAATGCACTTGGGCAAATGTACTACCAACCTTTTGTGCAATTACTCTGCATGTTCCATAGATCAATACATCTATGGCAACTGTTATGTCTATCCACAGAGTGACACGTGGTTGATTGATCACAGGGGACATGAGTCTGGCTCGTGTCCCCTGGAATCAATGTGTGAGCCCAAAGCACTGCTCTGCTATGGTGAGACTCACGTTGCATCACACGTGACAGGGATTTAGCAGGACCTAAGAGATTTGCACTCATCGGACACTTTACCAAGTGCACCTACAGTACATAGTTTAATGACAATGATAATCATCCTCCATGTTAAAAGCGTTTGTTGGGTTGTTATTCCAAACCTTTTATATTTGTCTTTGACATTGCTGAGCTCATCCCGGGTCCTCTGCAGCTCCGTTTCCAGGCTTTCAATGCAGACTACTGTCTGCAGCAAGTGCTGTTGAAGATCAGTATTCTCCTCCTGTAGCACCCTGAACACAAAAGGAAGAGGGAGTGTTTTGGAGGGCTTTTTTGTTGCAAATTTGAGGATGTAGCTTTCTGTTTGCCAGGAACAGTTATTTGAAAGAATGCAGGGGGCGAGCTGCATTTCTAAAGAGGGACTGATTGCATGTCTGCCATTAGATGTCATTGTCAGCACTTTTATGAAGGCTCTTTATATGATGATGCAGATTTCTGACCACTATATTATAGCCACCAGTGTGTTACAACTTAAAAATAGAATAGAAATACTTACTGAAGCTGCTCAGCGTCACACAGTCTGTCCTATAGAAACGTTTAATGAAGAAAATATTAAGTTAAATGAGGCAATGCAAATACTGATTTACTGTACTTCATTCAAATAGTTTCACCCTCTAAGCATTATTGGATATAGGACACTGTTGAAATGGTCACCCCATGTTCGCAGCCATGGCTGATTCAAAGAAACTGAACAAATGAACAAAAGATTAAAACGTGAAAACCTTCCGGCTGTCAATTTCGTTTTGTCATAACCTCATTTAGGCAACAATGGGAGCCTTGCACGTTTTGTGTTCAAGTCAATGTGCACCCGGAATGGGTCACTGCTTCATCACAAGGGACATGACAGATTTACCATCGATGGTGGCAGTGCTGCTGCTGGTAATTGAGTCTTTATAAGTCGATGAGTTCTTTTTTGCTGGCCAGAATGTTTCGACAAACTGGGAAAGACAATCTCACGATTATGTAACACCATGCATAAATTGTTAAATTACAGTCAGCCTGCACAACTCAAACACTTAGAGCTGCTACCTTATAATTCTTTATGCACCTCGGTTGCCAATTTCTAAAATCTACTGGTTGGAATGATTGGAATCATTTGTAGCTGGCTACTCCTTTTGCTTACATTGTGAATGAATACATCCGTTTGTTTAAGCATTTCCCTTCAATGCACTGTGCTTTGCTGCATTGCTGTGGTATGACTCAGTGCATGTGGTATTTGACACCTCCCTCGGAATGACTCAGCTGCACTCCCTCTACACAGGAGACCAGCAACTCCATTTGCAGTGCGTATGACACTCCCTGGTTTCCTACGAGGCCTGAATGAATTTAGCTTTCCATTTTAAAATAAGTCTTTGTAATCATTTAATAGGATTGCGATTTTTCTTCTGGGAAGTATGACTCATGACACATCCAGAATGCGGGAGAATGGCATCATTGTTTAAACCAGTGGTTTTTAACCTGGGTTCAATCGAACCCCAGGGGTTCGGTGAATCAGTCTGAGGGTTTCGACGGAGCCCCTGCCAAGGATGGAGATTAAGACACAGCCGACTCAACATGTCAATTAGTTATGACACGCGCGCTTGGCCATCACTGGCTGCAGAAACGTGTGACTGGCATGATAGTACGTCATGTGATTAAAAAATCAATAAAAATTTAATACATGCTATGTCAAGCAAAAAGAAGAAAGTGGTCGGACGAATATGTACAACATGGATTCACATGCATCACGGAAAGTGATGGGACTCCGTGTCCTATCTGCATGATTTGTCACCCCGAGTTGAGCAACACTAGTCTCGCACCGGCAAAACTGAAGGAACACTTCTTAAATGATTCATTCATTCATTTTCCAAACTGCTTTATCCTCATTAGGGTCGTGGTGGGTGCTGGAGCCTCTCCCACCTGTCTTCGGGCAGTAGTCAGGGGACACTCTGAATCGGTTGCCAACCAATCGCAGGGCACACAGAGACGAACAACCATGCACGCCCACATTCGCACCTAGGCATAATTTCTAGTGTTCAATCAGCCTGCCATTCATGTTTTTGGAATGTGGGAGGAAACCGGAGTACCCGGAGAAAACCCACGCAGGCCCGGGGGGAGCATGCAAACTCCACACAGGGAGGCCGGAGCTGGCAATGAACCTCTGCACTGTGAAGTCGATGTGCTAACCACTGGAGTACCGGGCCGCCTTCTTCAATCACATTTTTATTTTTCACAAAGGGTTCCGTCAATATGCATATGAACTGGTTGGGTTGGGTACCGCCAACAAGTTTAAGAACCACTGGTTTAAACTATGGTTTAGGCTTGCAACATGCAAACTAATTTATTCATTCATCTTCCTAACCGCTTGATCCTCACTAGGGTCGCGGGGGGTGCTGGAGCCTATCCCAGCTGTCTCCGGGCAGTAGGCGGGGGACACCCTGAATCGGTTGCCAGCCAATCGCAGGGCACACAGAGACGAACAACCATTTGCACTCACACTCACACCTAGGGACAATTTAGAGTGTTCAATCAGCCTGCCATGCATATTTTTGGAATGTGGGAGGAAACCGGAGCACCCGGAGAAAAGCCACGCAGGCCCGGGGAGAACATGCAAACTCCACACAGGGAGGCCGGAGCTGGAATCGAACCCGGTACCTCTGCACTGTGAAGCCGACGTGCTAACCACTGGACTACCGGGCCGATCAAACTAATTTATATTGGAAGCAAATGCTTCAGTGAAATACTGTACCAGGAATAAATTCATTTATCTTATGGTGGCCGCTATTTTTTTAAATAAAGAAACATATGAAATCCTGATGTAATTTCCATATAAACAAACAAACAGATTGTGTGCAATAGATTACCTGGCAAAAATTAACTTTAATTTTCTGACTTGAATGAAACTTTGAAATCTAACTGTGAAGGTCCCAATCAGGCCATGAGACTGCAACCTCATGTTACTTTCCAAAAGAATTTAAATGAACTCACTCTGCATTGTTTGGCGCTCCCCAAATGTTCGGAATGGTATTGCCTGCTCTGCTCTGAGCCATGACTTGTAGTGGTGGAGGATGTATCTCCGGACCTGGTTGAGTCTGATTTACCCAATGAAGACTGTGATCCGAGGCCCATTCTTGCACCGTGGTCTGAGGATGGTGGTGAGGTGTTTGGCTCTCGTTGGCTTGTGCTCATGTGCATGTGCTGAGGCTGCGGCTGAAGGAAGTTCTGGGTGTGTGTACTATAAAAGGCATGGATTTGCTGCTTGTAGTGGTGCCGCAGTTTGGGCTGGTTCAGCTCAGGGCTTGTGCTGGTTCCGTCGGTTAGTTGAGAACCATATCTGCCATACCTGTCCTCTGTCAGGGAACCCCCAATGGGTGACAACCTCTTGTCTTTATGGCTTTTTCCATGGTGAGCATTTCGACTGGAGGAGTATGCATAGTGATGAGGCGGCGGGCTACCCTGATGGTTTCTAGCCGCATATGAAATCAATTTGTCCGGCTTGGAGCCGTCTGAGTCTTTTCGTGAGATGCGACGAGCATTTTTCTCCTGCCTGCTATGTTGTTTAGGATAGTGTTCCCTCTCCTCGCCAGAACTTTTCCTGTGCTTCTTAGGTGGGAGTTCGGGTTTGACGGGGTCAAGTGTTTGAACTGGTGGACTGGTCTTGTTGGTAACTTTGCTATTGTTCACCCCGAGTATATTGAGGTATGACGGACTTATCACCTGTTTTGTTATCTCATCCAGGAAAGCTGAGAATTGCAACTTTCCCTGGACAAAATGTGCCCTCGCTTGTTCCATCTCAGCTTGTGCAGTCCCTTTCTCCTTCTGGCCACTGGGCCTGGGATTCTGTTGTTTGGGAACTCTTGGAGAGATCACCTCCAATGATTTGGCTTTGCGTATGTCGGTGTGAGGCTTCTTGTTCTTCAGGATTCCTTTGCCGGGAAGCTGGCTGGATGACACTGCTCTCTTTGGGCCCCTAGAATCTCCCACCAGAAGATCTTCATCACTGAAAGTGAGACTTCGGTTCAAGCTAGAGGTCTTGTACAGAGCCCCACTATATGGTGCCTTGCCTTGTTTTCGGCCTTCATGGCCTTCATTCCCCTTCAGGAGGCCCTCCTCACTTCTGCTATGATTTCGGTCAAGAGACGAATAAACAGCCCTCCCTCTCTGCTGTGGGCTGCTGTGCACAGGACCACCGACACCATTCCCATTGCCGCCATGCGTAACGGTGGCAAAGACAATAGGCTCAGTGCTGTCATCTTCTTGAAAAGCCCTGCGTTCTTCTGCAATGTTGGAGCAGGACAAGGAATGCTGTGGACGCTCAATGTGGCGGAGAGAGAAAGGATCGTTTGCACTTGCCTCCGTGAACCAGGATGACGAGGAGACAGAAGAGGAGGATGAGGAGAGGGTGGAGGAGGAAGCTCTGGACAGACTTACAGGAGTGTTCTTGTTGTCAAGTATTTCATCCTCTTCAATGTGCCGAGTTTTATGTATTTGTTGGCGACGCTGGGTGTCATCTTGATGGCGGTAGTGACCGTGCCTTGGGTAGTGGTGCTCTTGGTTTTCCTCTGAATTTCTTTCGGCATCATCAAACAGTGTAAACCTAAGGTAAAAAAAAAACATTGTGACCTGAGCCTCAACATACTTCGCCATCCATCTAGTCATCCAATCATCCCTTTTCTATATCTCTTGTCCTCATTAGGGTTGCGGGTGAGCTAGTGCCTATCCCAACTGACTTTGGACAAGAGGTGGAACACACACCAAGGTCTGGTAGCCAGTTGCAGCACAAATATACAAGAACAATTCATAATTCAAAACATTACATTACGTTCAATTTCAGAGTGAAACTCATGGACTTACTACTTTTTTTCGAAAGGCCAATTCGTACCTAATTTCCAAAAATCATTTTGATGGACCCCTGTTGCTGCCTACCCCATAGGATTATCTCCTATATTATTCTCCAAACAATATATATAAATATTAAGTCTTCATAAGTATCCTACCTGTGCGACTCTGGGTCGTCGCGACGGAGATGATGGTGGTGCTTCCGCAGATTCATCTCTGCCAGTTCAGAGGAGCTGTGAACAGGCCTAAAAAACTTCTCCATTACCTGTCCCTTTCCTGGTGGTAAGCTATTGATGTCAGCTTGGTTAAATTGACTGTACAGAGGGCACTGATGGTGATAAGCGTTTCCACTGCGCCGAAGCTCCAGTTTCTCACAAGTAACTGTTAGCTCGTTTAGACAGCAACCTGTTTGTAAATCTTTGCTTCACACCAGATGGTATAGTCTTTAACGTTCCAACCCTAATTCTCTAGCTCTTTCGGTGTTTCAGTATAAAGGCCCAATTTGTTGGATTGTGTGTCTACCTACTGTGGATCGGTTTGTTTCCATCATCTGGCTGCAGAGGAATGGTATAACAGCTTTTGTGCACACTTAGTGGAATCCCTTCACACATGGTGGCTTGATTTGACAGTGTGCCTGATGTAACTGGAAGCTCATTGGATTGGCTAAAAGAGGGCACTCAATCGAAGAGGTGATCGAAGTTGGACTTTTGGAAAAATGATCGCTACCAGAGTTCAATAAACAAATTGTTGTAGCTTGTTTTTACCAACATGTCTAGTATGATGGACGCCAAAGTTACATTTCTTTTCGGTCTTGAAATTATTGTTCAAAACTGTCCCAGTAATGTCAAGGTTCCATGCCGAACTACATGGACGAAGGAATGGCCTTGGGTTGTAACCCATGGCAGGGCATATTTGACAGTCCTCGGATGTAATTCATTCCAGAATTCAAGGACAATTCAGGCACCAACATTTTTTAATAATTAACCATTTATGATGTACCATACATACAGGATACAAAGTTTTGAGGAAAAAGAGGTAATAAACCACGATATAATTAGTTTTGTCCAAACATCACTACTATGCTTTTTCATCCTATCATATATTTTGTTATTTGGCACAGATGCTCAGGCACCTGAAATATGTGTAATGGTACTGTACTTCAAAAATATCCCAACTAAAATAATGCTGTTAAATAAAGACTGAATTTTTTTTGCAAAATAATTATATGTTTCTGTAAATACAGTAACAGTGCTGCAAGTAACAGAGTGGCAAATCAATGCCCATATCGCTCAAATTACTTCTACCTTGAGACTATATGCTAGCTGTGTAAGATACTATGGCAACAGGTAAAAACTTAGCTACATCATTTTTAAAAAATGTATAAATCTATTCTTCTGAAAATATTTGTTCATATCATATAGTATCCGTTTTGTGTGTATGTGACACACACCATTACTGCTAAAAGCATTTTTAAATTTCAACTTAAAAAAAAAGAGGACTTTGGTTTGTATATGGTCATAGCAATTTGTTTGATGATGTCATATATACTGATTCATGCTGCTGACATTTTCGCTGCCTCTAAATATCTTAGACATAACCCAGAACACCTCACACTTTTTTGGGCAGTGGGAAAGGCTCACTGGCCAGTGGCGATCCGTGCCGATCCGTGTCCACCAGCACGCCATTGGAGCCGGATTGTGATCGCCTCAGATCGCCTCCGCTTGCAGTGTGAAAGCCTAACACGGGACTTGCCGTTAATTACGTGATGACATAGGTCGGTACGTGATGAGTCATAACATTGCTCGCCATCCGCCTTGTATATAGCACGCCCCCACAACAAAGCTAGGAGATCGCCAATTAAGCTGTTGTCGCAGTAGTAGCAAAGAGTTGATCCTCTGCTGCTTTTCGACCATTTTGAGGAGGGTAAAAAGCGTGATTAAAAAAAAAGAACACTTGCGTCCATGTTGCTTTGTTTACCACCAAGAAATCTATCACACTAACTTCTACGCAATCACAGCAGGGTGACATAACCAGATGCAAAGTGGTGGAGGGGGCGGGCGTAGAATCGCCTTCTGTTGGTCAAGGGGAAAGGGACAATAAGCCAATTGGTTGCGTGTCGCCACGGATCACTACTACCCGCTAATTTTCAGTGGGAAAGGGGTACAAGTGACTTTGCTTCAGAGCGTTTGAGGCTTGTCTCGGTGATGTTTGACATACTGGAAGAAGTAATGATGGGTCCGTGAGCCCTCATGAGGTGTGTCGACACAATGACACACTGTGTTGATACTGTAATGATACTGTGTCACTGACCACTTCCACCTGCTGGACCTTCAAAATCCCTGCAGCCAACCCACTTGACAGACTGAACTGACTGATTTGATGATGAAGTGTATGCAATGCACTACCTCACTTTACCCACAATAGCAACAAGTGCCATTGTTTATGTTGTTGTTCATGCTGTTTATATCGTCTATACCAGGGGTGGGCAAACCACGGCCCGCGGGCCGGATCCGGCCCGTTGGTCTTTTTATAATAATATAATAATTAGAGCTGTCAGTTTAGCGCGTTTTTATTGGCATTAATTTAAATGAATTTTAACGGGATTAAATTTTTTCTCGCGAGATTAACGCGGCACATGTCACAAGCGGATGTTACGTTCCTCTATAAATACACCAGAACAAAACAACAAGCGCGCTGCAGAAGTCCACGCCCATGTCTGTTTTGCCAGCCACGGCAGCTCGAGACACCAAAAAACGGATACTTAAAGAGTTTATGAATGGAAAGTTACTTTTAAAAAGTTGCCCGATTGCTCCACTGACAAGACCAAAGTTATCAGTTCTTCTCTCTCTCTGTGTATCATACAGGTATCCGATGTATGCCACTAACACGATTGTTACTTGTTTGGAACTATTTTGTGTGGAAGGTTACAGTGTTCTGCGTCCATGTAAATAGAGCGGGTGGAGCTTCTCTGTGTTTGTCTGACAGTGGTAGCGACCTAGCGAAAATAAAACGTCTCCAGTGTTGTCATCGAACCAAGTGTAGTCATTCGATATGAGGTCTACACAAAAACTGAAGAGAGACTTCCGCACAACAAGGACCAACACAATCAACATAGCCTGACTGTGTTAGGGGGAGTGACCCCCTCCCCCACACACACACCTTTCAGAATGGTTTGCCCCAGCAGCACGGGGGAAGTGCGTGCGCTTTTTTGTACGGCGGGCAGTTTTGAATACAGCGGCACATAATGAACGCTGGTGTCCGGTGTCTCGTTATTCTTCAACAAACATACAGAAACAGACTGCTGTGTTCAAAGTAAACTTGAGAAAAACGAAGTATGCAACCATGGTTTAAATCTACTATAGGCTCAGTACTAGTTTACCTTAGATGTGCACTTTATAATGTTATATTGCTCTGTTTTGATTTTATAAAATAAGATGTTAAAGCAGCTGTTGTGTGACAAAATATTGTTTTCACTGTTGTTGATGGATAGTAATATTGTGTGAGAGATTATGTGTGAATAACTGCTCCAAGTGAAAAATGTTCATGTAAAATTGAAAATCGAAATTGTTATTTCAGTAAATATTTGCGTTTGGCACATAGAAAACTGATTCATGATTCCATGTTGATGAGAGCATTAAAATGGGGGAAAATAGGACAAAAAATGTAAAAGGAAATTCAGAAACGATAAAAAATGTGTGAGTAATCACGATTAATTTTTTAGTCCATTTGAGTTAATTATGACAGTTGCATTTTTAATTAGATTAAATATTTTAATCGTTTGACAGCTCTAATAATAATATATCACATTTGTAAGTGCGGGCGGCCCGGTAGTCCAGTGGTTAGCACGTCGGCTTCACAGTGCAGAGGTACCGGGTTCGATTCCAGCTCCGGCCTCCCTGTGTGGAGTTTGCATGTTCTCCCCGGGCCTGCGTGGGTTTTCTCCGGGTGCTCCGGTTTCCTTCCACATTCCAAAAACATGCGTAGCAGGCTGATTGGACGCTCTAAATTGTCCCTAGGTGTGAGTGTGAGTGCGAATGCTTGTTCGTTTCTGTGTGCCCTGCGATTGGCTGGCAACTGATTCAGGGTGTCACCCGCCTAGTGCCCGAAGACAGCTGGGATGGGCTCCAGCACCCCCCGCGACCCAAGTGAGGATCAAGTGGCTCGGAAGATGAATGAATGAATGAAAGTATCAAGAGTTGTTAGGAAAAATGGAGAAAATGTTTTTGAAAAGAGATCACTTTTTGTGACATTTATTCAAACTGTCGGTATGATCCGACTGTACTACGTGACTAAAACGATCTGGTACCTTGAACTTTAGAAGCTTGGCTAAAATGGGCAGAATACCCACCTCTGCAAAATGAAAAAAATGTCTACGTTTGTGTTCGTGGAACACTTCATTACAAATAGGTACTTTGCTGGCGTAACAAGATACGTGTGAGGTCTCTCGCTCTCTCTCATCTTCAAGGTTCCTTACTTTCTGATTAATATTTCATGTCAATAAAAGTGTATGATGTATGTTTCCTGATTGGTCATTTATAAGAAGTGCTTTGGCAACAAGCAGAGTCCATCCTTGCATTTGCAACTGTCTTTAACCTGTGCAGTGTCACAATGAGTGCTCTTGAGGCTGTTCCAAAATCATGCGTGGCCCCATGATTTCCAGAGGGGCCTGACTGATACATAGGAGGGGCGGAGAAAATAATTTCGGAATATATTCTAGAATGTCAAATAAAATAGTAGAGGGGCTTACCTGCATCTAGACAGATTTTTGATGAGGCTACAGCACCCCTAGTCCTTGCGTCGCTCCACCAATGTCCAGAATTTTAATTGAGCCAAACTTGTAGCATGTGTGAAGGCCTGGGTTTCCTATGTTGTCTCACACTAATTGAAGTTGTCATCAATGCTTCTCATAACAATCTAATCCAATTGATCATCCTCCACTATGTCGGCACTCTCAAACACGCATTATTATGCAGTCTGCTCGAACATGAAAATCTGCCCATACAGTGATCCAAATGAGGAAGTATACTCATGACTAAATATGCAAAGTGTGCGGCCTTGTATGACATAATTCAAAAAGATGTTGACGATGCATGTTCTCCCCGGGCCTGCGTGGGTTTTCTCCGGATGCTCCGGTTTCCTCCCACATTCCAAAAACATGCATGGCAGGCTGATTGAACACTCTAAATTGTCCCGAGGTGTGAGTGTGAGCGTGGATGGTTGTTCGTCTATGTGTGCCCTGCGATTGGCTGGTAACCGATTCAGGGTTTCCCCCGGCTACTGCCCGAAGACAGCTGGGATAGGCTCCAGCACCCCCCGCGACCCTAGTGGGGATCAAGCGGTACGGAAGATGAATGAATGAATGAATGAATGAATGAATGAATGAATGAATGAATGAATTTGTAAGTGCCTTTCATAACACTCAAGGACACTGTACAGCCAAGACCAACAGTAAAACACAGTAATACACAGTAAATAGTAATCCGGCCCGCCGAAGATTGGTGCACAATTAAGATTTGATTGCATTCATTTTGTTTGGGCTTGTAATGACAGGTATTTCAATACCAGGTGGCGCAGTTACTTCAAGTTGCAGAGCACAGGGAGGGAGGGGAAGACGAAGAAAGAGGGAGAGAGTAATGACCATGATGATATGTATCTGATTAAACGAAGTGGGTAACAAAGTACGAAACATTCAGGAGACGCCTGGAGTCGGAAAGACTCAAATCTACGAGACTTTGAAAAACAAGGAAGTGATTCTTACTCAGTCCGATTCTGGCAATTTCCATGCTTATAGTGAACTAGCTGGTGCGCCGCCCTCCGGGCGGCTCATCAGCTAGTTCCTGCGGAAGGCTGGTAAGGTGGTGGTTCGCCGCCCTCCGCGGATGCGGGAGAGTGCATCCGGTCTAATGTTCTTAGAGCCCGGGCAGTAGGTGAGCGTGAAGTTGAAGCGAGTGAGGAGAAGCGCCCACTGTGCTTGGCGGGAGTTTAGCCTCTTGGCTGACCGGATGTAGGCAAGGTTCTTGTGATCAGTGTACACCATGAATGGCTCTTCAGTGCCTTCGAGCCAATGTCGCCATTCTTGCAATGCCAATACGACGGCTAGCAGTTCACGGTTCCCCACGTCGTAGTTGGCTTCTGCTGGGCTGAGGCGACAAGAGAAAAAGGCGCAGGGGTGAAGTCTTTGGTTGACTGGGGATCGCTGCGATAAGACGGCCCCCACGCCGGACTCCAACGCGTCCACCTCAACGACGAACGGATAGGAGGGGTTAGGATGCTGTAATACTGGAGGGTTCGTGAAGGCTTTCTTTAATTCGGCGAACGCGTGGTCAGCATCAGTGTCCCACCTAAAGGGGATCTTGACAGAGGTTAACCGGGTCAGAGGCAGGTCTTTCTGGCTGTAGTTGCGAATGAAGCGACGGTAAAAATTAGCGAAACCTAGGAAACGTTGCAACTGCTTTCTATTGGTCGGAGTGGGCCAGTCTACTACGGCCTTAACTTTGGCTTCGTCAGCTCTCAGCTGACCCTTCTCGATAATAAAACCCAGAAAAGAGATGGACTCAACGTGAAACTCGCACTTTTCTGCTTTTACGAATAACCGGTTTTCTAGTAGACGCTGCAAAACCAGCCTGACATGGTGTTGATGTTCTGCTAGAGTCCGAGAAAAAATTAAGATGTCATCTAAATAAACAAAACAAAAAAGGTTCAGAAAATCTCTTAATACGTCATTAATGAGACACTGAAATACCGCGGGCGCGTTCGTTAGCCCAAATGGCATGACCAGGTATTCGAAGTGCCCTAATGGGGTCTTGAATGCTGTTTTCCATTCGTCCCCCTCACGAATACGGACCAGATGGTAAGCGCTTCGTAAATCGAGTTTGGAGAATATAGTGGCGGATTGGAGGGGGGCGAACGCTGAATCTAATAACGGAAGTGGGTATTTGTTCTTGATGGTGATTTCGTTCAGGCCCCGATAATCAACACACGGGCGTAACGTCTTGTCTTTCTTCTCAATAAAGAAGAATCCGGCCCCCAGTGGGGATTTAGACGGCCGAATGAGGCCAGCCGCGAGTGAACTATCAATATATTCTCTCAGCGCCTCTTGTTCCGGCTGAGAGACCTGATATAAACGGGAATTCGGGAGTGGGGCGTTATCTATCAGGTCGATGGCGCAGTCGTACGGCCGGTGAGGCGGCAATGACTGGGCACGGTCTTTACTAAACACTGGGCGCATGTCATGGTAAATACGCGGAACTTTGTCCAAACAAATAATTTCTGGTGGCTCGTTACGGGTCGGCCCTCTCTTTTCTGCCGCCGAGCGCAAACAGTGAGTATAGCAAAATGCGCTCCAACTCTCGATTGCCGGACGTTCCCAGGAAATGACAGGGTTCTGTTCGCGCAGCCACGGCAACCCCAACACTAACGGTACCGATCGAGACCGCATGAGATAGAATCTACGGTATTCAATGTGATTGCCTGATAATTTTAGTTTCACAAGCGCGGTGATCTCTTTCACTTCCGCCAGGAGTCGCCCGTCAAGATCGTGAACCCGCTTTGTCTCTCTTAGGACCTCAACCTGGCAACCCAGTTCCTTAGCTAGGCTGAGGTCTACAAAACAATTGTCCGCCCCAGAGTCCACCAAGGCCCGAACAGAAATGACCCGTAACGGACCATAAAGAGTTCCGTCCAACTCGAGTCTTGGTGGATCTCCAGGATGGACCTCCTCCCGTCTCGACTCACGTGACGCAGTATCGGGCACAAACTCACAGTTTTCGGGGCGCCCGGAAGGGCGGGCCGGTGTCGAGGAACAGTTGGAAACCCGGTGTCCAGGTTGGCCGCAGTAGAAGCTGGCTCAATCCCGAATCCGATGCTCTCTCTCCGCTTGTCCCAGGCGTCCGCCTCCCAGCTGCATGGGCTCCTCCTCTGCGTCGGCTGGATCGGAACACGAATGACGCTCGGGTCCGGGTGGTCGCCAGGACTCGTGCTCAGCCGGCCGACGACCCGTACGTCGGGGTGGAACACGGGTAGTTCCTCGCTCTTCCATACGTTCCCTCTCACGCTCTCGCATGCGGTTGTCCACAATGAGGGACAAATCGATGAGCTCCTCCAAGTTGTTGCAATCGTCGCGGGTTGCCAGTTCGTCCTTTAATGCAGCACTTAACCCGCGGCGAAACAAACCACACAGGGCGCGGTCCCCGTAACCGCTACGGGCGGCCAAAATGCGAAATGAGATGGAGTATTCGGCAACGGATTGTCGTCCTTGCCGAATAGCTAATAGCCGACCTTCGGCCTCCCTTCCCATAACCGGATGTTGAAATACGCGACGGAACGTGGCGACAAACTCTGGGTAGGAAGACCGAAGCCCGGGTTGAGCATTGCTGATCTCTACTGCCCAAGACGCCGCCTGACCAGTCAACAGGCTCATAATAAACGCCACCTTTGTGCTATCTCTTTCGTACGTAGCTGGTTGTTGGTCGAATATTAGAGAGCACTGGTGTAAAAATTGCTTGCAGAGAGCCTGCTCTCCCCCGTAGCGAGGGGGATGGGGGAGATTGGGCTCTCGCCCCATGATCAGGGAAGAGGGTGTCCCGGATGAAGCCGCCGGGACCCTTGGGGGTGGCGTTTCTCGGGGGGTCGCATGTTCCCCTTGGGAACACAATATTTCCAGCCGCTGGGCTAGGACGGCGACTGCCTCCCGGAGCTCCGTGAGCTCCTGTTGTTGCTGGCCCACTAATTTCCCCTGGCTGGTCAAGGCGGTCATGATCTTGTTAATGTCTACAGGATCCATTTTGGTGGGAGTATTCTGTTACGAACTCGGGTAAACCGAGTTAGGGAGGGGGATCCAAAAAACGTAGATAAAAACAAGGTCTCCGATGTAAAGACAATTTAATGTCCAAATCGAATCGGAAATAAGCGAGAACATAAAGCGCTGGTCCACAATGAGGACCAGGAGGTAAATCAAAAACGACTAACAAAAGGAGCTTGCACAAAAGAGCAAGAAAAGGAAATTAAAGCCACAAACTACGAACGAAAAACTATGTAACACTTTGTACACGCGAGAAAAGCCAGATCATCAAAACAAAATGGTACTTACACACAAACTTGGTACCGAGACTACACGCGAAAACACGACGGGGTCAAAAGCCACTAGTCAATGAGCAACGAGGTAAGCAATGCCATAAACAATACTCCCACAACAGGTGTAGAACGTAGGAGTCCTTAAATAGTGTCTCTATTGATTAATGATTGCCAGTAGGTGTGCTAGGGAGACCGCTCCTGCCACCTGCTGGCCAGACCGAAAAACCGAAATGTGACATATAGATTGCTTGTGGCTCGAGTAAATGAATATTTCCTAGAATGGTTTAATTGTTATCATGTTCAAAACTTTCCGCAAACTGGACAGCTGATAAGAGAGGAGGCGAGTTCCATAGCGCTAACTATGAGCATCGAAGACTTAGAAGCGTCCCGAGGCTGGCTTCAAAAGTTAGTTGCGCGACATCAGCTGAGCAATGCTGTCATATGTGGTGATCGAGACAAGGCAAAGTTAGAGACAGTGAGTGAGAGGAAAGAAAAACCACAAGGTCTCTTACTCGTCTCATTTTGTAGCAAATAGTCCGATTTCTAACTTTTGGCCCGGCCCTCCACAATATTTTCTGCTTCTCATTTGCCCCCCCCCCCAGGAAAATAATTGCCCGCCCCTGGTCTATACTGTTTATCCTGTTCAGATTCCATATGTCTTTTTTATACAGTGTAGCTGCTATCCTTTCTTAGCTGTGTGTGTTTAATGCACAGCATGGTTGCATGCATATAAGCACTGAGGATTGAGAGGAAGAAATTTAATCTATGCTGCGTGTCAACATAAAGCATATTTGACAATAAAGATGACCTTGACCCTCTACAATATCATTCACACACATGCATTCATATTGTATCATTCAATGTCAACAAGTCAAGTCAAGTCAACAGTATTTATAGAGCACTTTCAAACAGCCATCGCTGCATACAAAGTGCTGTACATGGAGCAATTTAACATGCACAATAAACAGTAAGACAAATCGGTAATAACGGCGGTAGAAAGCACCAAACAGTAAAACCAAGAACAAATCTAAGTCATGCTTAGTCGAAAGCCAAAGAATACAAGTGAGTTTTGAGGAGGGCTTTGAAGATGGGCAGCGAGGAGGCTTGCCGAATGTTCAGTGGGATGTCATTCCAGAGAGAGGGACCAGCAACAGAAAAGGCTCCATCCCCTCTGAGCCTCAGTTTAGTTCTTGCTACTCTGGTTCTTGGTAATGTGTTTCAATAATGTGAAAATCATGTGAATGAGGATGCTTGTGGGCTTTGTCTTCACAAATTTTGATTTAGAAAAATAAGATGCTCCACTGTTTTAAATTTCAGTCTGTTGCGTTTAATGCATGCTATTTCCCCTGTTGTGGAGACCACACACACAATGGAATAAGACATATCAAAAATCCGAGAGGCACTTGGTGTGACAAGGAGATTTTAATAAATACCTTATTCTACAAAAGGAGATCAAAATGGCTCGACACGGCGAACAGTTTGCGTTTGTCCAGAAGCTGCTCCATAATATGCACATACAGGAGCAACGTCCCTCGAGTGAAGCGCGTTTCAGCAGTCGATAGTCCGCTGCTCTCTGCTGTGAGCGCGAGCACGTACTCGTGGCGCCGACGCAACCCGCGCCACATATTAAGCTTTGAACTACGACAACAGCTAAGCAAGCCTAGCCGATGTAATGATGGTCAGCAGACAAGGTTTATGTTTTATGTGAATTTTAATAATGTGGCAGAGTCATTAAACATGCGGTGTGCTCACTCGCAGTCCCTTTCTGGAACTGAGCCCTTATAGGCGGGACCTCTCAATCAACTGGAGTATGACGTACAGTACAAACGTTCATAAAGCACTTCTCATACAATAATAGCCGATTATATGACAGTTGACACGACACTCGAAGTCATACGGACACATTTTTTCTGATAATCAGTGTGTTTTCCGTTTTGCCCAAACATATATTTTTATTTTAGCGAGGGTGAGGTCCGGCTTGTTTCGGCAGGTGTCATCGTGTAGCCAGATGCACTTCTTTATAAACACTGTGTGGGGGGCTTTCGCTGCGTCAACGCCCCCTGCACTGAGTCGACGCCCCCTGGACTGGGTGGCGCAGCCTGGACTGTGTCGACGCAGCCGATGCAGTCGAGACTGCGCCTGTGCAGTTCACGTGTTAATCACGTGATGTAATGAAGCAGCACATGCACCGACACGTGGATTGCTCTGTGAGCCTGATGCATGCGTCAACGCATGGGTGTCGCTGGGCCCATCACAAGGAAGAAGGCTGTGTGTCTAAAGATGCTTTTGGGTTTTTCTTTATATCCCAAATAATCTTTATGGCAGTTGTGGCTGAAATCTTTGTTGGTCGACCTGGCGTGGCTTTGTATCAGCAGAGCCACTCTTTTTCCACTTATTGATCAAAATTTGAACACTACTGATTGGCATTCTCTCGTGTTTATATATCTTTTTACATCCTTTTCTGGATTTCCCAAGTTCATCAAGCCTTTCTCATTGTCATGTCTGTCTTGATTGTGTTCCAGCTCCAGCTGGAGTGAAGGGAGTTTCCCTCCAGCAGGTTCACCTGTGCCTCACTCACCCATCAAGCTTTGCTGGGTACTAAAGGACTCAGACGTCTGGGCTTCATTGTGGGATTACTGACCTTGTTTGCTGTTTCGCTTCAAGTGTTAGTTTCAATTTCTAGACATCACGATACAATTAATAGTCTCTTTTGTTTGTCCATATATTCTTTTTTGTAAGTATTTTGCAATTGCTCTTGTTTTCATGTTATTGGATTGTTGACATTTCATTTTGCATATTCCTTGTGTTCCATTGTACATTGCCTTTGCAAGAGCTTTTGGTTTCATACATTGTTTATTCCTGGCTACTTGTGAACAGTGATTTCAGTTTATACTTTGTTGGTGCGATTTTTTTAATAAACATTTTTGTAATTGCACTTTGTCCGAGCTAACATATCAGGAATTCTAAAACATTATTAGGTTCAGTGTGAGCCTGACACTCATGGGGCCTTTGAGTTATTTTGCTTTCCCCATGACTCAGTACCCAGCAGTCCGTGGAACCCCAGATGAAATGAAACTGACTAGTTATGTGTAGGCACTCATTACAAACAAATTACCCCTTACAACCATTGAAACATGTGGGCATGTTATCAGGCTAAACATTTATGGATAGGTATTTTGATTGTAGACATTTGGGTGGTTTCAGTGTCATTTAAACACATGCATGTTTCTGTATGTTGTGCATGGATTGTTTGAAATTTCATGAGGGCAGAAAAGGACCCAGAATCTTACATTATTTTGTAATTTAGCAGTCAGGACAGTAGGGCCCAAAATGGATTAAAGTAATAATTGTACAATTGTGTTTTTAAGATTGCACGGCCAACTTGTTGTCTCCTTCATAAATACATTGCATTCCATCAGCAAGTAAATATGAATAAGACCTTTGTTGTGCTCAGTTGTCACGTGAATGTGTGGATTGACTGCAACCTGTTTTACAGCCAACTCTTCAATTCAGTTGTTGTGGTCAGACTGAAATTCAGGATGTTTAATCCTGGGCCGTGAAATAAGAGGGCCGTTATGTAAATGAGAGTTTTGCCCAGACAAATTCGGAATGGTGTAATGTAGTCACTAGTCGGTCTTAAAACACGTGTGGGAGTGTAAATTAAGGGGATGGGCGACTGTGCAAACGTGTGCGTGACAGACGTGACTGGAGTCATGAAGTCAGGCTGCTCCCCCCGTTGGTCAACAGAGGGAACTCCCTTGCCATGGTTTCCACATTCGGTCATTTATTTTTGTGCTTCTTTATCAAGACCGGTAAACGCCACGTGTTCCAGATTTTTAGGACACAACACCCCGTGTTTGCCTGTGTGTAAATATTTTACCTTAATACTAAAGATAAACTGTGAATGGGGTTAACGTACGAATACATATCAGAAGCTTTGTGACAAGCCTTCATCAAAGAAAAGCTCATAAAGAGAATGGAACAATTTAACGTAGATCGACGTATTAGGTACATATATTGGTTGGCTTAACATTTGTCACGGAGTTTACGGCGGTTTTTTCTGGACACGAGCAGCTGAATATGGCACCGTTGCTCCCATCCCCTTCCCACAGCACTGGTAATTTTCCACTCTGAAGTTCCAGTGCATTTTGATGTTTCTAGAAATATGTCGCTTATTCCAGTGTATAATCCAAATAAGAATAGGACATGAATTCCCATATTTGTTATAATACTGACAACTACTGTTGCTAATATATCCGGGGAGTACAATTAAATGTGTATATAATACCGTGCGGCAAAAGTGCTTATGAGCGTTGTTGTACGTCGAAAAGCGTACGATTTATCCAGCTTGTCTTTGACACATTAACATTTTGTGAGTTGTTTTTTTGTATACACTATACAGTATATATTTCAACAGCAAGGGCCCTATCAGTCTGACTGCAGTAAATAAGAAGTAGATCCGGCCACATTCTAGTTTCATCCAGTTTTGGAGCCCAGAAATTTCAGTAATTAATCCGCACGACCGTTGAACATGACGTCGGCTGTTTTGATTCAAAATGTGTATGGAAGGCCTGGAACCACTAGCTTTACAAAATTTATTATAAACATTGACGTACCATTCGAAACTCGCACGAGCCCCTTAATTTAACAACCCCACCCGTCGCACTTGATGTACATAACCTGCGTTTACAATTTTGTTTATGTACTGGTGCATTTACATGTTGATCCGACATCTTAATTGTTTTTTTAACCTAAATAGCAATTATTGACCGTTTTGTTGTTGCTGCATAGAGGGACTAGTTTTCGTGTCGAATGAATACAGTCCTATCCGTGACCGAACGACTCGAAGCATATAAAAGAACGCCATTTCTTTACTGCGTCACATTGCTTCGAATCGACGCCTGCTTATTCGTTCACATCTCAGGTGAAATCTGGTTTAGTGGGTTTTTTTAATCAGTAGAATTGTTCGTGTCATAAGCTTGCTTTTGTTAAAAGATGCGGAATTTGACTTTGAATTGCGTGCATTGTCATGTAGATCCTGTGTCTGTTAAAGCGGGGGAAGAACGGTAGATTTTTGTCTTCTCTACGTTTATTAGCTATTACGGCACACTAAACGTCAGCCTAAAGATTAATTTTCTAAATGCCTATGGTCGCTATTTTTTATTGTTTCGAGTAGAAATGACCTACTTCTTGTTTTACAATCGAAACGTTGGCGAACCATACTTTTGATCACCGTGTTACTAACAAAACGGTGCGTAAGCATTTTTGTTCTTGTTTACGGTTAATCCGTTTATTTTAAATGGTCCGAGGACACATTGGCTTTCGCTTTTTGTAATCTTCTTTGAACAAAATGGCCGCCGTGACGTAAGGGCTCTGACGGTTTGCCATAGATTGGTTTGAACTCGGGATGTTTTCTCCTCTTCCGTTGACCGACGTCACAAATGACGAATGTGGGCTCGGATTCCCCCCACAAAATTGAAATGTTATCGATCAGCGGCAAGAATAGCTGGTACAGTTGAGAATATAACGTATGGTCGCTAGGTGGTCTTTTTGTCACGCTAGCCTTCTTTAACCAACGGTACTTCGTCGATATCCAATCGTACAATGGCACATTAGCCGGTAGTAAAACACTAATAGATGCTTCCACGTTATCCAAGTTACCCAATTTAAAAGCAAATACCAACACGGGATGAATCATCCTACCAATGAGGGGAAAAATGTGGGCATGCTCATTTGCAACCTGCTTGTAGATACTGTAAATTGCCACACAGCGTTTTTTTTTTTTTTTTTTGTGACTCATTGCATCAGAAGTTGCTTGGATCAAGCGCACTCGTTTTTATAACGTCAGTATTTTTTATATTAGTAGAAACCAAGTTGTTGGTTGCATCAAGTGCAGTAGTTAAACTCTTTTTTTTTTTTTTCCCCAACTTTTTACTTTATTTTTCATTGCCCTATTGGCTGTGGACTGAGTTTATTGGGAGGAATGGACGTAGTTGTTGAGAGGAAGAATGGACTTAGTCTTTAGAAGATCAAGGGATCAGCGAAGAGTGCCGACGCGGGGATGATGAGCGGGAGCGTGGTGGGACCAGAGGGCAAACCAGGCAGGACAGGACCCCAGAGCGTGTCTTGGGACCAGAGGGCGAACCAGGCAGGACAGGACCAGAGTGCTGAAGGTGACCAGAGGGCCCCAAAAGAGCAGGCAGCAGCGGTCACCAGATGGCGCCAGAGGCAGGGTAGTGTCGGCAAAGAGGTTCATCGTTGAAGCGGTTCTGCCAATCCAGAGCGAGCCAGCCAAGAGAGTTGGGCAGGGCGCAGGTGTCTTCATGCTTCAGAGTTGATCACAAAGGCTTTGGTTTGTATGACGGTAGAGGTATCTGTAACAGACCCTGTTAATTAAATTTTACACCTTTTGTAGGACCACTGTCTCGCATAGATCTCTCTTCCCTTTTTCAGGCTGTCTAAAGTCTTTCGTACCTTGATCACCATTCCTGTTGTGTGCTGATTTGCGTGGTGCTGTCCACTGGGACGAATGCCTTGGTAGTGTGGCGAGAACAGCGCCTTATCGGAATTCTCTACCCCCCCTCTGCGAGCACAAGTAGTTCCCCAGCCGGCGGGGGAGAGCCAGTCCTTTGTTCACTAGCCCTACTTGAGAAGTTTGTCTACATTTGGGTTTCTTCTACACATTTGGGCTTTGGGGGGTGGGGCGGGGTCGTGTTAACCAGTCTCTTCCTAGACTTTACAGCTTTCAAGTTGCCCTTCGCAAATGGCTTGAATAAGAATCAACTCGGTGTGCCAAGCAAACGTCATTCAAGTGGACAATTTTCCTCGCAGCATAACAGCCCCTAAAGTAGTCAGCTGGTGTAGCCAGAGCACATTTGGAATGTGGTAAAAGTCTCTACTAAGTCATTGCAAATTCTGTAAAGGCATGCTGCTGTGGGTTGGGGGATGGGGCTATGTCTTTGTTACTTTTGCAGATCGGTTTTACCGGCCCTTCAGTAAGCTACATCCAAGCCTACCTCTCCACATCTATGCATAAGGTGGAAGGCCTTCACAGCTGCGGTATTTAATTACTATTTGGGGGGAGAAAAATCGTAATCATAACGTAGCATGTTGTAACACTTGTAGTTTGCACTGCTATGTATTTTGGGATTTGGTGTTGTCGGGGAGAGGCTTTTTCCTTTGCATTTTTCAGTGTGCCGTGTCCTGTGCTTTTCCAATACCTGAGACCACCTGGAAGTCTCCTAACTCATTGTATGTACACGTTCCTTGCGCTTCAAGCATCACGTAAGGTCATTAAATGTATTCATTATTTTTAACGTTCATTGTCAGGTAAAATTGCTCCATTGCAATTCCTTTGCAATTAGTTACCATCCTTTGTATTGATAATACAATGAGTGAACTATTTGTAAAGGATTTTTCTACCTGCATAATAAATGCATAGCTTGTTGTGATTGACTACAGTTTTGGTATGCATTTGTTCTTTGAGGGGGGCGGCTTTTGGGGGAGCTCTTCTTGTGCTTTTCAGGTATTTAAGCTTGGAGCTTTGTAGAGCACGGATGTGACCAGGGCTTGAATGCTCCCTTTCAAAGTGGAAATTGAAGGCAGATAAGTGGAATCCATCAAATATTGATGTTGGAAAGCAGCTAAATATCTAAAACCCACTGGTGGGTTCTGTGTTGAATGGGCTCAGCTGCCCTCATCTCAAAAAAGCAACTTGCTATACATACCTTGAATACATAGCATTGCTTTGTCGTGTGCAGAGAAACACATTTGATGGGCTGTGATTGTCATATCTGCAGTAAAGCATTCGCGTAAGGATAACAATAGTCAGTTCTATGATTTTTTTTGGGGGGGGGTGAGTGTTGTAGGGCTTGTTTTGTCCATCTCTTTCTACAGAGAAGTCTACAAAGGAGGAAATGTGTACTGCCTGTGACATGAGAATCTCGCTGCTCAATCAACCGTCATATTGTCAGGTTTTAATTGCCTTGTAAACGGTAGTCCTCAGCTACATGCCCTTGCGCAACTGTGCCAGTGGCAGATCTGTATGTCTTTGTGTCCACAATCACGCAACTGTGTGAAGTTAGACAATTTTGTAGCTGAGGGAAGCTGTGCATTGTGCAGCTAAAACTAGAAATGCAACGCAAATGTGTTGCGGTTAATTAGTACAGGTTATGGTTGTTGGTATCCCTGCACTTGTTTTACAGAGCTCAGTTTGGTGCAGGAGTGATGTCGTCTAACCAGGAGACTAGTAAGACTTGGACTTGTTAAAACAACAGTCGTAGACGATAAGATATCTTGGAACTGGCTTTGTTAACCTCAAATCAATAAATGCTTTACTAGATAATTCCTCTTTGGCCAATGGGCGCCCTTGCTTTGCATCTTAAATCTTAAGATGAGTAGAAATTTTTGAGTTTTTTTGTGCTGGGTGTTGTGTAGATCACTCTGTTTCAGATTGTTTTCATCTGTCCACTCCGACCTCGCCCACCTCTGAATGCAAAGCCATCTGTGGAAGCCGTCCACGATTATGTAGTCCCTGAATGACGTATCGCCCCTTTGTGCGCTTGAGCTTAAAGCAAGACGTCCTTCGCAGAAGCCCTGCTCTTTTCTCTCCGTGTGTGTGTGCCTCTTTCCATTTGGTTTCCCAGGTCAAATTTCCAAACAAATTTTATAAATGGCGCCTGGGACGGGCTAACCTGTGATGGAACGGAGAATCCAGTCACTTAGATCAACAGCTGCAAGTTTGTTTCCCCTCCTAATGCACATCACTTGTCGTGGGTTCGAAGTTAAGTAATTTCAGTTCCCTTAATCTTCATGCCATGGCTTTAAAGTGTTAACTGTTTTTGCTGCATGTACATCAGTTCTGCATAACATGTTTGTACTTTGTGCATAACAATGATTAGTTGCAATGCAAGCTTTTTCTGGGGCAGGGGCACAACAGTCTTGTCTTTTCAGAATATTTTTTGCAGCATAAATCACTTCCGACTCGCAACTTAAACCACGACGCCAATTCGTTGGATGCCTTGATTCTGCCTGCCTTGTTAAATTTCTTGGAAGAATTGTGCTTCACTGAGAAGAGTAGCTGGTGATTAATGCGATTTCGTCTTTTGGCGGTAAACGACAACCACATTTATCTTGCGTTGTATAACCGTTGGCATATTTTGGGACATATGGGAGGGGAGGGGGTGGGGTGCCTCAAATTGTCCTTTTTTTACCCCTTACTACAGCTTTCACCTGAGCGGCCTGTCCGGTACCGTTCATGATGAAAAATGGATTTCAGTCCCACCAAAGATGCTGGTATCGTGTTTAATGAAAGGATACTGTCGAAACAGCAACCATACATTGTGTGGGAAATGCCGGGGTCCAGGGGCAACCAGTTGTCTTCTAGTTTCAGCCTCGTGTCCAGACTTAACCCATGCGGTGATGAGATCACATGGCAGCCAGGTCATCATGGGTTTTCTTTTCCTGGAGGAACAAGCTTCTGGCTTTGTTCCTCCAGGTTTTGCTTTTGCCCGCAATGCAGTAACAACAAAAAGCAAAAGACTCCGGTGGTGGCACTCCTGACTTTGCCAGGACGGGGTTCAATTCCCTGCGGTGTCTTGCTTTTATCTGTGTACTGTGGGTATATTTCTAAAATCTGTATTTGATGTTTCCTAATGCCGTGAAGGAGTTAGCGGAAAGACAGTGTTGCGTACCTTGTTTGTGTGCAAGTCAATGGCGGATTTGGATGATGTATGTACCTCAATGATTTTACCCGTTTATTCCACTTGCGTTTGCGGAGAGCTGATATGTACAAAATAGGTGCTCTCAATGTTTAATGTTTTGTAATACATTTCTCACTGCATGTATAAAAGCAACAAATGATTTGAAGCAAGCAACTTAAAGCATATACTGTAATTTTCCAATACTATTCCTGCATAAAAATTACCATTCAAAAACAAACATGAAGCGCAAGAATAAAGTTTCTGCTTTTTTTTTTTCTTACTCGCCCCTCAAGTACCACCACTCAAAATTTTGAGGTGCCAATGTCATGCGTATCAATCCAACTCTGCAAATGAGGGCTGACATGTGTAAGTCCAAAGACCCTAGTCTTGGTGCAACTAAACCATGTGTCAAACTTCAAGGCCAGGGGCCAGATCTGGTCCGCCATGTCATTTTATGTGGCCCGAGAAAGCAGATCGTGTGGCAACTATCATGATTCTTGCTAAAATCTACCAAAGTTTTGTCCTGTGTAATAAAGGTCAAGATTTTGCATAATTGTCATTGTTTACAATAATTGAACAAAATATTGACTGATTTCAAAACTAGTAATCCAACAATTTGTAGTGTACAAGTATTAACATGAAGAGATGATAACACATTTATTTGGTGGGTTGCGGGGGTGCTGGAGCCTATCCCAGCCATTTTGGGCAATTTGTTGGGGACACCCTGAACTGGTAGCCATCCAATCACTCCAGTTTTGGTGTGTTCAATCAGCCTGCCATGCATGTTTCTGGAATGTGGGAGAAAACCGGAGTACCCAGAGAAAATCCATGAAGGCCCGGGGAGAACATGCGTACTCCACACAGGGAGGCCAGAACTGGAATTAAACCTGGTACCTCTGCACTGTGAGGTCGATGCTCTAACCACCGGTCCACCCGTGAGAGTGTGACAGATTTAGCTTTGAGGTGAAATTTATGGAATTTTACAGTGATATGTCATGAAAGTAGGACATTTAAGTAAAGGATGCAATGGTGATTTGCTCATCTCAAAACAATTCATTGAAACAAAAGTTAAAGGACGCACCATGACAAAAAATGTCTTTAACGCCGCATGTGCCCTTAAGCATTAATTACAGCTTGACTATGTCTCATGCTGTTCAGACTTGTCTGCTGATGCATGGCATCCCACTCTTCTTGAAGGGCAGCTGTCTGGTCATTGAGGTCTTGGTGTGCGGAGTTTCAAACCTCTACACAGCGACACAGCTGATCCCATAGGTTTTCAATCTGATTTAGGTCGAGAAAAGGTGCAGGCCATTCCGTTTAATTTGAGGTACGGTACACCCGTCTCCCAACAGCCGTTCCCAGATAATGCAACCTCAATGAGATGGAGCATTGTCGTCCGCGAAGATGAAATTGGGCCCATGTTATTCATGTAGGGGCACAATCACAAGATTAATATTGTTATTCAGATAGGATGGCTTGTCACTGTATTATTCAGAAAGTGTAGGGCAGTTCTATACTGACTGGACACACCTGCCGATACCGGAACTCCGCCACCACCGAAAGGTCGTCTGGTGACAACAGTGGCTGATGCATAGCGCTCTCCATGATGTCTCCAACATCATTGGCGGCCATCATTTCTGCTCAACGTAAATCGACTTTCATCAGAGATCGGAACAAAGGCCCACTGGTCCCTCCAGTGAAAATGCTCCCTGGTGCATGCAAGACAATGATTCCTATCCCTGGTGGCCTGGTCAGGTACCGTTGCAGGTTGCTTAGCACGCAGACCACACTGATGTACCGGTAAATGGTTTTGAATGATTTAACGTGACAATCGGGTGCCCCTCACCTCCCTTAAACGCCTGTCGTGAATTTTGCCTTGAAGCTCCTTATTGGAGAACAGCATCTTGTGCAAAAAGTAATGAAACATTTGAATTTTAGCTGAAAGCCATATATCCCTTTTTGTGAGTAATGGACGTATTAAGTATGGAAGGGGGCAAATAGTTTTTGCCTCCTGATTTCTGTTCTTTGCTTATTGATCACACACAAAGATTTAATATCACAGAGACAACCCAAGGAAATACAAAATGCCGTTTCTAAATGCCAATTTAATTAATTTAAAATAACACAGAAATCAGGAAGTTCATTAAAAATTTTAACCTGTCATGCATGATGTTGGAATGTGGGTGTATCCGGACAAAACCCACACAGGCACGGGGAGAACATGCAAACTCCACTCATGAAGGCTGGAGCTGAAATCGCCCCATCCTATTTATCGATCAATCGGTAGTTCGATCAAACGACGAACTAAATCTAATCTATCGATAGTAAGAATCTGTGTGTGTGTGTGTGTGTGTATATATATATATATATATATATATATATATATATATATATATATATATTAGTGATGGGTCCATGAGGCCTCATGAGGCGTGTCGACACACTGACACACTGTGTTGATACTGTGCTGATACTGTGTCACTGACCACTGCCACCTGCTGGACCTACAAGATCCCTGCAGCCAACCCACTTAACAGACTGAACTGACTAATTGTTTTGTATATTGAACATATAAAATATACAATTGGGTAATAAATTGGCAAAAGGTGAAGGTAAGATATAAAAAAAGGAAAAGAAAATAGTAATCATCACAAATATGTGTTCAAAGGAGTAGAAAGAAGCAAAAAACCTACCCGAGTCCTACCCCTTCTTATATATGAATTGATCATTGTTCTAAATAGGAAAGAAAGTCTAAATATCATATATAGCTGAATATATACAGCTGTACTAATACATTTTTACAACATTAGGTTTGTATATACAGTACATACTCTTTAGAGCACATGTATATGTCGATTTTCTCATATTCATAATGGATGCTACATTTCATTAAGATATTAAATAATCTCATCAATGTATTTCTGATGTATTGCTATATTTCATGAGTGTATCGAATTTATCAGCTTAATTCTGATTTGTGTAGTTGTCTTGTACTACTCTCGAATTCATTTTTAATCTCAGCAAGAGAGTTCCTCATTTTACTGGTCCGTTTCAGAATCATTCCACAGATTTACACCTATTACACATACACTCCTTTGTGTGATGTTCGTTCGTGTTTTGGATTTTTTTGTATAGATTAGTACCCCCTAAATTATGACAACTTTCTCGAATTTTAAAAAGCTTCTGGATCTTTTGGCAAAGGTTATTGTGTGCTTTGTACATTAATTGGGCGATTTTGAAGTCATTCAGGTCATGAGATTTCATTGTTTAATTTGATAAACAGTGGATTTGTGGGTTCCGTCCATTTGGAGCCAGTGATTGTTCCGATTACTTTGTATTGTAGTTTTAAAACGGTGTTTTACTGGCATTTCCCCATATTCCCACACAATAGGTCAAATATGGAAGTAATAAAAGTATAAGGATCTCTTATTCAGCAAATCCTTAGTTTTTGGGAGGATCCCCATGGTTTGGGATATTTTTCTTTTATTATCTATTATGTAGCTGCCAGCACAGTTTTGCATCTACAACTGTTCCAAAACATTTTCATAAGGTCATTCATCGATTTGATGATGAAGTGTATACAATATCATTCACATCCATGCATTCATTTTGCAACATTCAATGTGTTCAAATAATGTGAAGATCATTTGAATGAGGATGCTTGTGGGCTTTTATTTCACAAATTTTTATTGAGAAAAATAAGATGCTCCAATGTTTTAAACTTCAGCCTGTTGCGTCTTTTACAAGCGATTTCTCCTGCTGTGGAGAACACACGCTCACAAGGGACGGATGAGGCTGGCGTACAAAAGGAACTCCTTTGCGAGGTGGGAGAGGTTTGGGAAAGAAGTGTGTTGGTCCTTCCAGTACAGCCGCTTCCTGGAACCTTGATTGTCAAACATGGGAGGGGAGAGTCAACCAATAATAATTACTGATCGTCAATTAAATCATCAACATAGCAACCGTGAAAAGATGAGTGAACGTTTGTATACCTGGCGTAATACTGGGTGTATCGCGAACTTCATTCTCATGCTTGGCCCGATAATGCCTCAGCATGGTGGAGGTGCTTCTGTTGGTGTATGACAATTCGACTTGGCAAATTCGACATTTCACCTGTAATGAAATGTGAATAAGAAGTAACTAAGAGTTACCTTGAAATGTATTCGGATTAGAATAGTACAACACATGTCAATAATCTGAGAGGCACTCGGCGAGTGCCTCTCGCCGAGAGGCTCTCGGCCACAGAAGGCGATTAGAATAAATAAATAATACCTTATTCTCCAGGACATCAAAATGGTCCCACACGGCGGATGATTTGCGTCTCTGCTCCATAATCGGCAAGGCACGAACACGAAGTCTGTACTGACACGAACTTCGACAAGCGAGCGTGAGTAAGGTCTGGCTTGTTTCGGCAGGTGGCTTTGTGTCGCCAAACGACTTCCTTATAAACACTGTGGGGCGGGCTTTTGCTGCGTCAACGCCCTCTGCACTGAGTCGACGCCCCCTGGACTAAGTGGCGCAGCCTGTACTGTGCCAAGCAGCCGATGCAGTCTAAACTGCACCGGTGCAGTCAATTAGCAGCCTGGACTGTGTCAACGCAGCCGATGTGTCAATTAGCAGCCTGGACTGTGTCAACACAGTCGATGTGTCAATTAGCAGCCTGGACTGTGTCAACGCAGCCGGTGTGTCAATTAGAAGCCTGGACTGTGTCAACGCAGTTCACGTGTCAATCACGTGACGTAATGAGCCAGCACATGCATCGACACGTGGTTTGCTCTGTGAGCCCGGCGCATGTGTCAATGCATCGGTGTCGCTGGACCCATCACTAATATATATATATATATATATATATATGTGTGTGTGTGTGTGTATATATATGTGTGTGTATATATATTAAGGGTGTGGAAAATAATCGATACATCGATGCGCACGTGCGCGATGCGAGTGCATCGGCTCATTCACTGGGTACGACGCGATTGACGGGTGAAATCGAAATTCATCACGATGCATTGGTGGGTATCGGTAAAATCCGATTCAAGCGCCGTTTTATTCATGTTAAACGTCACCTATCTGCCCTTTCATTGGTGCAATGAATGCACCATCATTATTTTATGTTGAATACGGACGGTAGCCGTGTGTCACATACAGTCCAGTACACAGCTAGCGAAACACTATTGAAGTTCGCGCAAGCAGCAGCGAGGAAACTACTGTATTTAATGCTTCCGCAACATTCAGATCTTATGTTTGGAAATACTACGGCTTCGAAAAGAAATATGGAAAGTTTGATAAAACCTCGGTAATTTGCAAAGAATGTCGCACTACGAAACCATACAGCGGCAGCGCCACAAATATGCAGACCACTTAAAACGATGGCACCACATCACCGACAAGGTTCCCGCCCCCTCCCCATCCAGTTCATCGTTGGACACCGGAGAAACTTGGCAAACCAGGTCAGGATCAGAAAAAAAATCGCCTCTTATTTTGGGGGTCCCCTTGCAGCTCTGTGACCGCGCAAGGAAAACTATATATGGATGACTCTTTTGGACATTTCATTTTGACACTCAGTGAGAGTGGTCTGTGTATGCTACAATACACACAGCAGCTTTGAGGCTGTGACTGCCACATTTTTTCTGTCCTATGGAGATGGATATTTCATATAAGACACTCAGTGAGTAGTCTGTTTGTGTTTACACTACAGCAACAGCTGTGAGTCTCAGGTGCCAAATTGTTTACATTTTCTTTGCACAAAACCCAATTGTGAAAGGGCTTAAATAAGTTTGTTTTACACGTTCTACCGTTTATAAGGAATAAAGTGGTCTATTTTTTGCAATACCATACTGAATTCCATCTTTTTAAAACCTTTTTCTCTTTGCGTATTTGCATCATGTTTAATTGCGCACACAATATCACAACAAATTGCACTGTATCGTATCGGATCGCATTGATTTGAATTAAATGTGTATCGCATCGTATCACATCGTGAAGACGGTGAAACATATCGCATCGTGTCGCCAGAAAATTCCATGTATCGTTTAAGTATCGCATCGCTGGTAGTGCATCGAGATGTGTATCGAATCGTCCTCAGTGCTGAGATTCACATCCCTAATATATATGTGTGTGTATATATATATATATCTGTGTGTATATGTATAAAAAAAAATCCTCATCTCACCCCTCGGGTGGTGTCCGTCCCTCGTTCAGCTCGGGTCCTCTACCAGAGGCCAGGAAGCTTGAGGGTTCTGCGCAGTGTCCTTGCTGTTCCCAGCACTGCACATTTCTGGACGGAGATGTGCGATGTTGTTCCCGGGATCTGTTGCAACCACTCATCTAGATTGGGGGTCACTGCCCCGAGTGCTCCGACCACTATAGGCACGACTGTCACCTTTACCTTCCAGGCTCTCTCCAGCTCCTCTCTGAGCCCTTGGTATTTCTCGAGTTTCTCGTGTTCCTTCTTTCTGATGTATCCATCATTTGGGACCGCTACATCCACTACAATGGCTTTCCTCTGCCCTTTATCTATGATCACAATATCTGGTTGGTTTGCCATTACCATCTTGTCAGTCTGGATCTGGAAGTCCCACAGGATCTTTGCTCTGTCATTCTCCACCACCTTCGGAGGTGTTTCCCATTTTGACCTCAGAGTTTCCAGTCCATACTCCGCACAGATGTTTCGGATGTTTGGCCACCTTATTCCTGCAGGATATCTGATCACTGGCAGGGCAGAGCTGTTTATTGCCCGGGTCTTATTCTTGCCCTTGAGCTGGCTTCTTAGGACTTGCCTCACTCGCTGGAGGTATTTGGCCGTAGCCGCTTTCCTTGTTGCCAGTTCGAGGTTGCCATTGGCTTGTGGTATACCAAGGTACTTGTAGCTGTCCTCAATGTCTGCTATTGTTCCTTCAGGCAGTGAGACCCCTTCAGTGTGGACTACCCTTCCTCTCTTAGTCACCATCCGACTACATTTCTCAAGCCCGGCTTGGCTTAGGGGGTTCAGTCCTATGCAGAACAGCAGTGGGGAGAGTGCATCACCTTGGTATATGCCACATTTGATGGACACTTGGGTAAGTGGCTTGCCATTGGCTTCAAGTGTGGTTTTCCACACCCTCATCAAGTTCGCAACGAAGGCTCTTAGTGTCCTGTTCACCTTATACAACTCCAAGCATTCAGTGATCAATGTATGTGGCATCGAGTCATAGGCTTTCTTGTAATCAATCCAGGCTGTGCACAGGTTGGTACGTCGGCACCTGCAGTCTTGTGCGACTGTTCTGTCAACCAGGAGCTGATGTTCGGCTCCTCTGGTATCTCTACCATTGCCCTTCTGTGCTTCGCTCATGTATTGATCCATGTGTCCACTTATCTTAGCCGCAATGATGCCCGACATGAGCTTCCATGTTGTGGAGAGACAGGTTATTGGCCGATAGTTGGATGGGGCTGCACCCTTCGAAGGATCCTTCATGATCAGGATCGTTCGCCCTTCGGTTAGCCATTCTGGGTGAGTCCCATCCCTCAGCAGCTGGTTCATTTGTACTGCTAGGCGCTCATGGAGTGCTGTGAATTTCTTTAGCCAGTAGGGGTGGACCATGTCCGGGCCTGGTGCTGTCCAGTTCTTCATATCTGAGACTCTTTCTTATATGTCTGCCACTGTTATGGTAACTGGGTTCTGTTCAGGGAGGTTGCTGTGCTCCTCTCTCAGGGTCACCAGCCATTGTGCACTGCTGTTATGTGCAACCTCCTTCTCCCATATGCCTTTCCAGTACCTTTCAGTTTCCAGTCTTGGTGGGTCAGCTCTGTTGTTAGGTCCCTGCCACTGAGCGTACACTTTCGCAGGTTGTGTTGCAAACAGCCTGTTTATTCGTCTAGCCTCATTCTCTTTCGTGTACCGCTTTGGGCGACTGGACAAGGCTTGGAGCCTTTGTTTGGCAGTTTCGAGTGCTTCAGGTATGGTCATCTGGATGTACCTCTCAGGTATCGGCCTTTTCATCACACCTCTCTGGGCCTCCGTGACTCACATCTTTCCGGGCCGCCTTGATCTTAGCCTCCAACCGTCTTTTCCATGGTGGGTAACGTATCTCATGGCTTCCATGGTTGTTCTTATAGCCCAGAGTCTCCAGGATCACTGATGCTGAAGCGTATATCAGCTCTGCTCTTTCTGTGATCGTTACGGTAGGGATCGCCCTCAGTGCTGCATTCACACTTTCTATGAGACTTTCAGATGGTACTTCACATAGCCGTTGTAATCGGTTTCTAGGTTGCCCAGCTTTCATTCTCGCCATGATCTTAGCTTTCAGGTCAGTTGCTGCCTCGCGCAGCATTTCATTCATTGGGGCTGGTCACCCAATCTTATCATCTGCATTCATTGGGGCTTGCCTCCCAATCTCTTGTATGACCTTCACCCAGGCTGCCCTTCACCATGGAACCTGCGTTGTACCTCATAAATCTCAAGTTGTGACAGCAGTTGCCGTTTGTGAATGTTGGAACACTGAGCTACTAGTTGTTTCGTGGTCAACCGTGACTGTGGGTTTCGAAGTAACCATTTAGCCCACATTCTCTGCATGTAACCGCTCTGACTAGGGTTGCTTGAGTAGTAGCATTCCAACATCGCATCGCATCTCGCTCATCTCCGCTTTGTTCCAGTAGCCCATTTTTCATCATGGTGCTCTGGTTCCCCAGCACCTGACGCAGACCTTGTTTGGCCGGGCGACGTCTGAGCCGGCATGTCATTCGTTTTATTGTCTCTCATCATTGTATGAGGTAGGCATTAGCGTGAAGGATCTTGCCCATGGACCCACACTGGATGGTGTTATGTGCTCATTTTTTTGCCCCAAGCGGGATTCGAACCACCGTCTCCCATATGCCAACCGATGCCTTACCAACTGAGCTATCCAGCCGCTATATATGTGTGTGTGTGTGTGTGTGTGTGTGTACATATACATACATATAGATACATACATATATATATATATATATATATATACACACACATACATACACACACACACAGTTTATATAATTTATTTTATTCTATTTTTAAAAAGCATTACAACGGAACGAAATACCGAGCCCGTGTTTCCTCAGAAGCTTTTCCAGCGGTTTCCGTTTACAAGCTTGCAGTTCTTCTCCACTTGGTATCGAGTATGTTTGTTTGATGAGGTGTGTGTTCGAAAGAGGAGATGTGGTCCTTTTTTGCCAGGGATCCCGTCAAAGACTTTGCTTATGAAATTCTTCCAGACAGCCAAGAAAAGTCTGGAATATGGTCATTACATCGTGGCAAGCGAAAGGTAAAAAGATACATACCTCTCCCGATCCTTAGCCAACACTTAGCTAGTTTCGGCCTGTTGAAGCCCACTAAAATCACAACACGTATTCGATATACCAGTTTACTTTTAAAGGCTGCCCATTCTCTTGTTATTGCGGTGGGTTGTTTTTATATTTAATTTTAAACGTCGTACCAAAAGCGCTTTAAGAAATGACATCTTACTCCGGTCACGTATTTGTCGCCACGTCACCCAGTGTTAGCCGCATCAAAAGCCACGACTGATACACTTTGAGACTTGATTTTTCTATTAGTGTATTATATTTTGTGTGTGTGTCCGCACATTTGATCTTGATAAATCCAACTGTAGCATAATCGTTAAGCTGTCAGTGTCATCCTCACTGATGATAAATCCCAATGTAGTATTGATTGCCAGCTTACTCTCGTCTTCCATTTATTTATAAAAGGCATGTTATTTGGAAACACAAAAGTAGAAACAAAATTTCAGTTGACAAATACCATTGAAAATCTGGTTGTACAACCAGTTTTCAAGTGATGATCGAAATTGAGAGAGAGATTTAATAGTAGGGCGGCCCGGTATCCAGTGGTTAGCACGTCGGCTTCACAGTGCAGAGGTACCGGGTTCGATTCCAGCTCCGGCCTCCCTGTGTGGAGTTTGCATGTTCTCCCCGGGCCTGCGTGGGTTTTCTCCGGGTGCTCCGGTTTCCTCCCACATTCCAAAAATGTGCATGGCAGGCTGATTGAACACTCTAAATTGTCCCTAGGTGTGAGTTTGAGCGTGGATAGTTGTTCGTCTCTGTGTGCCCTGCGATTGGCTGGCAACCGATTCAGGGTGTCCCCCGCCTACTGCCCAGAGACGGCTGGGATGGGCTCCAGCACCCCCGGCAACCCTAGTGAGGATCAAGCGGTACGGAAGATGATTTAATAGTAATCAAGTCAACATAATTTAAATATGGTACATTTTTTAACGGGTAACTGGTATATTTTTTAACATAAAACTAGTGGTAACTGAATTGAAATATATTCTAAAAAGTAACCATGTGTATGAGTACTCAATTTCACACTTTTCTCTTCTCAGTCCAATGGAGAGCCAGTGTCTGTGTTCATGCACGAGGTGGCTCAGGGGTCAGAACAACAGGCACAGCTGGCAAAGGCAGCCTTCAAGCGGATGAAGACCCTTCGCCACCCCAACATCCTGGCCTACGTTGACGGCTTGGAGGTGCGTGTTTACTCTGCCATGTGAGGGTCAACATGGTTCCTACAGGTCCTTGAAGTTCAGAGAAATCCATAAGAAAAGAAGTTGTAAAAATTGTGTTCTTAATTGTCCTTAATTTTCAAGGAAAACTTCTAAAATCAATAAATATCCATAAAAATTAACCTGTGGTGTTCATTTCATTTGTGTATGTAATTTTCTCCGCCCTTCCAATGAATTTTTTTTTTTTTTCTTTCCGGAAAACGCGACTGGTGCCCTTCCCCTTAAGTCCCACTGTCGGGCCATATGCCTTCTTAGTTCCCGCTCTGTTTTTCCCGCCGTCTCCGATCAGTTCCGATAATGATCACGTGATCACTTCGGGTCATTTCGGCACAATTTCACATACAGTATGTCAAATAAAGGGTTAGCTGATTGCCCCTGAAAATAAACATGTACCCTTCCTTTGGCAGCAATGATTTGAACACCAGCTCAGCGATATGTGGCTTTCTGTTAATTAAATCCACGTGAAACCCTGCTAATTGGAGAAAAAGTCGTTAAAAATTGCTAATTTAGCCCTCTCAAAGTCCTTAAAAGTTCCGTAAATAAAAAGCAAGTGGAAGAGTGGGAACCCTGGAATTGCACACCCACAGTGATGACCTGATGACCAAGGGGTTGGCAGTGCTCAGGGAGGACTTCCAACAATGGGGGCAACTGGGACAAAAATTAAATACAAAATACTTTGATTGGTTGCCTGTCTTGGTGCTCCTGTAACGGGGAGAGGTGGCGGCTGCTGATATGATTTTTTTTTCTCAAATAATTACGTATGTGTGGCCTGGTACCACAGGACCAGTGGTTGGGGAGCCACGCATCCACAGTAATGTAGTCATGAAACTGCTCTGAAAGCTATAAAACCATTTCAATTCATTTGCTACTTTAGGCAATACATCATGCATCATCATTTTTGATTAGGGTTTTTTTTCAGTGCTTTTATTGAGATTTGTGACATTTGTCACCTTTGTCTTATTTCAAATCTCATTCCAGACGGACAAGAGCTTGTACCTGGTCACTGAACCAGTGACGCCACTAGTCGTTCACCTGAAGGGTGCTCCTAGTGAACTGGAGGTCTCCTGGGGTCTGCATCAGATAATAGTGAGTCACTTTTTTTAATGTTTTAGGTCATGTCAATTGAGATTTTTTTTTCTTTCCCCTGGCATCCCTCTTCAAGTGTCCTTTAACTTGGACTCAATTTATATGTTTGTATTTCCATCAGAAAGCTCTGAGTTTCCTGGTGAATGATTGCCACCTGCTCCATAACAACTTGGGCTTGTGGGCCATCTTTGTCGACCGAGCAGGAGAGTGGAAGCTGGGGGCACTTGATCATGTTGCCCCAGAACAATGTGATCCAAGCGGGGGCTCGCTTCCTGATCCAAAGTCCATTTACCCGGACATGGAGAAGTATGACCCACCGGAGACACCCAATTGCAGTGGAGAAAAATGGTGAGAAATTCCAGGAGAGAGCATGTTTTCAGGTCTTGTCATGACTGCAACAGACAATGTACGAAATAGATGAAGTCCTGGCAAATACAATTCCACTTTTTTAAAAAGGTGTCTTTTTTTTCTTTCTTTTGTAGGGCGAGGGAAGTGTGGCGGTTAGGCTGTCTGATCTGGGAAGTATTTAATGGGCCACT
Source organism: Hippocampus zosterae (assembly GCF_025434085.1). Lineage (NCBI taxonomy): Eukaryota > Metazoa > Chordata > Actinopteri > Syngnathiformes > Syngnathidae > Hippocampus > Hippocampus zosterae. Next base: position 26,755,976 of record NC_067451.1, read on the forward strand.
TTCCCGCGCGTCCTCACTTCGTTCACTCGGGAAGGTTAGTCACTTGAACACTATCCTGTCATTTTTCATGATCAGACTATTAATCTTCAACGTTATCTTGCACTCTCAAATACTAACATACGATATTTAGTTTCTGAAAAAGCTGTTGTGTTTTTTCCTTCACCCAATTTAAATTAATCTGGGACCAACATTGTAACAAGTTTGCAATAACCTACTACCAAAAATGGTTTCTGCCAAACCAGACAAAATATGGTTAAAGTGATGAATTATTTTAACAAAGAATTAGTTATGTGGATCAAATTTGACAATGGCATTTATCTGAAAAGATTGCTTAAAATTGTGCAATATTTGCGGTATATATATATTTTTTAAATATTTCTTTTCATTTTCAGTCAGTCTTGTGTTTTTTTGTTTTTTTTTTGGAGGGGGAGACTGTTCTTTTCATCACTGTTTTGAATTATTTTCATATGTTTTATTGATTCAGTGTTTGGTGTTTCAGTTATTATAAATACTATTGACTTGACTTGACTATTATACATTGTTTTGAACAAGAAATGAAATGACTTTAGTTCATTTTTATAGCCTTGATGTCAAAGTGTTGCTGCAAATTTGTGATTGGGTGGTGGCATGGCTCAGTGATGGAGTGGCCATTTCCCAAACCAAAGGTTGGGGGTTCAATCCATTGCAACCTTGTCAACATGTCCTTGAGCAAGATAGTGAACCCTCACTATCTCCTATGCTGCACCATCAGTAGGTAAATGAGGACACGGTGTAAAGCGCTTTTAAGTACCAAAGATAGAAAAGTGCGACAAAAGTGACAGCCCAGTTAATTGCTATGTTAAGAGTGTGCTTCAGTTCGCTCCATGGTCATCTCTGTACTCACAGATCCCCAAGGCTCTGGTTCCTCACTACTGTGAGCTGGTGGGTGCCAATCCACGGGCTCGGCCCAATCCAGCCCGCTTCCTCCAAAACTGCAGAAGCCCCGGAGGGTTCCTCAGTAACAGCTTTGTGGAGAGCAACCTCTTCCTGGAGGAGATCCAGGTGCACATTCTCACAAAAAAATACAGCCACTCACGTAGAACAGGGATTTGTTTTGACATAAATTCCATATATATTTGTTCCAGCTCCACAAAGTCACAACAATCTTCAGTGTTACTCATCACTTCATCTTTATGCTTTCACTCGATCATATAAATTGTCAAATAATATTGGATTATTACTCTTTCTAAGATTAAGGAGCCGGCGGAGAAGCAGGAGTTCTTCCAGGACCTGAGTGACAACCTGGACTCCTTCCCAGAGGACTTCTGTAAACACAAAGTCCTGCCTCAACTGCTCACTGCCTTTGAGTTTGGAAACGCCGGCGCCATAGTCCTCACACCACTTTTCAAGGTCAGTCCTACATCTCTTTTGAATACTTGTTAATGCCAGAGTGGCTCAAACAGCTTAGCAAGTTAAATGCCTTATTTTGTCAAATAGTTATGTACTCCGAAATACATTGTGGCCTTTAATTCGTGGCTGGCTGACGGCTCCTTTTCTTCCCTCATGAGAAAAAAAACAAAACATTGCAGGTTTCCGTAAATACCTTTTTCAATGACAGAAGCAAGATATGTGGTGATATGTGTATTGTATGTATTGCAGATTTCTTTGCTAGAACACAGAGCTATGCCCTGTGATGAAATTTACATTGAGCATTACCACTGCCAGGATAATCAACAAGAGCCTTCAAACAAGACCAAACACAATTCTTACAAATGTATTTCCAACATAGAACTCATTTAGAAGGAGCGTTTGAGCTCAAGTGTCTTCAAAAATGTCAACTAGGTGGGGAAGTTCCTGTCTGCTGAAGAATACCAACAGAAGATCATCCCCGTCATTGTGAAGATGTTTTCCTCCACAGACAGGGCCATGAGAATACGACTGCTTCAGCAGGTACTTACTGCATGGTCACAGTAGCAAAATCTCTCCCTCATGCGGACCTAACAGTTGAGTCTCATGGGCTAATGTACTCTTTAGCAGAATTAGGGTGCAACCGATGAATTACTCAGCTGATTTTTCTCATGCAATTTTAGCCCTTTTAAAAATAATCCATATATACCAAAGTTTTGCCCATTAAACACCAATGTCTAACTCATGAAGTAGTAAATTCTGTTACGTGTCGGAGTTGTGCAAAATTATGTTCTTATGCCGTTTGTTACTACATGGTGCCCTGACTCCATTCAGTGCAATGCGTGTCTTTCCTTTGCCAATGATGTAGTTGCCACAGTTCTTGGGTGACTGTGAACAAACAACGATAACATTTACATTATCCGTGCAATTTTTGTGCTGCAGAAGCTCTTGAGCATCAAACTGCTTTTACAGCAAAATCTTCTGCTCCTCTAATACCAGTGTAAGCCACAAGTGCAGGTTGAGAACAAGAAATATCATGTAAAGTCCATCATTCGTAACAATCAGAAGGACAACCAGGAGAAAGTCCTGGGTAAATGTCAACCTTTACATATGGACAGAGACATTTCTTAAGATGATTCCATGTTTATGGAAAACATCTGAAAATGAAAACGAATAATTCAGAGCCTTTTCATAGTGAACCTAGCAATGCATAATGTGTTGTCGACAAACCCGTTCATTGCGTGGTCGATTTCCGCGGTATGACGTGCTCTCAAATGTAACATTTCTAAAGGCCTCACTGTGATGTCAGCAGGTGCATCCAATAGGAGTAGTGCTGTCGGAGTAATTTCAGAGTTCTAACGGTAATAGACACTCCATGCATAGCACCCAGTATCATTCTACAAACCCAATTCCAATGAAGTTGCGAGGTTGCAAATCATGTGTTGCGTACATACTCTACAAAGACAAGATATTTCATGTTCAAACTGATAATCTCTGGTTTTGGCAAATAATTAACATAGATTTTTATGGATGCAACATGTTCCAAAAAACAGCGTCATGTTTACCACTGTGTTATATTACCTTTTCTTTGCATAACCTCAGGTGATGAAATCTCTGAATTCCGTGCAATTGTACAATAGGAATATTGTCCTTCAACTGGTTGACAGTTTTCTCACAAAGTTCTTCACAAAGAAGTGAACCTCTCCCCATCTCTGCTTGTGAATGACTGAGCAATTCAGGGAAACTCCTTTTCTATGCAGTCATGGACCCACCTGTTCCCAATTCACCTGTGGGATGTTCCAAACAAGTGTTTTACGATCCTTCCTCAATTTTCTCAATCTTTTTTCCATGTGTTGCGGCTTTTTTGGACATAAAATTCAAAGTTGATGATTATTTTGCTAAAAACAATAGTTTATCAGTTTGAATATTAAATATCTTGTCTGTGTCGTGTATTCGATTGAATAGAGGTTGAACGCGATTTGCAAGTCATTATTCTGTTATTATTTATGTTTAGCACAATATCCCAACTTCATTGGAGTTGGGTTTGTACTTTGCAAAAACATACCGTAATGATTTGATTAAACAGAATTAAACAGTTTTTGTCACATTGCATCGACTGACAGGCCATTGTGGGGTTTTCTCTGAAGTGTTTGTCTTGACCAGTTGTGGGTAGTATAAGACAAAATAGACTGATATGCTGCTCATTGAGAAATATCAATTCCTCTCACCTCACCATTACGGCACCATTATTAGTTTGTTCTTCACAGAGGATAAAGATTTTATGACTGAGTACCTTTCAATTAATGCACAACAAGTATTTAGTATTAGCATTAAGCTGGTGAAGTGAACACTTAAGATGTGTGGTTGTTTTCAACACACAACATGTAATTCTCTTGTTTTATGTTTAGTTTGACAGTGAACTTCAACCGGGGGTGGCACTAAACAGCATAAAGAGTTGTTTAATTATTTGCCACAGGTGTCATTGTTGTAAAGGGAGATGAGTTCACTGCCACCATACAGCGTTCGTATTCCAAGTCTGATCTTGAAGGCACCAAAAAATTTGCCGCACGTTGGCTTGTATTTCGAAAAGGGTTAAGTCACTCCTATCTCAAGCCATGACTGGACTTTCTTTTCTCTTCTCTCTGACTCTAGATGGAGCAGTTTATTCAATATCTTAACGAGGCAGCTGTGAATTCCCAAATTTTCCCTCATGTTGTTCACGGCTTTACTGACACCAACCCTGCAATCAGAGAGCAAACGGTTAAGGTATGTGCTCACTCCAAATGCAACCACATTTTTACTTTAAGGTCTACAGACGTTTGTCTGATGCAGCATCTCCCTCCCTCCCCCTCCTGCTCTGCTCAGTCTATGTTGCTGTTGGCTCCCAAACTGAACGAAAGCAACTTGAACCAGGAGCTCATGCGCCATTTTGCAAGGCTGCAGGCTCGGGATGAGCAGGGCCCGATCCGATGCAACACCACTGTCTGCCTGGGAAAGATCGCCTCCTACCTCAATGCCGGTGTAAGTCACAATCGCAAAGATTGCAAAACAATACAAGAGTCAACACTCAGAGCTCAAAACGTTTGGCGGTCGAATAAATTGGAATTCGAAATGATATCTCAGGTCAAGTCCTGAATTGAAAAATAATCAAGAATTTGAAAACAGGACTAGATGAGAGACAACTGATCTGCTTGTTTTCCATCTGTTTACTTGTGAGTGAGGTAAAGCTTCCCTCACATCTCAAAACAGTTTTTTGTTTGCTTCTTGTTTTTGCACTCAGGAAACAATGAACTCATTCACTCCCAAAGACATATTTAGATGTCTTTTCAGACGCCACACATTTAATCCCAGTTCCTCATGTTATATTGACTGTACTGGCCATTTTCAGAACCTTTTTAAGTACAGTCAATATAACATGAGGAGCTAGGATTAAATGTATGGCGTCTGAAAAGATACCTCAATACGTCTTTGGGAGTGAATGATTTAACTCCACACACTTTTTACTTAAACACTTAAAACGAACCATTCCGTATTTTAAAGTTTCAGATGGTGAGATGAAAGGTCGAGGCCTGGAAAGCATAAATTCAATTTCATTTATTCTTTTGGAGAAAATGTAATTGCTTTGTATTGTCATTGCATTACACAAACATTTTCCAACTCTGTTAAAGATGTGAAGAACTAAGAACTAAACGGAGGCTCAGAGGGGATTGTTGGATTCACCTGGCGCTTTAAGAGGGGCGGGGCTGCCACTGACAGGCGACCGTTCGCGCGAGGTATAAAAAGCAGAATCGCATTATGTTGCGTTAGTGAATACACTCGCTTCGTCGTCGGCATGGCCCAATGGTTATTACCTGCTTCTGCTACTGCTTCTGATACTGCTACTGCAACTACTTTCATTTCATCTACTTTTGCTGCAAAATGTTCAAATAAATGTATCAAGAAAGTACAGAAAGTGTGATCCTTCCATGCTGGCCGACGATCCCTTTTCAGAGGGCCGTAAAAAATGGAAATAACTGAACAGGGATCGAGCCTTTCCCGTTGCTGGTCCCTCTCTCTGGAATTACCTCCCACTGAACATTCGGCAAGCCTCCTCGCTGCCCATCTTTAAAACCCGACTCAGAACTCACTTGTATTCTTTGGCATTTGACTCAGATTTGATCTTAGTTTTGCTGTTCGGTGCTTTCTACCGTCTTTGTTACTGATTTGTTGCTTTACTGTTGTATATATTAGTTGCTCCATGTACAGCACTTTGTGTGCAGCGATGGCTGTTTGAAAGTGCTCTATAAATACAGTTGAGTTGAGTTGAAGAAAGAAAGAAAATAGTGTCTACCAATAAAATAGAGAAGTAAGCAATGAAATCTATTCAGGGGCATTGAAGACACTCAAAAATAAATGATAATACCAAGCAATTGGTCCTTATCTTCACAGACGCGACAGAGAGTTCTGATTTCTGCCTTCTCACGAGCAACAAAAGACCCATTCGCAGCCTCACGTTCTGCTGGTGTGCTCGGCTTCGCTGCCACACACAACTATTACAGCCTAACCGAGGTTGCTGCCCGAATTTTGCCCACACTCTGTTCTATTACTGTCGACCCTGACAAGAGCGTCAGAGAGCAGGTACTTTTTCACTTTTAAGTACACACATTTGGAGCTTCATGCATGATTTAGTCATTTCTGTTGCTTTCCCTTGTCATGTGATTTTCTGCTTACTTTGATCTCTGTCAGTCTTTCAAAGCCATCAAGAGTTTTATCTCCAAGCTGGAAACTGTGTCAGAAGATCCCACCAAGCTTGCTGACATTGGTACAAAACAGTTGCCGTTTGTTTTTTTGATATTACTCACTTGTGACCAGATATCGGATGCGTTTGTAATTGACTGCAGTTGCAAGAAAAAGTCTGTGAACACTTTGGAATTACCTGTGTGTTCAATAAAAATACAGGAGAACCTATTGTCTGTGTGGCATTAGTTTAGGCAGACTGTTTATGTATTGTTGTGACTCAAGAGGAAGATCAGAATACATTTTATGACCAATTTGTGCAGAAATCAGAGGTATTCCAAAGCGTTCACATGGTTTTTCTTGCAGCTGTTTAGAATTTATCATTCTGATGCAATAGCAATCTCCACCAACTTCAAAATTAAACATACATTACAGTTATATTAGAGCCAATCAATAATGATCACATTTGAAATGAATAGGAAGCAGAGTCTGGGGACTCCGAGGTGGGCGCTCCTATCTCTGTGGTCGAAGTCACAGATGTGGTTAAAAAGCTCCTCGGTGGCAAGGCCCCAGGGGTGGATGAGATCCGCCCGGAGTTCCTCAAGGTTCTGGATGTTGTGGGGCTGTCCTGTTGCCCTGCAACATCGCATGGTCAGCGGGGAGAGTGCCTCTGGATTGGCAGGTGGTGCTCCCTCTTTTTAAAAAGGGGGACCGCAGGGTGTGTTCCAACTACAGAGGGATCACACTCCTCAGCCTCGCTGGTAAGGTATATTCAGGGGTGCTGGAGAGGAAGGTCCGTCAGGAAGTCGAGCCTCAGATTGAAGAGGAGCAGTGTGGATTTCGTCCCGGCTGTGGAACAGTGGACCAACTCTACACCCTTAGCAGTGTCCTCAAGAGTATGTGGGAATGCGCCCAACCAGTCTTCATGTGTTTTGTGGACTTGGAGAAGGCGTTTGACCGTGTCCCTCAGGGATTTCTGTGGGAGGTGCTTTGTATGGTTGTATGGGGTACCGAACCCCCTGATATGGGCTGTTCGGTCACTATCCCACCGATGTCAGAGTTTGGTTCGCATTGCCGGCAGTAAGGGTAGGTAGGACTCCGCCAAGGCTGCCCTTTGTCGCCGATTCTGTTCATAACCTTTATGGACAGAATTTCTAGGCGCAGCCAAAGCGTTGAGGGGGTCCGTTTTGGTGGCCTCAGTATTGCATCTCTGCTTTTTGCAGATGATGTGGCACTGTTGGCTCCTTCAAGCAGGGCTCTCCAACTCTCACTGGAGCGTTTCGCAGCCGAGTGTGAAGCGGTTGGGATGAAAATCAGCACCTCCAAATCTGAAACCACGGTCCTCAGTCGGAAAAGGGTGGCGTGCCCCCTCCGGGTCGGGGAGGAGATCTTGCCCCAAGTGGAGGAGTTTAAGTATCTTGGGGTCTTGTTCACAAGTAAGGGCAGGAGGGAGGGAGAGATCGACAGGCGGATTGGTGCAGCGTCTGCTGTGATGCGGACTTTGTATCAAAGGGCGAAGCTCTCAATTTACTGGTCGATCTACGTTCCAACCGTCATCTATGGTCACGAGCTATGGGTCGTGACCGAAAGAACGAGATTCCGGATGCAAGCGGCCGAAATGAGTTTTCTCCCTTAGAGATAAGGTGAGAAGCTCGGTCATCCGGGAGAGGCTCAGCGTCGCGCCGCTTCTCCTTCACATCGAGAGGAACCAGATGAGGTGGCGTGGGCATCTGATTCGGATGCCTCATGAACGCCTCCCTGGTGAGGTGTTCCAGGCATGTCCCACCGGGAGGAGACCCAGAGGACGACCCAGAACACGCCGGAGAGACTATGTCACCCAACTGGCCTGGGAACGCCTTGGGATCCCCCGGGGAGAGCTGTAAGAAGTAGCTTGGATGAGGGAAGTCTGGGCTTCCCTGCTGAAGCTGCTGTCCCCCGCGACCGGATAAGCGGTAGAAGATGGAGGGACGGATGAATATGAATTCATCTTTGTCAACGCAGAATAATTTTGTTTCACCAGATATACCAAGGATTATGCTTTTGTTAATTTAATTTATTTTACTCATAATCTCTCAAGGGGAAGTTCAACACAGACATGCAGGCATGCAAAGAAATGAGATGTCAGAGTGAAAGGGGCACAGAATCAGGGGAATGCATGGTGCCTTGCTCAAGGGCACCACAACGAAACTCGGAAACAGAGTAGTTTCTCCAAAAAGTTACCAGTTTTTAAAATCTGTGTTAGTGTTCATTTCCAAAGCCCAAGTCTTTATGGATGAGGTAATGCTGACCCAGAAATGATAAAGATTTTGTCTTAGTTGCAAGAATGAAATGGTCTTATTGTCAATTTATTTCAACAATATGCGGTTGAAAAAACAAATTGGACTTACTCATGAATACTGAGTTCAATTCTAAAATAGGCAAAAAAAGATGATGAACTCACAATTCCTTGTGTTTAACAGAAAAGGATGTTGGGTCGTGTGCTCAGCCACCTGGTGCCTCTTCCGGTTGGACTGGCTGGGCTGTGACTGGCATGTCCTCGCTGACATCCAAATTGATACGCAACGCACCAGGGACAGTGGGAGGCGTGGCGCCTGAGGGCGGCATGGCTTCAAACGCCACCAGCGTGACTCCCGGCAGCACAGGTAGGAGCCCTGGTAAGGCGCAGATGACTATGAAACATTTCTGTACCACTGCCCCCGATAGGGGCCGCGCTCTGCTGCAAATAGTGAAAATCGGTGAGTAGTTGCCACCCCCCCCCCCCAAAAAAAAGTAGAAATGCTCATTAGAAAAGTTGGAAACGTAAATATATCACACTATAAGACCAAAACACTTCAGTATCATTTCAAACCCACTTTGCAACATAACCATTAAAAATAAATGGTTTAAAGATGATTTTATTAAAATACTGTAATAATATTCCTGGTAAAGCATCTTGACATCAATTATTCAGGGCTTTACACGAACTTAAACATTGGTAACAGACTTTTTCACTTGGTCGCTTGACCAGCACAGGATTTGGTGGCACCTTTTTTGGAGCGGTACAGCATGTCCATATTTGCCGATGTGTTGTTGTCTCACTTGGTATATCGTAGTTTGGTATGATGTAAATATTGAAAGTGACTCAATATATATTTGCAAAATACTTTGCTCAAGCCACAACTTTATTTGCAACAAGCATAGGCTGACAAAACTGTTGCATTATTTTATATAACTTTTACTAAGACAAAAAAAGGAAATAATACCGCAGCAAAAACTTAAAACATCAGCATAAAGCAGTGAAAAAATAGCTGACAGCCCCGCAACTTCAATTTTGATGTATTTGTGTTAATTCAAAATACTACAAGGATATTGATTAGCATACTTTTGATCAAATTCAAAAATACATTTTGGACAATTTCAAATACTTTTGAGCAAATGAACACAAATAAACAAACATTTTTGTGTGTACTACTGATTTTTGAATTTATATATCGGACTTCACAAATGTCTTAGGCCTCCAATATATTTTTTGTTTATTAATTAAGCCTTTGGGAAATATAAAATCTCATTGAATAATTATTTGACATTCCAACCGCTAAACTGAAGGATAGAGGCCAAGTGTAAGTCACTAGATGGACCATTGGTAGGAATTGAGTAAAATCACAGTGATTTCACCCCCATCATTCTTCTAGATAAGTCAACGATTATAAATCAATAGAAAGACCACATTATTTAGAGATTTGTAGCTATTGACATTTACTGCATCAAGGGACTTTTTTTTTGTTTCAGTTTAAAATGTCCAACTGTATTTGAATGCACGTGTTTCACCGAATGCGAGAGATTTCAATTGAATGTCATGTTCCCGTTATGATCCCCCCAATATTAGTGAGTTTTTCAGCAAATAGTTGACTTAGGTTCTACATAAAAAAGGGGATGAGGTGGATTTGTTAATAGCAAACCGACCAACCGAAAGTCAGTCAGGAATAGGACATTGTTGCTGAAAAGTAAGAAGACCAAGGAGGAGAATTCCCCCTACCCCCTGTCCCCGCCCACTTTCATGCAGCATGCAAATGCAGAACCTAAATATGATTGTCACACGTGTCCATTTCATGATTTTTCTCTCTTCTCTCCTCAACTTAGATTCTGTAGAGAAAGGTCCACATACATTCCAGGCCCTCGGTCCTTCTGCTTCAAGCCTTGTGGACAGATCACAAACTCTTGAAGGGATGGAAAATGACGAGGAGCCAGGAAAGCGCTGGGATGACGAGGAGGATTGGGGGAGTTTAGAGGTTGGGCCTATTTTCAATATGTATAATTTGTTCGCAGTGTTAGAATTTTGACACTTGGAGCTGTTTCCTTGCTACAAGGATTCAGAGAAAGGTCGACCTGAGAAGGATGACTGGAATACTGACTGGTCAGGAGTGGAGTCATCCAAAAAAACCACTGGTGGACACGAAGTAGGTTTCGTTTTAGCTTGCCTTCTTTGTTCGTTTTTTTTGTTTGTTTTGTTTTTGTTTTTAATTTAAACTCACTCGCTGATACTGCGACCACCATGATGCAACACATGTAGGCGAGCAGGTCGTTGTCCACCACGACGGTGAAAAAGCAAAGCTCAGACTGGAGCAGCTCAGGCTGGGACGCAGACGACAGCTGGTCCAACGAGAAAGAGGGCCAGGGTCAGAGTTCCGCTGGCGAGGAGGGCTGGGGCAACGAATGGACCGAGGAGGAGACGAATGTTGGCAATGCCGCCCTGCCTGAGGGGGTCCGCTTGGCCAGCGAGTACAACTGGGACAGTGGCAGTATGATCAAAGGAGCCAATCAGAACGACCTATTCGCCTGTGTGGCACAGAGAAACGCCACGGGCCCCACGGTAAGCATGTAGAATCATATAAAAACTTTTTTTTAAATTGTGGAATAATCAAATGCTTTAAATACAGTGGTGTCCTGAGATACTAATTTAATTCGTTCCTTGCCCACACTTGGCACTAAAAACAATTGTCAGTTTTCTGCTTCTAACTAACACCGTGCCCTATGGGATGCTACCAACCAAAATCTCTTAGAACAGGACTGCTGCTCCGTGTTTGCATTTGACTTTGTTGCTAGATTTACTGATTTTTCAGATCAAGTAAGGAGTGGTGATGTGCTGTATAGCGAGTGTGAAATTTTTCTCCCTCTATCTGTGTCGCCTCTGTTGAGTGAGAGAGAGTTGTAGTGGGCTTGCTGTCACTTTTGGCTGGATGGTTGAAGATGAAATGCATCTCTAGTATCGGTACGGCCGCATGGACCATGACGACGGGAAGCAGTTAGTCCTACTCGACCACATTTCACTCAAAATTACAATTCTAGGGGGTATATTATTCATGGGTCTTAAAAAGAAACAAAAAAATGTAATTGTTTCAGTGTCTACCAGCACCTAAGCTGTACCTGGGAGCTGTTTAAAATATATATATATACTGTATATATCGCGCACAACAGAACTCAATATGCTTTGCATACTGTAATTACAAGTAGTTAAAAACAGAATTGAAAAGATTTAAAAGCAAACTAAGGAAATAAAAAAGCTTATCGGTACTCTAATTAGTAAAATAGCATACAATGCAACAAGATTTGTGACTGCTGATTTTTTTTTTTTTTTTTGAAGACCTTAATTTTAGGTATGGGGGCAAGCGCATAGTTAAACCAGGTTTTAAAAGCATTCACTCTATCAGTATGTTTTCAAGTAGTATTCATTCATATTGTTCACTCTGATAATAAAAGATACCAGCAATCATGGGACTGTATTCTACACGAGTACAGAGAAAAAAAATTGCTTTGTAAGGGGGTTTCTAGGGGGACGTTTTGTTTACTGGTACATGTTATTTACAGGGTATTATGGTAAATCAGTTACTGTTTTTGATTAATGTGGTGTTTTCTTTTTTTTAGCCTGGAGGTGGCTGGGGTACAGACTCAACGGGAGACTGGGGCACTGAAGAAAGTTGGGAGGCATTGGATGGAAATCAAGGTGAGACTTGAAGTGTGTGTTTTGTTTTTCTACAGTCTCCAATTCAATTCGGGTTAAATTGTCTTGTTGTCAACGTCCATTAATTGATAGCGTCATCAATACTTTAACCAGCTGGCAACTCGCTGTACTGGCTTTCACCTCCAAATACCAGCTTGTGCACTCAATTTTTCCATGGTCCTCTGTTGCGGGGTCGGCTTTCTTTTCTAGATACATCTATATTTTATTTAGTGTCTTGGTAAGTTCAGTGTCTAAAAACTGTAATCCGCATGTGTACATATCATTGTTTCATGAAACATGAAAAACTGAAGTGAGTAAACTCCCAAAATGTGTTACCATTATTGTTGTCATCTGATTTATGATTTACTGATTTATGTTTATGCCACACTTGGTTGGTAAAATTTTGAGGGGGAGTCGTTGTTGACTGTAAGGCAGTTTTTTTTAGGAAGTTAATAATGGTAATTGAAGTACATGAAAATTGTCATTCATCTAAACCAGGGATGCTCAAACTTTTTGGATCGAAGATCTACTTTTCGATCAACTAACCACCCGGGATCTACCCTTACTGGCACGCACACACGCACACACACACACACACACACACACACACACACACACACACACACACACACACACACACACACACACACGCACACACACACGCACACACACACACACACACACACACACACACACACACACACACACACACACACACACACACACACACACACACACACTCTGTCAAGTCAAGTCAACAGTATTTATAGAGCACTTTCGAACAGCCATCGCTGCATACAAAGTGCTGTACATGGAGCGATTTAACATACACAATAAACAGCAAGACGAATCGGTAATAAAGGCGGTGGAAAGCACCAAACAGTAAAATCAAGGACAAATCATGCTGAGTCGAACGCCAAAGAATACAAGTGAGTTTTGAGGAGGGCTTTAAAGATGGGCAGCGAGGAGGCTTGCCGAATGTTCAGTGGGAGGTCATTCCAGAGAAAGGGACCAGCAACAGAAAAGGCTTGATCCCCTCTGAGCCTCAGTTTAGCTCTTGGTACCTCCAACAAAGACTGGTCCACAGACCTGAGGCGCCGGGCAGGTGTGTAGGGGCGGATGAGCTCAGAGAGGTAAGGTGGCGCGAGATTATTCAGAGATTTGAAAACAAAGAGGAGGATCTTGAAAATAACTCTAAAATGAATGGGGAGCCAGTGAAGGGATGCCAGAGTGGGAGTTATATGCTCCCTCTTACGAGTACCAGTCAAGAGGCGAGCAGCGGCATTCTGGACCAGCTGAAGGCGCTTAATGGAGGACTGGCTGACTCCAAAGTACAAGGCATTGCAGTAATCCAGCCGGGATGTGATTTTCTGATGAGAAACAGCCTGAAACTGAGGCATGCGACGCACTTTTGCAGCCTGTTAACTATCGTAGCTCACACGTACCGTTTTATAAGTGCTTCACGTCACCGTAATCACGCGCCAGCGTAAATTCAAGATTTACCTGCTTTATTTTATTTTTAAATATTTTTTGGGTGAAAATGAAACTCATAAGATGATTAGGGTGCAGTGTACATCAACACAAAATATATATTATTAACATGTACAAAGACACACAAATGGTTGTTTGTTTGTTTTTTCTCCTCGACACTCCTCAGATCTACTTGGGACCTGTCTTAGATCTACCGGTAGATCAGGATCTACCTAATGAGCACCCCTGATCTAAACTAATGGTTTGTCTTTATTTTAGCATAACCCTAAATTTTAAAATCAAAACATTAATGTATAATTTATCTGATATTGTGTATTGTCTAATATTAATTTCTTACTTATGTTGGTTAAAAAACTACATGGGAAGACTGGGGAAATATAACCACATATTAAATCACAATGACATTACTGAGGGGAGTGGGGTGGGAGTACTGTATAACAATTAGATAATTTTCAAAATTGCATTGTCAGATTTTTCCAAACACGTCAAGCACTGCTGCTGGCTTGCTTTTAGTTTCAGTGAGGCATCCATGTTGTTAATGCCCCAAACACATGATGGCAGATGAACTGACTACAACCTCTTATCATCGTCATTTTGCAGTGGTAAAGTTGATACATCAGTGAAGGGGTAGAACCTACCCTTAGTCTTGATGTGTGCAGTCGTGATTTAAAATAAGCTTGCATCACTTCCTGTATTTCATACAGATCGGTTTGTGTATCGCCCAGCAGGTCTGAGCAAGGCCGAGCTGTCCAAGAAGAAACGTGAGGAGAGGAGGAAAGAGCTGGAGGCCAAACGGGCAGAGCGCAAAGCTGCAAAAGGTCCCCTCAAGCTGGGTGCACGCAAACTAGACTGAGGCGCCGTTTAATGAGGTACAGCCATGAGCGCCTTTGACTGAACAAGGCCCTTGAGTTGGAGGCTCCACATTCCGAGTAAAGATCCAACGACAGTGGACACTTCCTTTTGAACTGTCGCTCACTTGGCCAACATACCTTTGGATCCTGCGATGATCATCACAGAAACTTGATGAGGTGGTTGACAGCGCAGCAATCACTAGTTTGTCTCGCGTTGTATTGTTGTGAATGGGAAGAGAAGAAGCAAAAAGCAATTGGGAGTTGATGACACAATATGTCCGTTTCCTCCTGATAAAAGGGCCACTGTTGTAAAGTAAATGTACATAAAATGGAGCATCTTGGCCTGAGAAAAAATACTTTTTCATGTAGTCAAAATATATATAAATGAGTTTCATCATTTCCAGGAAGCTCACAAACACTGTTGTTCCTGGCTTTATCAGTCCGTGCATGCACTTTTAGAGGCCAATCAAGAAATTGAACGACCAGTTACATTTGAACCAAAGTCATTTGATAGGTTCAGTACAAGAATACGCTTGAGGAACGCAAAACACTTGATTGATTGCCACAGTTCAACAACAGTAGCAGCAGCATACAAACGGTTTGGAAATGTTTTTATCAATTTGGCTTACATTTTCCACAAATGTTGTGATGGACAAATGCTATCATTTGACATTTTTCCTTTCCTTTTGAAAAGCTGTATTCTTGTATATCCAGTGCACCCAGCGTGTTCCATAAATTTTCACACAAATGTTATTTTTTTTTTACATAAAAGAATTACTTTCAGCTGCTTTTTTTTTAAACCTGCTGACTGTGGTTCTGAGCAAAGGAGATCCACTTCTGTCTTTCACTTTTTATTTATGTGCCTTCATTTACTTTGCTGGACAAGACTCAGCTTGCTTCCCAGTTTTGAATGGTATGGAACACATTCCATGTTCCCAGTAAAATATGTAAAAATCATGTGTTTGTTGGATGGTTTGGATGATATTGCTGCAGGGACCATCAATCGTGGATGTAAAGAGTTGACACTTTAGCAGGCAGACACAAATGAAGCCTTTAAAAAGAGGCTGCAAATTATGTAGCATGCATGTGAGCTCTTCTGAAATAAACATATCAATGCGTCTTTGAATACGTCAGTGTTCTTGTTGAGGCAAATTGCAGTTGAGTTAGTTTAGAAAGTTAATTTAGCCAAATTTAGACACTTAAAAGAAGAGACCATACATACAAATCATGGAAATAAAAAAAAAGACCACCGTCCTCTAAGGTTAATTACATGGAATTTTATTTAGATAAGATAAGATATGCTTTATTTGTCCCACACTGGGGAAATTTACAGCCTCCAGCAGCAAGAATGTAGGTAGAAAGAAGAAAGAAGAAAAAAAACAACAAACGCCGTTCAATTAAGTGCAATATAAACAAAAAATGGATAAATCGCAGTGCTATTTACAATTGTCTTTCACATCATTTAATTATTATTATTGTTATTGTTATTGTTATTTTTATTCAGCAGCCTGACAGCAGTCTGTAGGAACGAGCGTCTATCTCTCCTTCTTGCAGCGCGAGCTACCAAGTGCTGTCAGGGTGGGCTGGAGGGGGTGGGAGGCACTGGCCATCATAGCTTTTAGCTTAGTTAGCATCCTTCTGTTGCCCACCTCCTCCAGAGTGTCACGGGTAAACAGACACTTTTTATCAAACAGATAAAAAGGTTTCAAATTCTTGTCAAACTCCATTTAAATTCAAAAACAGTACAAATCTAAATTGTTTTAATTGCAATTGCTCCTATTTATGAGGTGATACAATGATAAACGTATGACATTATTAGGGTAATGTGAATCCCTTTTTATGAGACTGCTTACAGTATGCGTGAAGCTTTCCTGGTGAATCACTGAATTCAAAGGCCAGTGTCCAGTTTTGTATTACTGTTTGCGCTTGTTCTTGTCTCTGAGCAGAGTTGTTATCAGAGCTGCAATGGGTAGAGCACACAAGGTCGTGATACCTGCAACCGCAAATGCTTCTCCCGCTTGTTGCACCTGCAAAGAGAGGTTACACTTTTTATCTACTTGGAAAAAAAAGCCCCCTCCGTGAGCCGTCATCGTGGTGGAGGGGTTTGTGTGTCCCAATGATCCTAGGAGCTAAGTTGCCTGGGGCTTTATGCCCCTGGTAGGGTCACCCATGGCAAACAGGTCCTAAGTGAGGGACCAGACAAAGCACGGCTCATAAAACCCCTTATGATGAACAAAATAAATGGAACCCAGTTTCCCTTGCCCGGACGTGGGTCACCGGGGCCCCCCTCTGGAGCCAGGCCTGGGGGTGGGGCTCGTTGGCAAGTGCCTGGTGGCCAGGCCTGCACCCATGGGGCCCGGCCGGGCTCAGCCCTAAGAGGCAATGTGGGTCCCCCTTCTCATGGGCTCACCACCCATGGGAGGGGCCAAAGGGGTCGGGTGCAGTGTGAGCTGGGCGGCAACCAAAGGCGGGGACCCTGGCGGTCCGATCCTCGGCTGCAGAAGCTAGGTCTTGGGACATGGAATGTCACCTCTCTGGCAGGGAAGGGGCCCGAGCTGGTGTGTGAGGCAGAGAATTTCCGACTGGATATAGTCGGACTTGCCTCCACACACAGCCTGGGTTCTGGTATGAGTTCTCTCGAGAGGGGTTGGACTCTATTTCACTCTGGAGTTGCCCACGGTAAGAGGCGCAGAGCAGGTGTGGGCATACTCATTTTTTCCCCCGGATCAGTGCCTGTACATTGGGGTTCACACCGGTAGACGAGAGGGTTGCCTTCCTCCGCCTTCGGGTGGGGGGAGGGGTGCGGTTCCTGACCGTTGTTTGTGCATACACACCCAACAGTAGTTCAGGGTACCCACCCTTTTTGGAGTCCTTGGAAGGTGTGCTGGAGAGTACTCCTGCTGGGGACTCCCTTGTTCTGCTGGGGGACTTCAATGCTCACGTGGGCAACACTGTGAGACCTGGAGGGGCGTGATTAGGAGGAACGGCCTTGACTTTGTGGTTGTATCATCGGATTTGTGACCACATGTTCTGGACACTCGGGTGAAGAGAGGGGCGGAGCTGTCAACTGATCACCACCTGGTGGTGAGTAGGCTCCGATTGTGGGGGAAGATACCGGTCCATCCTGGCAGACCCAAACGCATTGTGAGGCTTTGTTGGAAGTGTCTGACGGAATCCCCCGTAAGAAGGAGTTTCAACTCCCACCTCCGACAAAGCCTTTCCCATGTTCCGGGAGAGGCGGGGGACATTGAGTCCGAGTGGACCATGTTCCGTGCCTCTATTGTTGAGGGCGGCCAATCTGAGTTGTGGCCGTAAGGTGGTTGGTGCCTGTCGTGGCGGCAACCCCCGTACTCGCTGGTGGACACCAGCAGTAAGGGATGCCGTCAAGCTGAAGGAGTCCTATCGAGCCTTTATGGCATGTGGGACCCCAGAGGCAGCTGACGGGTATCGACTGGCCAAGCGGAACGCAGCTTCGGTGGTCGCCGAGGCCAAAACTCGGGCGTGGGAAGAGTTTAGTGAGGCCATGGAAGCCGACTTCCGGACGGCTTCGAGGAAATTCTGGTCCACCATTCGACATCTCCGTAGGGGGAAACAGTGCACCACGAACACTGTGCACAGTGTTCGTGCACAACCCCAACCCTAACCCCTAACCTAACCCCTAACCCTAAACCCTAACCCTAAACCTAACCCCTAACCCTAACCCTAACCCTCGACTCGGGACGTTGTGAGCCGGTCGGCGTAGTACTGCGAAGACTTCCTCAACTCCACCAGCACGCCTTGGAGGAAGCAAAGACTGGGGACTCTGAGGTAGGCTCTCCTATCTCTGTGGTCGAAGTTACCGATGTGGTTAAAAAGCTCCTCGGTTGCAGGGCCCCAGGGGGGAGGATGAGAACCGCCCGGAGTTCCTCAAGGCTCTGGATGTTGTGGGGCTGTCCTGTTGCCCTGCAACATCGCATGGTCAGCGGGGAGAGTGCCTCTGGATTGGTAGATGGTGGTCCCTCTTTTTAAAAAGGGGGACCGGAGGGTGTGTTCCAACTACAGAGGGATCACACTCCTCAGCCTCCCTGGTAAGGTCTATTCAGGGGTGTTGGAGAGGAGCGTCTGTCAGGAAGTCGAGCCTCAGATTGAGGAGGAGCAGTGTGGTTTTCGTCCCGGCCGTGGAACAGTGGACCAACTCTACACCCTTAGCAGTGTCCTCGAGAGTATGTGGGAATTCGCCCAACCAGTCTTCATGTGTTTTGTGGACTTGGAGAAGGCGTTTGACCGTGTCTCTCAGGGATTTCTGTGGGAGGTGCTTTGTATGGGTGTATGGGGTACTGAACCCCCTGATACGGGCTGTTCGGTCACTATCCCACTCATGTCAGAGTTTGGTTCGCATTGCCGGGCGGTAAGTCGTTTCCAGTGAGGGTAGTATTCCGCCAAGGCTGCCCTATGTCGCCGATTCTGTTCATAACCTCTATGGACAGAATTTCTACGCATAGCCGAAGCGTTGAGGGAGTCCGTTTTGGTGGCCTGAGTATTGCATCCCTGCTTTTTGCAGATGATGTGGTACTGTTGGCTCCTTCAAGCAGGGCTCTCCAACTCTCACTGGAGCGTTTCGCAGCCGAGTGGAAAGCGGTTGGGATGAAAATCAGCACCTCCCAATCTAAAACCATGGTCCTCAGTCGGAAAAGGTTGGAGTGCCCCCTCCGGGTCCGGGAGGAGATCTTGCCCCATGTGGAGGAGTTTAATTATCTTGGGGTCTTGTTCACGAGTGAGGGCAGGAGGGAGCGAGAGATCGACAGGCGGATTGGTGCAGTGTCTGCTGTGATGCGGACTTTGTATCGGTCTGTTGTGGTAAACAAGGAGCTGAGCCAAAGGGCAAAGCTCTCAATTTACCGGTCGATCTACGTTCCAACCGTCATCTATGGTCACGAGCTATGGGTCGTGACCGAAAGAACGAGATTCCGGATACAAGCGGCCGAAATGAGTTTTCTCCGCAGGGTGTCCGGGCCTCTCCATTAGAGATAAGGTGAGAAGCTCGGTCATCCGGGAGAGGCTCAGCGTCGCGCCGCTTCTCCTTCACATCGAGAGGAACCAGATGAGGTGGCGTGGGCATCTGATTCGGATGCCTCCTGAACCTGGTGAGGTGTGCCGGGTATGTCCCACCGGGAGGAGACCCCGAGGTTCACCCAGGACACGCTGAGGAGACTATGTAACACAGCTGGCCTGGGAACGCCTCGGGACCCCCCGGGGAGAGCTGGAAGAAGTAGCTTGGGAGAGGGGAAGTCCGGGCTTCCCTGCTAAGCTGTTACCCCCGCGACCCGGCCCCGGATAAGCGGTAGAAGCTGGATGGATGGAAAAAAAAGCAATTGGGTAGTTCGTTCTTTCTTTCTTTTGGGGAGAGCAAGGCAGGTTTTTGGATAACACATAACCAGACATATAGTGCATTTGCACAATCTAATAAAATCCAATATTAGAGCCATATAAACCATTTATTATGGGGTTATTTCTTCCTGCACGTGGAATTTTAAATACCAAATATGGGTGGTTAACCATTTAAGACGACACAATGGAGGTCTATGGTACTTGCGCTAACTGCCTTTTCCATTAAAAAAAAACAAAAACCTCAATAACTCAACTGTATTTATAGAGCACTTTCAAACAGCCATCGCTGCTAAAAAGTGCTATACATGCAGCAACAATTATATGTAAAACAATAAAGCAATACATCAGTAACAAAGACGGTAGAAAGTACCAAACAGTAAAAGTAAGATCAAGTCCGAGTCATGCTTAGTCAAATGCCAAAGAATACAAGTGAGTTTTGAGGTGGATTTTAAAGATGGGCAGCGAGGGGGCTTGCCGAATGTTCAGT